>NC_092337.1:289680000-289995833 GCF_046630445.1 Rutidosis leptorrhynchoides | reverse complement strand
AGTTTGAAAGCGAAATATTAATATAATCAGTTTTTCATATAGAAATTGTAGTAGTTGAATTGTATATTAGCTACTAAGTATGAACTTAACGGGTAGGTAATACCCGAATTTAAACTTATAAAACGCTAATATGAAGAAAAAGCTTTTATAAATGAGTTCATATTATGCTACGAAATACTATTAACTACTCTTAATATTCTCTATGATTAACTTGTTCCATTTGACTATTTTGAAGGAAATGGCACCGACTACTCGACACACCATGAATATGAATGAAGAGGAATTTCGTACTTTTCTAGCTTCAAACATAGCCGCAGTACAGGCTGCGCTACATACCAACAATAACCTTGGAGCTAGCAGTACAGGAAATCATGTAGGATGCACCTACAAAGAATTCACTGCCTACAAACCTTTGGAATTTGATGGAACCGAAGGACCGATCGGATTGAAACGGTGGACCGAGAAGGTCGAATCGGTGTTTGCCATAAGTAAGTGTACTGAAGAGGACAAAGTGAAGTACACTACGCATATCTTCACAGGTTCTGCGTTAACAGGGTGGAATACCTATCTAGAGCAAGTGGGACAAGATGATGCGTACGCACTATCGTGGTCAGCATTCAAGCACTTGATGAACGAGAAGTACCGTCCCAGAACCGAGGTCAATAAGCTCAAGACAGAACTTAGAGGGTTACGAACCTAAGGATTTGATATTACCACGTACGAAAGACGATTCACAGAATTGTGCCTATTGTGTCCGGGAGCGTTCGAAGTTGAGGAAGAGAAGATCGACGCGTTTGTGAAAGGATTACCGAAAAGAATCCAAGAAGATATAAGTTCACACGAGCCCGCCTCCATACAACAGGCATGTAGAATGGCTCACAAACTAGTGAACCAGATTGAGGAAAGAATTAAAGAACAGACGGCTGAAGAGGCCAATGTGAAGCAAGTCAAAAGAAAGTGGGAGGAAAACGGTGATAAGAATCACCAATACAATAACAACAGCAATTACAATAATAATCGCAACAATTATCCCAACAATCGCAACATCAATCGCAACTATAACAAACGGCCCAACAACAACAACAACAACAACAGCAACTACAACAATCATCCCAACAATAATAATAACCACAACAACAACAACAATCAGAAGCAGCTATGCCAAAGGTGTGAAAAGTATCACTCGGGGTTCTGCACCAAATTTTGCAACAAGTGTAAAAGAAATGGTCATAGCGCGGTGAAGTGTGAGGTCTACGGACCAGGGGTTAACAGAACGAAAGGAACAAATGGTGTCGGAACGAGTAATGGCGGAGCAAGTAGTGTCAGAGCAAGTTATGCCAATGTAGTTTGTTATAAATGTGGAAAACCGGGCCACATTTTTAGAAATTGCCCGAACCAGGAGAACACGAATGGACAAGGCCGCGGAAGAATTTTCAATATTAATGCGGCAGAGGCACAGGAAGACCCGGAGCTTGTTACGGGTACGTTTCTTATTGACAATAAATCTGCTTACATTTTATTTGATTCGGGTGCGGATAGAAGCTATATGAGTAGAGATTTTTGTGCTAAATTAAGTTGTCCATTGACGCCGTTGGATAGTAAATTTTTACTCGAATTAGCAAACGGTAAATTAATTTCAGCAGATAATATATGTCGGAATCGAGAAATTAAACTGCGTAGCGAAATATTTAAGATTGATTTAATACCAGTAGAGTTAGGGAGTTTTGATGTAATAGTTAGCATGGACTGGCTGAAGAAGGTGAAAGCAGAGATCGTATGTTATAAAAATGAAATTCGCATTATACGAGAAGAAGGAGAACCCTTAATGGTGTACGGAGAAAAGGGCAACATGAAGCTACATCTTATTAGTAATTTGAAGGCACAAAAACTAATAAGAAAAGGTTGCTATGCTGTTCTAGCACACTTCGAGAAAGTACAAACTGAAGAAAAGAGCATCAATGATGTTCCCGTCGCAAAAGAATTTCCCGATGTATTTCCGAAAGAATTACCGGGACTACCTCCACATCGATCTATTGAATTTCAAATAGATCTTGTACCAGGAGCTGCACCAATAGCTCGTGCTCCTTATAGACTCGCACCTAGCGAGATGAAAGAACTGCAAAGCCAACTGCAAGAACTATTAGAACGTGGTTTTATTCGACCAAGCACATCACCATGGGGAGCTCCTGTTTTGTTTATCAAGAAGAAGGATGGTACATTTAGGTTGTGTATTTACTACAGAGAGTTGAATAAACTTACCATCAAAAACCGTTATCCACTGCCGAGAATTGATGACTTATTTGATCAACTACAAGGCTCGTCGGTTTATTCGAAGATCGATTTACGTTCTGGATATCACCAAATGCGAGTAAAGGAGGATGATATTTCAAAAACTGCTTTTAGGACGCGTTATGGTCATTACGAGTTTATGGTTATGCCGTTTGGATTGACTAACGCACCAGCTGTGTTCATGGACCTTATGAACCGAGTGTGTGGGCCATATCTTGACAAGTTTGTCATTGTTTTCATCGATGACATACTTATTTACTCAAAGAATGATCAAGAGCACGAAGAACATTTGAGAAAAGTGCTAGAAGTATTGAGGAAAGAAAAACTGTACGCTAAGTTTTCAAAGTGTGCATTTTGGTTGGAAGAAGTTCAATTCCTCGGTCACATAGTGAACAAAGAAGGTATCCAGGTGGACCCGGCAAAGATCGAAACCGTTGAAAAGTAGAAAACCCCAAAAACTCCGAAGCATATACGTCAATTTTTAGGATTGGCTGGTTACTACAGAAGATTCATCCAAGATTTCTCTAAAATGGCAAAACCCTTGACTGCATTAACGCATAAAGGGAAGAAATTTGAATGGAAGGATAAACAAGAGAAGGCGTTTCAATTATTGAAGAAAAAGCTAACTACGGCACCTATATTGTCATTGCCTGAAGGGAATGATGATTTTGTGATTTATTGTGACGCATCAAAGCAAGGTCTCGGTTGTGTATTAATGCAACGAACGAAGGTGATTGCTTATGCGTCTAGACAATTGAAGATTCACGAGCAAAATTATACGACGCATGATTTAGAATTAGGCGCGGTTGTTTTTGCATTAAAGACTTAGAGGCACTACTTATATGGGGTCAAAAGTATCATATATACCGACCACAAAAGTCTTCAACACATATTTAATCAGAAACAACTGAATATGAGGCAGTGTAGGTGGATTGAATTGTTGAATGATTACGACTTTGAGATTCGTTACCACCCGGGGAAGGCAAATGTGGTAGCCAACGCCTTGAGCAGAAAGGACAGAGAACCCATTCGAGTAAAATCTATGAATATAATGATTCACACTAACCTTACTACTCAAATAAAGGAGGCGCAACAAGGAGTTTTAAAAGAAGGAAATTTAAAGGATGAAATACGCAAAGGATCGGAGAAGCATCTTAATATTCTGGAAGACGGAACCCGGTATAGGGCTGAAAGAATTTGGGTACCAAAATTTAGAGATATGAGAGAAATGGTACTTAGAGAAGCTCATAAAACCAGATACTCAATACATCCTGGAACGGGGAAGATGTACAAGGATCTTAAGAAACATTTTTGGTGGCCAGGTATGAAAGCCGATATTGCTAAATATGTAGGAGAATGTTTGACGTGTTCTAAGGTCAAAGCTGAACATCAGAAATCATCAGGTCTACTACAACAACCTGAAATCCCGAAATGGAAATAGGAAAATATTACCATGGATTTCATTACTAAATTGCCAAGGACTGCAAGTGGTTATGATACTATTTGGGTAATAGTTGATCGTCTCACCAAGTCAGCACACTTCCTGCCAATAAGAGAAGATGACAAGATGGATAAGTTAGCACGACTGTATTTGAAGGAAGTCGTCTCCAGACATGGAATACCAATCTCTATTATCTCTGATAGGGATGGCAGATTTATTTCAAGATTCTGGCAGACATTACAGCAAGCATTAGGAACTCGTCTAGACATGAGAAATGGTAATGCTTAAGGTTTCACCTTGGAAAGGCGTTGTTCAATTTGGTAAACGTGGGAAACTAAATCCAAGGTACATTGGACCATTCAAGATTATAGATAGTGCCGGACCAGTAGCTTACCAACTGGAGCTACCTCAACAACTCGCGGCTGTACATAACACTTTCCACGTCTCAAATTTGAAGAAATGTTTTGCTAAAGAAGATCTCAGTATTCCGTTAGACGAAATCCAAATCAATGAAAAACTTCAATTCATTGAAGAACCCGTCGAAATAATGGATCGTGAGGTTAAGAGACTTAAACAAAACAAGATACCAATTGTTAAGGTTCGATGGAATGCTCGTAGAGGACCCGAGTTCACCTGGGAGCGTGAAGATCAGATGAAGAAGAAATACCTGCATTTATCTCTAGAAGATACGTTAACACCACCAACTGCTTAAAATTTCGGGACGAAATTTATTTAACGGGTAGGTACTGTAGTGATCGAAACTTTTCCATGTTTATATATATATATTAAATGAAATTGTTATTTACATGATTATGTGTTTCCAACATGTTAAGCAATCAAACTTGTTAAGACTTGATTAATTGAAATAGGTTTCATATAGACAATTGACCACCCAAGTTGACCGGTGATTCACGAACGTTAAAACTTGTAAAAACTATACGATGACATATATATGGTTATATATATAGTTAACATGATTTAATTTTAAGTATGTATCTCATTAGGTATTTTAACAATGAGTTATATACATAAAAATGAGACTATTAATTTAAGAAACTCGAAAACGATATATATAACGATTATCGTTATAACAACGTCTTACTAGGTACATATGAATCATATTAAGATATTGATACACTTGGTTAATTATGTTAAATGATAAGTAAATATATTATTAAGTGTATTAACAATGAAATACATATGTAAAAATAAGACTACTAACTTAATGATTTGGAAACGAGACATATATGTAACGATTATCGTTGTAACGACATTTAACTGTATATATATCATACTAAGATATATTATATATAATAATATCATGATAATATAACAATTTAACATCTCATTTGTTATAATAAACAATGGGTTAACAACATTCAACAAAATCGTTAACCTAAAGGTTTCAAAACAACATTTACATGTAACGACTAACGATGACTTAACGACTCAGTTAAAATGTATATACATGTTGTGTTTTAATATGTATTCATACACTTTGGAAAGACTTCAAGACACTTATCAAAATACTTCTACTTAACAAAAATGCTTACAATTACATCCTCGTTCAGTTTCATCAACAATTCTACTCGTATGCACCCGTATTCGTACTCGTACAATACACAGCTTTTAGATGTATGTACTATTGGTATATACACTCCAATTATCAGCTCTTAGCAGCCCATGTGAGTCACCTAACACATTTGGGAACCATCATTTGGCAACTAGCATGAAATATCTCATAAAATTACAAAAATATGAGTAATCATTCATGACTTATTTACATGAAAACAAAATTACATATGCTTTATATCTAATCCATACACCAATGACCAAAAATACCTACAAACACTTTCATTCTTCAATTTTATTCATCTAATTGATCTCTCTCAAGTTCTATCTTCAAGTTCTAAGTGTTCTTCATAAATTCCAAAAGTTCTAGTTTCATAAAATCAAGAATACTTCCAAGATTGCAAGTTTACTTCCAAGTTTTCTAAATCCATTCCAAGTAATCATCCAAGATCAAGAAACCTTTGTTACTTACAGTAGGTTATCTTTCTAATACAAGGTAATAATCATATTCAAACTTTAATTTAATTTCTATAACTATAACAATCTTATTTTCGTGTCATGATTCTGCTTCAAGAACTTTCAAGCCATCCAAGGATCCTTTGAAGCTAGATCTATTTTTTCTCATTTCTAGTAGGTTTATCCAAGGAACTTTAGGTAGTAATGATGTTCATAACATCATTCGATTCATACATATAAAGCTATCTTATTCGAAGGTTTAAACTTGTAATCACTAGAACATAGTTTAGTTAATTCTAAACTTGTTCACAAATAAAAGTTAATCCTTCTAACTTGACTTTTAAAATTAACTAAACACATTTTCTATATCTATATTATATGCTAACTTAATTATTTAAAACCTGGAAACACGAAAAACACCGTAAAATCGGATTTACGCCGTCGTAGTAACACCGCGGGCTGTTTTGGGTTAGTTAATTAAAAACTATGATAAACTTTGATTTAAAAGTTGTTATTCTGGGAAAATGATTTTTATTATGAACATGAAACTATATCCAAAAATTATGGTTAAACTCAAAGTGGAAGTATGTTTTCTAAAATGGTCATCTAGACGTCGTTCTTTCGACTGAAATGACTACCTTTACAAAAATGACTTGTAACTTATTTTTCTGACTATAAACCTATACTTTTTCTATTTAGATTCATAAAATAGAGTTCAATATGAAACCATAGCAATTTGATTCACTCAAAACGGATTTAAAATGAAGAAGTTATGGGTAAAACAAGATTGGATAATTTTTCTCATTTTAGCTAAGTGAAAATTGGTAACAAATCTATTCCAACCATAACTTAATCAACTTGTATTGTATATTATGTAATATTGAGATACCATAGACACGTATACAATGTTTCGACCTATCATGTCGACACATCTATATATATTTCGGAACAACCATAGACACTATATATGTGAATGTTGGAGTTAGCTATACAGGGTTGAGGTTGATTCCAAAATATATATAGTTTGAGTTGTGATCAATACTGAGATACGTATAGACTGGGTCGTGGATTGATTCAAGATAATATTTATCGATTTATTTCTGTACATCTAACTGTGGACAACTAGTTGTAGGTTACTAACGAGGACAGCTGACTTAATAAACTTAAAACATCAAAATATATTAAAAGTATTGTAAATATATTTTGAACATACTTTGATATATATGTATATATTTTTATAGGTTCGTGAATCAACCAGTGGCCAAGTCTGACTTCCTGACGAAGTAAAAATCTGTGAAAGTGAGTTATAGTCCCACTTTTAAAATCTAATATTTTTGGGATGAGAATACATGCAGGTTTTATAAATGATTTACAAAATAGACACAAGTACGTGAAACTACATTCTATGGTTGAATTATCGAAATCGAATATGCCCCTTTTTATTAAGTCTGGTAATTTAAGAATTAGGGAAGAGACACCCTAATTGACGCGAATCCTAAATATAGATCTATTGGGCCTAACAAACCCCATCCAAAGTACCGGATGCTTTAGTACTTCGAAATTTATATCATATCCGAAGGTTGTCCCGGAATGATGGGGATATTCTTATATATGCATCTTGTTAATGTCGATTACCAGGTGTTCACCATATGAATGATTTTTATCTCTATGTATGGGATGTGTACTGAAATATGAAATCTTGTGGTCTATTGTTACGATTTGATATATATAGGTTAAACCTATAACTCACCAACATTTTTGTTGACGTTTAAAGCATGTTTATTCTCAGGTGAATACTAAGAGCTTCCGCTGTTGCATATTAAAATAAGGACAAGATTTGGAGTCCATGTTTGTATGATATTGTATAAAAACTGCATTCAAGAAACTAATTTCGATGTAACATATTTGTATTGTAAACCATTATGTAATGGTCGTGTGTAAACAGGATATTTTAGATTATCATTATTTGATAATCTACGTAAAGCTTTTTAAACCTTTATTTATGAAATAAAGGTTATGGTTTGTTTTAAAAATGAATGCAGTCTTTGAAAAAAGTCTCATATAGAGGTCAAAACCTCACAACGAAATCATTTAATATGGAGCATTTTTAATCAATAAGAACGGGACATTTCATTCTTACCCCAATTACCGACTCCGTCACTGGTGGGAACGTTTTGTTTAATAGTTGTAGCCCGATGTTCTTGTTCTCACTTTGGTGAGAAGTGAACATTACTAACCCGTAAGCATAACATGCTTCTTTTTGTTGCATGTTAGCCGCTTTTTCTAAATCACAAAGTCCTATATTCGGATATATTGAGTCAAAATAATTTCATAACTCGTTGCGTAAAATAGCATTTGGGTTCCCCGCAATATATGCGTCAAAGTAAACACATCGTAACTTATGGATTTCCCAATGTGATATCCCCCTTCTTTCGAACGAAAGCCTTTTATAAACCAAGGCATTCTTGGAACGTTCTTCGAATGTCTTACAAACTGATCTCGCCTTAAATAGTTGTGCCGAGGAATTCTGACCGACTCTAGACAAGATTTCATCAATCATGTCTCCGGGTAGGTCTCTTAAAATATTGGGTTGTCTATCCATTTTGTGTTTTTATACTGTAAAATAGACAAGAGTTAGATTCATAAAGAAATACTTATTAATACAAGCAATTTTTGCATATATACTATCTTATTCCAACTAGCTCGTTTCTTCTTCTTCTTCGGTTTTGGTTCGTTTTGCCAAGTTTCTCGGGATATATGATGTTCCCCTAATACAAGCCGTCGTTTTCCACATTGGTTTAGAAAAACCTGGTGGTTTAGAGGTTCCCGGGTAATTGTCACAACTTAAGAAATACGGGTGTTGACGATACATATAAAGTTCATCGGGTTTGGAATCAAATTTCTCTATTTTTATGCCCTTTCCCTTATTGTTCTCTTTTGCCTTATTAAATTGTGTTGGGGTAATTTCTATAACATCATCGGAATCCTTGTCGGGATTCGATTCATCGGAGAATTGGTAATCCTCCCAATACTTTGCTTCCTTGGCAGAAACACCATTGACCATAATTAACTTTGGTCGGTTGGTTGAGGATTTTCTTCTACTTAACCGTTTTATTATTTCCCCCACTGGTTCTATTTCTTCTTCCAGTTCCGATTCTTCTTCCAGTTCCGATTCTTCTTCCAGTTTCGACTCTTCTTCCGGTTCCTCTTCGGGAACTTGTGAATCAGTCCACGAATCCTTCCAATTTACCTTTAACTCTTCATTATTATTAGGTGAGTCAATGAGACTTGTTCTAGAGGTAGACATCTATCACATAATATCAAACATGTTAAGAGATTAATATATCACATAATATTCACATGTTAAAAATATATAGTTTCCAACAAAATTTGTTAAGCAATCATTTTTCAAGTAAACACGGTCGAAGTCTAGACTCACTAATGCATCCTAACAAACTCGATAAGACACACTAATGCAAAAAACTTTGGTTCTCTAAGACCAACGCTCGGATACCAACTGAAATGTCCCGTTCATATTGATTATAAACGTTCCATATTAGTTGATTTTGCTGCGAGATTTTGACCTCTATATGAGACGTTTTTCAAAGACTGCATTCATTTTTAAAACAACCATAACCTTTATTTTATCAATAAAGGTTTCAAAAGCATTACGTATATTATCAAATAATGATAATCTAAAATATACTGTTTACACACGACCATTACATAATGGTTTACAATAGAAATATATTACATCGACATATGTTTCTTAAATGTAGTTTTTACATAATATCATACAAATATGGACTCCAAATCTTGTCCTTATTTTAGTATGCAACAGCGGAAGCTCTTATTATTCACCTGAGAATAAACATACTTTAAACGTCAACAAAATGTTGGTGAGTTATAGGTTTAACCTATATATATATCAAATCATAACAATAGACCACAAGATTTCATATTTCAATACACATCCCATACATAGAGATAAAAATCATTCATATGGTGAACACCTGGTAACCGACATTAACAAGATGCATATATAAGAATATCCCCATCATTCTGGGACACACTTCGGATATGATATAAATTTCGAAGTACTAAAGCATCCTGTACTTTGGATGGGGTTTGTTAGGCCCAATAGATCTATCTTTAGGATTCACGTCAATTAGGGTGTCTGTTCCCTAATTCTTAGATTACCGGACTTAATAAAAAGGGGCATATTCGATTTCGATAATTCAACCATAGAATGTAGTTTCACGTACTTGTGTCTATTTTGTAAATCATTTATAAAATCTGCATGTATTCTCATCCCAAAAATATCAGATTTTAAAAGTGGGACTATAACTCAGTTTCACAGATTTTTACTTCGTCGGGAAGTAAGACTTGGCCACTGGTAGATTCACGAACCTATAACAAATATGTACATATATATCAAAGTATATTCAAAATATATTTACAACACTTTTAATACATTTTGATGTTTTAAGTTTATTAAGTCAGCTGTCCTCGTTAGTAACCTACAACTAGTTGTCCAACGTTAGATGTACAGAAAAAAATTGATATATATTATCTTGAATCAATCCACGACCCAGTGTATACACGTCTCAGGCTAGATCATAACTCAAAGTATATATACTTTTGGAATCAACCTCAACCCTGTATAGCTAACTCCTACATTACTGCATATAGAGTGTCTATGGTTGTTCCAAATAATATATGCACATGGGTCGATATGATATGTCAAAACATTTGAATACCTGTCTATGGTATCTCAAGATTACATAATATATTAGAATACATGTATAATACAATATAAGTTAGCTAGGATATGATTAATATAGATTTGTTACCAATTTTCACGTTGCTATAACAAGAAAAATTATCCAATCTTGTTTTACCCATAACTTCTTCATTTTAAATCCGTTTTGAGTGAATCAAATTGCTATGGTTTCATATTGAACTCTATTTTATGAATCTAAACAGAAAAATTATAGTTTTATAGTCAGAAATATAAGTTACAAGTCATTTTTGTAAAGGTAGTCATTTCAGTCGAAAGAACGACGTCTAGATGACCATTTTAGAAAACATACTTCCACTTTGAGTTTAATCATGATTTTTGGATATAGTTTCATGTTCATAAGAAAAATCATTTTCCCAGAAGAACAACTTTTAAATCAAAGTTTATCATAGTTTTTAATTAAGTAACCCAAAACAGCCCGCGGTGTTACTACGACGGCGTATGTCCGGTTTTACAGTGTTCTTCGTGTTTCCAGGTTTTAAATCATTAAGTTAGCATATCATATAGATATAGAAAATGTGTTTAGTTGATTTTAAAAGTTAAGTTAGAAGG
The DNA here is from genome assembly GCF_046630445.1 of Rutidosis leptorrhynchoides. Classification (NCBI taxonomy): domain Eukaryota; kingdom Viridiplantae; phylum Streptophyta; class Magnoliopsida; order Asterales; family Asteraceae; genus Rutidosis; species Rutidosis leptorrhynchoides. The sequence continues at coordinate 289,984,722 of NC_092337.1, read as the reverse complement.
ATTAAATTTTGTTTGCGAACAAGTTTAGAATTAACTAAATTATGTTCTAGTGATTACAAGTTTAAACCTTCGAATAAGATAGCTTTATATGTATGAATCGAATGATGTTATGAACATCGTTACTACCTCAAGTTTTCTGGATAAAGCTACTGGAAATGAGAAAAATGGATCTAGCTTCAAAGGATCCTTGGATGGCTTGAAAGTTCTTGAAGCAGAATCATGACACGAAAACAAGTTCAAGTAAGATTTCCACTCTAAATAAGATTGTTATAGTTATAGAAATTGAATCAAAGTTTGAATATGAGTATTACCTTGTATTAGAAAGATATATTACTATAAATAAAAAAGATTTCTTGAGGTTGGACGATCACTCTACAAGATTGGAAGTAAGCTAGCAAACTTGGAAGTATTCTTGATTTTATGAAACTAGAACTTGTAGAATTTATGAAGAACACTTAGAACTTGAAGATATAACTTGAGAGAGATCAATTAGATGAATAAAATTGAAGAATGAAAGTGTTTGTAGGTGTTTTTGGTCATTGGTGTATGGATTAGATATATAGGATATGTAATTTTGTTTTCATGTAAATAAGTCATGAATGATTACTCATATTTTTGTAATTTTATGAGATATTTCATGCTAGTTGACAAATGATGGTTCACACATGTGTTAGGTGACTCACATGGGCTGCTAAGAGCTGATCATTGGAGTGTATATACCAATAGTACATACATCTAAAAGCTGTGTATTGTACGAGTACGAATACAGGTGCATACGAGTAGAATTGTTGATGAAACTGAACGAGGATGTAATTGTAAACATTTTTGTTAAGTAGAAGTATTTTGATAAGTGTATTGAAGTCTTTCAAAAGTGTATGAATACATATTAAAACACTACATGTATATACATTTTAACTGAGTCGTTAAGTCATCGTTAGTCGTTACATGTAAGTGTTGTTTTGAGACCTTTAGGTTAACGATCTTGTTAAATGTTGTTAACCCAATGTTTATAATATCAAATGAGATTTTAAATTATTATATTATCATGATATTATGATGTACGAATATCTCTTAATATGATATATATATACATTAAATGTCGTTACAACGATAATCGTTACATATATGTCTCGTTTCAAAATCATTAAGTGAGTAGTCTTGTTTTTACAAATGAAGTTCATTGTTAATATACTTAATGATATGTTTAATTATCATAATATCATGTTAACTATATATATAACCATATATATATCATCATATAGTTTTTACAAGTTTTAACGTTCGTGAATCACCGGTCAACTTGGGTGGTCAATTGTCTATATGAAACCTATTTCAATTAATCAAGTCTTAACAAGTTTGATTACTTAACATGTTGGAAACACTTAATCATGTAAATAACAATTTCATTTAATATATATATAAACATGGAAAAGTTCGGGTCACTATAGCAGTAAGTGCCTTCAACACATACACACATGAATCTCTCGATTTCGACAGTTGTAAAGTCTTTATGATGACTTGGACACGGGCAAGCAACGAAAAATTTTACATAACAAGCAACAAAATTTTTATAGAAATCGTTTAAGGTGACAATGCAGGAAAAGAAATGAAGTTCTTAGTAAATATAGGCTACTCCAAGTAAAATGTCTTTTGATTAAAAGAGTTGATTTTTAAAAGTGAAAGTAAAATTTCGCATGTACTAGTCAAAAGTATGTAATCATTTACCTTATTATATATAACATATACGGCTTCTAAAATTTGTACGAATGTCAATAAAATAAATTTATTTTCATAAAACCTCGAGAGGATCGCACGGTTAAATAGTGTGTGTGTAAAATTTTGGCAAACACAATTTTCATATTTCGAAGGTTACAAGTTGGAAAAAGATTGATGAGGATTGAGTAAAAGATTTTTGCAAATTTCAGGTGACATTTGAGGTAATGAAAACTATTGAATTTAAATGTGGGTGATGACTATTAGTAGGGCATAAGTCCTTTGACCAAAAATGCTTAAGTGTGAAGTTGTTGCTTATAAGTGAGATACAAAAGGAAGAGTATGAGGATGGAAATTAACTACCCATTGATTTTGGAAATTTCGAACTGGTATGACTACGATTGAAGTAAGAAGGATGAAGGTGTGGTTATCATCGAATCAGGAATCTCTCGGAATTAGTGAGGATTTAGAGTCGCGTAAGAATGAGTATCAAATAAGATTCTTGGGTAGTCTTTAATATAGAATCTGAATCGCTGAAGTGACGGGATACAATTTCTGTTATGTATCGTTATGCAAGTTTGTCCATTGTATCGGTTTCTCTTGTGGCTAGAAAGTGAGCAGATTTGGTGAGATGGTCAATAATAACCCAGATAATGTTCTAACCGCTTACCGTTTTCGGTAGTTTCGTGATGAAATCCATTGTTATTCCTTTCCATCTCCATTGTGGGATTTAAGGTTGTTGTCATGCAACTAATAAGGTTCAGCTTTCGGGTTACTTATCTTCCCGTAATAGTTCACCATTCTTGCGAGGTATACGAATAAATTTTCTCACTATAAATAAATTTCGCTTTCATCCTTGAAATCCAGTCTGTTCCAACTAACTCATCAAGCTTCCTAACTTGATGGGTGTTAGGTTAATCTTAAGGTTCATTCCAACCAAATCTTATTATACTATCGCGAAAAATTCTATCCGCCTTCTCAAATAACATCTGTTTGTGCGTAGGTAACTAATCCTTTCCAACTACTACCTTAAAACTTTCAAGTATTGTTGACATGAGATCATCTCTAAATGACCCACCTGTTAATTGTAAGGTACTACCTTAAATTATTCCTCTATCTCTGCCAGCTTACCATTAGCTCATCCTATAGAATACTTAACTCTCATGGTTGTTAATGGCTTATTATTCATAACGCTAAGGTTCTTAGATATAAGGTTTCTATTGTTCTAGTATTTAACAATTCTGAAACAGTAAAATGTTGTGACGAAATGCACCCTAACTAAAATCAGGATCCATGCGAGTCTCCATAACTGAGATAACGATTGTTCTACCGCAAGTGAGTCCAAAGTTCTTCCTATTTGAAAACTTTTCTCCTAACTTCCCGGGGTGTCTATATCTATAACAAATTTTCGGGTTATCAATTTTGCAATCAAGGCCCTTCTTGTAAAGTATCTGGGCTACATGGTTATTCTTTCCCTACCTCTAACAGACCATAATGCGTAAACTCAAATGGTTCTTACCAAAGTTTCCTTTGAATCACTTCATATTCCTTATATAGTAACATTGGGACTTCTGAATGATTTACTTCAATATAATCACGTTGGCCTGGCGTCATTATATTGTACTAAATCGTACGTTCATTCTAATATCACTCCATATGGTCAATGTAACGTGATCACTTCAAGTTCTACTCAATTTCATCCAATGGTGCTTTATCTATGCTATCTCAAAACCAAGTCTACATAATTAATCTCACAGTTCCTCGATGTGGGTGTGTAGGTTCCGTAGGTCATGCATCAATGCCTAAGTACAGAAGTGTCATTAGGTCGTCGAGTAGTGGTGAAGTACGAAAGAGATAAATGACGGTCATGAAAGCGAACGGGATACAGGTCAGCTTGCGGAAACTGAGCAACCTTCTAATGTTCATATGATGTTCGTGGCTAATTAGAGTGAGCTTGGGGTGCGGTTACTCCGACAAGTCCCCCAATATTCCTTCCTCTGATGATCAACTTTAGTGGGCGCGTAATCCGAGGGGTACTCCTTCTATATTGTGTGAAGTAATGTTTCGATCTTTGGAACGGTGGAACAGTAGTAACAGATGGATTACAATACTAATCCTTAGGGTTTGACGAGTGGGAAAGTAGTTCAGAAAAATATCTGAACTGGGAAGGATAAGTTCTCCACGTCGGTACAGCGAATACTAGACATGTAGCAAGAGCGAAATCATGCATAACAACTACAGCAGCACGTAGCATGGCAATAGTAACAGTATCATACCGAAGTAACATGTTAAAAGCAGATAGTAGCATGCAGTAGCGAGAGTAAGCAAAAGCATACATCGAGTTTACATAGCAGTAAAAGGAAACGGTAGCATGCAGCAAGTTCATACAGCAGTATAAGTAAGTAGTGGCATGCAGTAGTAGTAAGCAGTAACATGCAGTAATATAACACAGTAGCATGCATCAGGTTCCACAGAAACAAGCAAAAGAGCAAGTTGTAGATTAGTCCTAATAGTGAATCCTACTCGACTCGGTCAAGACGCACTAATGCAACCTAATTCCCTACAACCAATGCTCTAATACCAAATGTGACGCCCCGTACTAAATCAATTTGTACGGACCATCAATAACAGGATCATTACAAGGTCAAACACTATATGCTATTTGAAAACCAGTTTAGCATTCATGAAAATATAGCGTTTTACAAAAGATAACATGCTTCCTATGAATGGAGGCATAAACATAAGTACGTGACCCGAAGGTCATTACAAAGCCATTGTTTGAAAATAACGTAAGTTACGAATGCAAAATAAACGTTCCATGATTGAGACATCTCTAAGTAATGCAGCGGAAGGCTAACACAGCAAGTCTGTAACACCAAGACAGCAAATCTAACAGCAGAAGCAACAATGTCTAAGCACCTGAGAAATACATGCTTAAAAAGTCAACACGAATGTTGGTGAGCTATAGTTTGTTTGTAATCAGTAATGTAATGTAGGCCACGAGATTTCAGTGCTTCGACCAGCGTTTCAAATCAGTAAATCAAATAGTATGATAAAGTATATGCTTATCCGTGGGCACCCGGTAACTAACTTAACGTAATAATACCCCCTAAAAGTGCACTTGGCGAGTGCATATGTTTACGAAGTATTAAACACTCGTTAAATGCAAGCGCGACTAGCCCGAGTGGGGATGTCAAACCCTATGGATCCATATCTAAGATTCGCGTTCACCGGTTCAAAGACCAATGACTAAACGTTACCGAGCTAAGGGGAAAGTTTATGCCGTTGCATAACCCACACATATATAAAGTTTAAGTACTTGTGCCTAGTATGTAAAACGTAAAATGCGCATGTATTCTCAGTTCCCAAAATAGTTAAAGTAAAAAGGGATGCTATAACTCATAGTGTAAAGTAGTTAAGTTGATTCGAGATAAGTTTGCAAGTAGTTGGTCCGAAAGGTCCTCAACCTAAGTCAAAAGTTACTAAGTCATTAAATCATCCCAAAGGTTTAAAAGTATGTAAATTAGGTCTTAAGTATCATCATCATTCATCATTTAACAAAAAGTGTAAAGTAAGTTTCAAGTAAAGACTAGGGTTTGAAACAAAGGCTGACTTCGTTCAGTCTCCACGACCTCTATACAAACTGAAATGAGGTGAGACCAGTGGCCATGGCTCCATAAATGAGTCCCCTAGGATCTGACCATTTTCCAGAACCAAACTCGTCTTCATTTGACCGTGGTGGCAGTTTAAGTGCGAGTAGGTCAGAGATTTCAGCACAACGTTAATAGGGTGTAGTGACTTTCGGGAGGCCATAGATCCTAAACTATAACTCGGATTAAGACGAGGTCTAAACGTAAAATCATCTAATCAAACTGATCTAACTGAAAATCAACTTTCCAGTAGCCCATGTAGTACAATCAGTTCCAGAAACAGTAATAAATGTGTTCCGGTGGGTTCTTGGTGCTTGTTGCTCATCACGGTTCTCATCCTTGATGCGTATAGCTTCAAGTGTACAACTCGTTGATGTGTTTGCATCATTTTTACCAAGGTTTGACCATCATAACACTAGTGTAAGTCTAAAATATGTAGAACAACTCACTTAAGAGTTGTATGTAGTTTGATGAACCAAAGTTACATCAAGATCTTAGATCCGACACGTACATGAGTTCTACTAGTAATATTAAGCTACAAACTAGAAAGTAAACTTAAATAAACAAGATCTTAAGTTGTAGAACATAGTTCTTAGTTAGATCTTGAAGATCCTAGACCCAAAGTCTAGATCTAACATAAGTGTACAAAGTTATAATTAAAAAGTTTACTTACATGTTCTTGAACTTACAAAGTTTAACTTTGGTTTCAAGAAATATGAGATCAAGATTAGCTAGTAATACTTGACCAAATTAACAACATCATAACTTTAAAACACTTACAAAAGAAAGAATTAAACTAAAGTACAAGTATTATGTTTGTAGTGACCCGAACTTTTCCATGTTTATATATATATATTAAATAAAATTGTTATTTACATGATTAAGTGTTTCCAACATGTTAAGCAATCAAACTTGTTAAGACTTGATTAATTGAAATAGGTTTCATATAGACAATTGACCACCCAAGTTGACCGGTGATTCACGAACGTTAAAACTTGTAAAAACTATACGATGACATATATATGGTTATATATATAGTTAACATGATTTTATTATAAGTATGTATCTCATTAGGTATTTTAACAATGAGTTATATACATAAAAAATGAGACTATTAATTTAAGAAACTCGAAAACGATATATATAACGATTATCGTTATAACAACGTCTTACTAGGTACATATGAATCATATTAAGATATTGATACACTTGGTTAATTATGTTAAATGATAAGTAAATATATTATTAAGTATATTAACAATGAAATACATATGTAAAAATAAGACTACTAACTTAATGATTTCGAAACGAGACATATATGTAACGATTATCGTTGTAACGACATTTAACTGTATATATATCATACTAAGATATATTATATATCATAATATCATGATAATATAACAATTTACAATCTCATTTGTTATAATAAACAATGGGTTAACAACATTCAACAAGATCGTTAACCTAAAGGTTTCAAAACAACATTTACATGTAACGACTAACGATGACTTAACGACTCAGTTAAAATGTATATACATGTAGTGTTTTAATATGTATTCATACACTTTTGAAAGACTTCAAGACACTTATCAAAATACTTCTACTTAAGAAAAATGCTTACAATTACATCCTCGTTCAGTTTCATCAACAATTCTACTCGTATGCACCCGTATTCGTACTCGTACAATACACAGCTTTTAGATGTATATACTATTGGTATATATACTCCAATGATCAAATCTTAGCAGCCCATGTGAGTCACCTAACACATGTGGGAACCATCATTTGGCAACTAGCATGAACTATCTCATAAAATTACAAAAATATGAGTAATCATTCATGACTTATTTACATGAAAACAAAATTACATATCCTTTATAACTAATCCATACACCAACGACTAAAAACACCTACAAACACTTTCATTCTTCAATTTTCTTCATCTAATTGATCTCTCTCAAGTTCTATCTTCAAGTTCTAAGTGTTCTTCATAAATTCCAAAAGTTCTAGTTTCATAAAATCAAGAATACTTCCAAGATTGCAAGTTTACTTCCAAGTTTTCTAAATCCATTCCAAGTAATCATCCAAGATCAAGAAACCTTTGTTACTTATAGTAGGTTATCTTTCTAATACAAGATAATAATCATATTCAAACTTTAATTCAATTTCTATAACTATAACAATCTTATTTCGAGTGAAAATCTTACTTGAAATTGTTTTCGTGTCATGATTCTGCTTCAAGAACTTTCAAGCCATCCAAGGATCCTTTGAAGCTAGATCTATTTTTCTTATTTCCAGTAGGTTTATCCAAGGAACTTGAGGTAGTAATGATGTTCATAACATCATTCAATTCATACATATAAAGCTATCTTATTCGAAGGTTTAAACTTGTAATCACTAGAACATAGTTTAGTTAATTCTAAACTTGTTCTCAAATAAAAGTTAATCCTTCTAACTTAACTTTTAAAATCAACTAAACACATGTTCTATATCTATATGATATGCTAACTTAATGATTTAAAACCTGGAAACACGAAAAACACCGTAAAACCGGATTTACGCCGTCGTAGTAACACCGCGGGCTGTTTTGGGTTAGTTAATTAAAAACTATGATAAACTTTGATTTAAAAGTTGTTATTCTGGGAAAATGATTTTTATTATGAACATGAAACTATATCCAAAAATTATGGTTAAACTCAAAGTGGAAGTATGTTTTCTAAAATGGTCATCTAGACGTCGTTCTTTCGACTGAAATGACTACCTTTACAAAAACGACTTGTAACTTATTTTTCCGACTATAAACCTATACTTTTTATGTTTAGATTCATAAAATAGAGTTCAATATGAAACCATAGCAATTTGATTCACACAAAACGGATTTAAAATGAAGAAGTTATGGGTAAAACAAGATTGGATAATTTTTCTCATTTTAGCTACGTGAAAATTGGTAACAAATCTATTCCAACCATAACTTAATCAACTTGTATTGTATATTATACACTGGGTCGTGGATTGATTCAAGATAATATTTATCAATTTATTTCTGTACATCTAACTGTGGACAACTAATTGTAGGTTACTAACGTGGACAGCTGACTTAATAAACTTAAAACATCAAAATATATTAAAAGTATTGTAAATATATTTTGAACATACTTTGATATATATGTATATATTGTTATAGGTTCGTGAATCAACCAGTGGCCAATTCTTACTTCCCGACGAAGTAAAAATCTGTGAAAGTGAGTTATAGTCCCATTTTTAAAATCTAATATTTTTGGGATGAGAATACATGCAGGTTTTATAAATGATTTACAAAATAGACACAAGTACGTGATACTACATTCTATGGTTGAATTATCGAAATCGAATATGCCCCTTTTTATTAAGTCTGGTAATCTAAGAATTAGGGAACAGACACCCTAATTGACGCGAATCCTAAAGATAGATCTATTGGGCCTAACAAACCCCATCCAAAGTACCGGATGCTTTAGTACTTTGAAATTTATATCATATCCGAAGGGTGTCCCGGAATGATGGGGATATTCTTATATATGCATCTTGTTAATGTCGGTTACCAGGTGTTCACCATATGAATGATTTTTATCTCTATGTATGGGATGTGTATTGAAATATGAAATCTTGTGGTCTATTGTTACGATTTGATATATATAGGTTAAACCTATAACTCACCAACATTTTTGTTGACGTTTAAAGCATGTTTATTCAAAGGTGAATACTAAGAGCTTCCGCTGTTGCATACTAAAATAAGGACAAGATTTGGAGTCCATGTTTATTTGATATTGTGTAAAAACTGCATTCAAGAAACTGATTTCGATGTAACATATTTGTATTGTAAACCATTATGTAATGGTCGTGTGTAAACAGGATATTTTAGATTATCATTATTTGATAATCTACGTAAAGCTTTTTAAACCTTTATTTATGAAATAAAGGTTATGGTTTGTTTTAAAAATGAATGCATTCTTTGAAAAACGTCTCATATAGAGGTCAAAACCTCGCAACAAAATCAATTAATATGGAACGTTTTTAATCAATAAGAACGGGACATTTCAGTTGGTATCCGAGCGTTGGTCTTAGAGAACCAGAAAATTTGGGTCTTATCGAATTTGTTAGGATGCATTAGTGAGTCTGGACTTCGACCGTGTTTTCTTTAAAAATGATTGCTTAACATTTTTGTTGGAAACTATATATTATTAACATGTATATATTATGTGATATATTAATCTCTTAACATGTTTGATATTGTGTGATAGATGTCTACCTCTAGCACAAATCCCATTGACTCACCTAATAATAACGAAGACTCGAATATATATTAGACTGATTCACAAGTTCCCGAAGAAGAACCGGAAGAAGAATTAGAACCGGAAGAATAATCAGAACCGGAAGAGGAGGAACCGGAGGAGGAAATAGAACCGGTGGGGGAAATAATAAAACGGTTAAGTAAAAGAAAATCCTCAACCAACCGACCAAGGTTAATTATGGTCAATGGTGTTTCCGCCAAGGAAGCAAAATATTGGGAGGATTACCAATTCTCCGATGAATCAGATTCCGACGAGAATTCCGATGATGTTATAGAAATTACCCCAACTGAATTTAAAAAGGCAAAAGAAAATAATAAGGGAAAGGGCATAAAAATAGAGAAATCTAATTCCAACCCCGATGAAGTTTATATGTATCGTCAACCCCCGAAGCCCTTAAGTTGTAACAATGACCCGGGAACCTCTAAACCACCAGGTTTTTCTAAACCGTTGTGGAAAACGACAGCTCGTATTAGGGGAACATCATATATCCCTAGAAACTTGGCAAAACGAACCAAAACTGAAGAAGAAGAAACGAGCGAGTCGGAATAATATAGTTGTATTCGTGTGGTGTAATATATGTAATATAGTGTGCTTATGCTTTATGATATATGTAAAAATTGCTTGTATTAATATGTATTTTTTTATGAATCTAACTCTTGTCTATTTTACAGTATAAAAACACAAAATGGATAGACAATCCAATATTTTAAGAGACCTACCCGGAGACATGATTGATGAAATCTTGTCTAGAGTCGGTCAGAATTCTTCGGCACAACTATTTATGGCGAAATCAGTTTGTAAGACATTCTAAAAACGTTCCAAGAATGCCTTGATTTATAAAAGGCTTTCGTTCGAAAGATGGGGGATATCACATTGGGAAACCCATAAGTTACGATGTGTTTACTTTGACGCATATATTGCGAGGAACCCAAATGCTATTTTACGCAACGGGTTAAGAAATTATTTTGACTCAATATATCCGAATATAGGACTTCGTGATTTAGAAAAAGCGGCTAACATGCAACATAAAGAAGCATGTTATGCTTACGGGTTAGTACTGTTCGCTTCTCACCAAAGTGAGAACAAGAACATCGGGCTACAACTATTAAACAAAACGTTCCCACAAGTGACGGAGTCGGTAATTGGGGTAAGAAATGAGGTTTTTAGGTTATTACGAGACTGTTGGTCATTACGTAACCCTCGTCCCTTTGACGACATTACAACACGCTGTCTTATCAACGGCCATAACGGTTATGTTCCACAAGACCAAGGATGGGAAGTAGTCATAGTAAAACCAGAATGCATGACTTGTTTCTGGACATATGAATTACGTGTCTTTATTGCCTTTGCTGAACGACTTGTGTACTAGCTAGAATTATCTTCACAACTATCTTGTATCAAAGTTATTGTGTGCTATATTTCATGCTTTATGTAAAATAAGCGGTATTGTAAGTTTGTAAAATATTGTATAAAAGTTTGAACGCGAAATATTATCATAATCAGTTTTTCATATAGAATTGTAGTAGTTGAATTGTATATTAGCTACTAAGTATGAACTTAACGGGTAGGTACTACCCGAATTTAAACTTATAAAACGCTAATATAAAGAAAAAGCTTTTATAAATGAGTTCATATTATACTACAAAATACTATTAATTACTCTTAATATTCTGTATGATTAACTTGTTCCATTTGACTATTTTGAAGGAAATGGCACCGACTACTCGACACACCGTGAATATGAATGAAGAGGAATTCCGTACTTTTCTAGCTTCAAACATAGCCGCAGTACAGGCTGCGCTACATACCAACAATAACCTTGGATCTAGCAGTACAAGAAATCGTGTAGGATGCACCTACAAAGAATTCACTGCCTGCAAACCTTTGGAATTTGATGGAACCGAAGGACCGATCGGATTGAAACGGTGGACCGAGAAGGTTGAATCGGTGTTTGCCAAAAGTAAGTGTACTGAAGAGGACAAAGTGAAGTACGCTACGCATACCTTCACAGGTTCTGCGTTAACACGGTGGAATACCTATCTAGAGCAGGTGGGACAAGATGATGCGTACGCACTACTGTGGTCAGCATTCAAGCACTTGATGAACGAGAAGTACCGTCCCAGAACCGAGGTCAATAAGCTCATGACAGAACTTAGAGGTTTATGAACCCAAGGATTTGATATTACCACGTACGAAAGACGATTCACAGAATTGTGCCTATTGTGTCCGGGAGCGTTCGAAGATGAGGAAGAGAAGATCGACGCGTTTGTGAAAGGATTACCGGAAAGAATCCAAGAAGATATAAGTTCACACGAGCCCGCCTCCATACAACAGGCATGTAGAATGGATCACAAACTAGTGAACCAGATTGAGGAAAGAATTAAAGAACAGACGGCTGAAGAGGCCAATATGAAGCAAGTCAAAAGAAAGTGGGAGGAAAATGGTGATAAGAATCACCAATACAACAACAACAGCAATTACAATAATAATCGCAACAATTATCCCAACAATCGCAACATCAATCGCAACTACAACAAATGGCCCAACAACAACAACAACAACAACAACAACAACAACAACAACAACAACAACAACAACAACAACAGCAACAGCAACTACAACAATCATCCCAACAACAATAACAACCGCAACAACAACAATAATCAGAAGCAGCTATACCAAAGGTGTGAAAAGTATCACTCGGGGTTCTGCACCAAATTTTGCAACAAGTGTAAAAGAAATGGTCATAGCGTGGCGAAGTGTGAGGTCTACGTACCAGGGGTTAACAGAACGAAAGGAACAAATGGTGTCAGAATGAGTAATGGCGGAGCAAGTAGTGTCGGAGCAAGTTATGCCAATGTAGTTTGTTATAAATGTGGAAAACCGGGCCACATTATTAGAAATTTCCCGAACCAGGAGAACACGAATGGACAAGGCCGTGGAAGAATTTTCAATATTAATGCAGCAGAGGCACAGGAAGACCCGGAGCTTGTCACAGGTACATTTCTTATTGACAATAAATCTGCTTACGTTTTATTTGATTCGGGTGCGGATAGAAGCTATATGAGTAGAGATTTTTGTGCTAAATTAAGTTGTCCATTGACGCCGTTGGATAGTAAATTTTTACTCGAATTAGCAAACGGTAAATTAATTTCAGCAGATAATATATGCCGGAATCGAGAAATTAAACTGGGTAGCGAAATATTTAAGATTGATTTGATACCAGTAGAGTTAGGGAGTTTTGATGTAATAGTTGGCATGGACTGGCTGAAGAAGGTGAAAGCAGAGATTGTATGTTATAAAAATGCAATTCGCATTGTACGAGAAGAAGGAGAACCCTTAATGGTGTACGGAGAAAAGGGCAACATGAAGCTACATCTTATTAGTAATTTGAAGGCACAAAAACTAATAAGAAAAGGTTGCTATGCTGTTCTAGCACACGTCGAGAAAGTACAAACTGAAGAAAAGAGCATCAATGATGTTCCCGTCGCAAAAGAATTTCCCGATGTATTTCCGAAAGAATTACCGGGACTACCTCCACATCGATCCGTTGAATTTCAAATAGATCTTGTACCAGGAGCTGCACCAATAGCTCGTGCTCCTTATAGACTCGCACCCAGCGAGATGAAAGAACTGCAAAGCCAACTGCAAGAACTATTAGAACGTGGTTTCATTCGACCAAGCACATCACTATGGGGAGCTCCTCTTTTGTTTGTCAAGAAGAAGGATGGTACATTTAGGTTGTGTATTGACTACAGAGAGTTGAACAAACTTACCATCAAAAACCGTTATCCACTGCCGAGAATTGACGACTTATTTGATCAACTACAAGGCTCATCGGTTTAATCGAAGATCAATTTACGTTTTGGATATCATCAAATGCGAGTAAAGGAGGATGATATTCCAAAAACTGCTTTTAGGACGCGTTATGGTCATTACCAGTTATGGTTATGCCGTTTGGATTGACTAACGCACCAGCTGTGTTCATGGACCTTATGAACCGAGTGTGTGGGCCATATCTTGACAAGTTTGTCATTGTTTTCATCGATGACATACTTATTTACTCAAAGAATGATCAAGAGCACGAAGAACATTTGAGAAAAGTGTTAGAAGTATTGAGGAAAGAAAAACTGTACGCTAAGTTTTCAAAGTGTGCATTTTGGTTGGAAGAAGTTCAATTCCTCGGTCACATAGTGAACAAAGAAGGTATCCAGGTGGACCCAGCAACGATCGAAACCGTTGAAAAGTGGGAAATCCCAAAAACTCCGAAGCATATACGTCAATTTTTAGGATTGGCTGGTTACTACAGAAGATTCATCCAAGATTTCTCCAAAATAGCAAAACCCTTGACTGCATTAACGCATAAAGGGAAGAAATTTGAATGGAAGGATGAACAAGAGAAGGCATTTCAATTATTGAAGAAAAAGCTAACTAGGGCACCTATATTGTCATTGCCTGAAGGGAATGATGATTTTGTGATTTATTGTGACGCATCAAAGCAAGGTCTCGGTTGTGTATTAATGCAACGGATGAAGGTGATTGCTTATGTGTCTAGACAATTGAAGATTCATGACCAAAATTATACGACGCATGATTTGGAATTAGGCGCGATTGTTTTTGCATTAAAGACTTGGAGGCACTACTTATATGGGGTCAAAATTATTATATATACCGACCACAAAAGTCTTCAACACATATTTAATCAGAAACAACTGAATATGAGGCAGCGTAGGTGGATTGAATTGTTGAATGATTACGACTTTGAGATTCGTTACCACCCGGGGAAGGCAAATGTGGTAGCCGACGCCTTGAGCAGAAAGGACAGAGAACCCATTCGAGTAAAATCTATGAATATAATGATTCACACTAACCTTACTACTCAAATAAAGGAGGCGCAACAAGGAGTTTTAAAAGAGGGAAATTTAAAGGATGAAATACCCAAAGGATCGGAGAAGCATCTTAATATTCGGGAAGGCGGAACCCGGTATAGGGCTGAAAGAATTTTTATCAAAATTTGGAGATTTGAGAGAAATGATAGTTAGAGAAGCTCATAAAACCAGATACTCAATACATCCTGGAACGGGGAAGATGTACAAGGATCTTAAGAAACATTTTTGGTGGCCAGGTATGAAAGCCGATATTGCTAAATATGTAGGAGAATGTTTGACGTGTTCTAAGGTCAAAGTTGAACATCAGAAACCATCAGGTCTACTACAACAACCTGAAATCCCGGAATGGAAATGGGAAAACATTACCATGGATTTCATTACTAAATTGCCAAGGACTGCAAGTGGTTATGATACTATTTGGGTAATAGTTGATCGTCTCACCAAATCAGCACACTTCCTGCCAATAAGAGAAGATGACAAGATAGAGAAGTTAGCACGACTGTATTTGAAGGAAGTCGTCTCCAGACATGGAATACCAATCTCTATTATCTCTGATAGGGATGGCAGATTTATTTCAAGATTCTGGTAGACATTACAGCAAGCATTAGGAACTCGTCTAGACATGAGTACTACCTATCATCCACAAACTGATGGGCAGAGCGAAAGGACGATACAAACGCTTGAAGACATGCTAAGAGCTTGTGTTATTGATTTCGAAAACAGTTGGGATCGACATCTACCGTTAGCAGAATTTTCCTACAACAACAGCTACCATTCAAGCATTGAGATGGCGCCGTTTGAAGCACTTTATGGTAGAAAGTGCAGGTCTCCAATTTGTTGGAGTGAAGTGGGGGATAGACAGATTACGGTTCCGGAGATAATACAAGAAACTACCGAGAAAATCATCCAAATTCAACAAAGATTGAAAACCGCCCAGAGTCGACAAAAGAGCTATGCAGACAGTAAAAGAAAAGATATAGAGTTTGAAATTGGAGAAATGGTCATGCTTAAGGTTTCACCTTGGAAAGGCGTTGTTCGATTTGGTAAACACGGGAAACTAAATCCAAGGTACATTGGACCATTCAAGATTATAGATCGTGTCGGACCAGTAGCTTACCAACTGGAGCTACCTCAACAACTCGCGGCTGTACATAACACTTTTCACGTCTCAAATTTGAAGAAATGTTTTGCTAAAGAAGATCTCACTATTCCGTTGGACGAAATCCAAATCAATGAAAAACTTCAATTCATTGAAGAACCCGTCGAAATAATGGATCGTGAGGTTAAGAGACTTAAACAAAACAAGATACCGATTGTTAAGGCTCGATGGAATGCTCGTAGAGGACCCGAGTTCACCTGGGAGCGTGAAGATCAGATGAAGAAGAAATACCCGCATTTATTTCCAGAAGATACGTCAACACCTCCAACTGCTTAAAATTTCGGGACGAAATTTATTTAACGGGTAGGTACTGTAGTGACCCGAACTTTTCCATGTTTATATATATATTAAATGAAATTTTTATTTACATGATTAAGTGTTTCCAACATGTTAATCAATCAAACTTGTTAAGACTTGATTAATGGAAATAGGTTTCATATAGACAATTGACCACCCAAGTTGACCGGTGATTCACGAACGTTAAAACTTGTAAAAACTATATGATGACATATATATGGTTATATATATAGTTAACATGATTTTATTATAAGTATGTATCTCATTAGGTATTTTAACAATGAGTTATATACATAAAAAATGAGACTATTAATTTAAGAAACTCGAAAACGATATATATAACGATTATCGTTATAACAACGTCTTACTAGGTACATATGAATCATATTAAGATATTGATACACTTGGTTAATTATGTTAAATGATAAGTAAATATATTATTAAGTGTATTAACAATGAAATACATATGTAAAAATAAGACTACTAACTTAATGATTTCGAAACGAGACATATATGTAACGATTATCGTTGTAACGACATTTAACTGTATATATATCATACTAAGATATATTATATATCATAATATCATGATAATATAACAATTTAACATCTCATTTGTTATAATAAACAATGGGTTAATAACATTCAACAAGATCGTTAACCTAAAGGTTTCAAAACAACATTTACATGTAACGACTAACGATAACTTAACGACTCAGTTAAAATGTATATACATGTAGTGTTTTAATATGTATTCATACACTTTTGAAAGACTTCAAGGCACTTATCAAAATACTTCTACTTAACAAAAATGCTTACAATTACATCCTCGTTCAGTTTCATCAACAATTCTACTTGTATGCACCCGTATTCGTACTCGTACAATACACAGCTTTTAGATGTATGTACTATTAGTATATACACTACAATGATCAGCTCTTAGCATCCCATGTGAGTCACCTAACACATGTGAGAACCATCATTTGGCAACTAGCATGAAATATCTCATAAAATTACAAAAATATGAGTAATCATTCATGACTTATTTACATGAAAACAAAATTACATATCCTTTATATCTAATCCATACACCAACGACCAAAAACACCTACAAACACTTTCATTCTTCAATTTTCTTCATCTAATTGATCTCTCTCAAGTTCTATCTTCAAGTTCTAAGTGTTCTTCATAAATTCCAAAAGTTCTAGTTTCATAAAATCAAGAATACTTCCAAGATTGCAAGTTTACTTCCAAGTTTTCTAAATCCATTCCAAGTAATCATCCAAGATCAAGAAACCTTTGTTACTTACAGTAGGTTATCTTTATAATACAAGGTAATAATCATATTCAAACTTTAATTCAATTTCTATAACTATAACAATCTTATTTCGAGTGGAAATCTTACTTGAAATTGTTTTCGTGTCATGATTCTGCTTCAAGAACTTTCAAGCCATCCAAGGATCCTTTGAACCTAGATCTATTTTTCTCATTTCCAGTAGGTTTATCCAAGGAACTTGAGGTAGTAATGATGTTCATAACATCATTCAATTCATACATATAAAGCTATCTTATTCGAAGGTTTAAACTTGTAATCACTAGAACATAGTTTAGTTAATTCTAAACTTGTTCGCAAATAAAAGTTAATCCTTCTAACTTGACTTTTAAAATCAACTAAACACATGTTCTATATCTATATGATATGCTAACTTAATGATTTAAAACCTGGAAACACGAAAAACACCGTAAAACCGGATTTACGCCATCGTAGTAACACCGCGGGTTGTTTTGGGTTAGTTAATTAAAAACTATGATAAACTTTGATTTAAAAGTTGTTATTCTGGGAAAATGATTTTTATTATGAACATGAAACTATATCCAAAAATTATGGTTAAACTCAAAGTGGAAGTATGTTTTCTAAAATGGTCATCTAGACGTCTTTCTTTCGACTGAAATGACTACCTTTACAAAAACGACTTGTAACTTATTTTTATGACTATAAACCTATACTTTTTTTGTTTAGATTCATAAAATAGAGTTCAATATGAAAACATAACAATTTGATTCACTCAAAACGGATTTAAAATGAAGAAGTTATGGGTAAAACAAGATTGGATAATTTTTCTCATTTTAGCTACGTGAAAATTGGTAACAAATCTATTCCAACCATAACTTAATCAACTTGTAGTGTATATTATGTAATCTTGAGATACGATAGACACGTATACAATGTTTCGACCTATCATGTCGACACATCTATATATATTTCAGAACAACCATAGACACTCTATATGCGAATGTTGGAGTTAGCTATACAGGGTTGAGGTTGATTCCAAAATATATATAGATTGAGTTGTGATCAATACTGAGATACGTATACACTGGGTCGTGGATTGATTCATGATAATATTTATCGATTTATTTCTGTACATCTAACTGTGGACAACTAGTTGTAGGTTACTAACGAGGACAGCTGACTTAATAAACTTAAAACATCAAAATATATTAAAAGTGTTGTAAATATATTTTGAACATACTTTGATATATATGTATATATTGTTATAGGTTTGTGAATCAACCAGTGGCCAAGTCTTACTTCCCGACGAAGTAAAAATCTGTTAAAGTGAGTTATAGTCCCACTTTTAAAATCTAATATTTTTGGGATGAGAATACATGCAGGTTTTATAAATGATTTACAAAATAGACACAAGTACGTGATACTACATTCTATGGTTGAATTATCGAAATCGAATATGACCCTTTTTATTAAGTCTGGTAATCTAAGAATTAGGGAACAGACACCCTAATTGACGCGAATCCTAAAGATAGATCTATTGGGCCTAACAAACCCCATCCAAAGTACCGGATGCTTTAGTACTTTGAAATTTATATCATATCCGAAGGGTGTCCCGGAATGATGGGGATATTCTTATATATGCATCTTGTTAATGTCGGTTACCAGGTGTTCACCATATGAATGATTTTTATCTCTATGTATGGGATGTGTATTGAAATATGAAATCTTGTGGTCTATTGTTACGATTTGATATATATAGGTTAAACCTATAACTCACCAACATTTTTGTTGACGTTTAAAGCATGTTTATTCTCAGGTGAATACTAAGAGCTTCCGCTGTTGCATACTAAAATAAGGACAAGATTTGGAGTCCATGTTTGTATGATATTGTGTAAAAACTGCATTCAAGAAACTGATTTCGATGTAACATATTTGTATTGTAAACCATTATGTAATGGTCGTGTGTAAACACGATATTTTAGATTATCATTATTTGATAATCTACGTAAAGCTTGTTAAACCTTTATTTATGAAATAAAGGTTATGGTTTGTTTTAAAAATGAATGCAGTCTTTGAAAAACGTCTCATGTAGACGTCAAAACCTCGCAACGAAATCAATTAATATGGAACGTTTTTAATCAATAAGAACGGGACATTTCAATGTTCATGTTTGTTTCATACTTAGGAAGATTCAAATCAAAGTTTGGATCTTAGGATTTAAGTCTACAAACATGAACACAAGTATGATAATGAAACTTATGAACTTTAAATCTTGAAAACATTTAAATGTAGAACCATAAACTAACAAGTTTAGGTTCTTGTTCTTGGTTCTTCATCAAATAAAAGATGGAAGAAAGCAAGATTCATGAAGATACAAGTTAGAGAACTTGATCTTTAACAATAACAAACAACAAGTAACTAGTGAATGATGATGATGGAACTTGACTTTAAAAGAAAGAAAAGAAAGAAAATAAGTTTATTACTTACAAAGTTTTAAGAGTAAAAGAGAGAAAAATAGCAGTAAGTAAGTGTGCGTGTGAAATGAGGAAGTAATACTTGTAAATATGTAACAAAAATTGAAAATAAAAGAACTCCCTCCCCACCATGAAAGTGGACTGTTTTTACAACAAAAAGGAAAGGGTCAAAATCTGCTTTCCAACATAGGAGAATGGTGTTAGCTTGAAATGGTATTAAAGCAAATTGGTATGGGAAAGTGGTGTAAGTGTGCATGTAACTAGATTCCTTTCACTAATGTTAATTAATCCATGCTTTCATTAATAAATCACTAGCTTAAAAGATGGGCTAATTAGTCCATTAAGTGTGTAGGGTGGCCTTCCAAGTCCATGTTCAAATAATAAAAGCCCAATCCAAGTAACTATGCAATTAATCAAATAAAGCCCAAGTAATTAACTAGTAACCTTAGTTAATTAAAAATGATCAATATTAATTAATCATGAATGTAAATAATATTCTAAAATATTATTCGTGAAAAATACGTGTGTCACAAAGACAAGTCGGGCCATGAAAAGTCAAATACGGTGATAAGTCCATTAAGGTAACTAGTAAGCATTAGTAAACACTAAGCTTAATTAAATAATCCCTTAAGCCAAGTAATTGTTATAATAAATAACAATCAAGTTTACGTAGTCATAATATTCCAATTACGACAAAAATTTAACATGTACCAAGTACGTATCTCGTTTAAAACGATAAGTGATACCAACGGTCGTAAAACCATTCAGGGATCAAGTTAAGTGATTACACACTTAATAGCACGTAGTAAGATATTAACGAAAGTAATTAATCATGATTAAAGATCCCAGAGCATAAGCTAGCTCAGTACGCATAAATACGCAGTTTCGTGAAAGCACAAAGCACAAAAGCAAGTCGAAAAAGCCGGGTCGTTACATAGCAACATTCATATCTAGCATGTATAAATCAGCTTGTTGAGGAGCCTTCATCAAAATCATTTCAGGAGAAATCACAAACTCTGATTTCAAGATGTAGCTGAATTCGTCATCAAATGCTACTTTGAAGGATTTTTCACAGATTTGTGAAACTGATAACAAATTATTTGTAAGCTCTTGACAATAATGCACTTTATCAAAACTGACTTTATCATTTTTCAACAAACCCTGAGCCGAAATATGACCACCCTTATCTCCAGCAAATGCAACATAACTTCCCTTAATTGGGTGTACATCTGAAAGAACAGATAGATGTCCAGTCATATGTCTCGAAGCGCCGCTATCCACAATCCAGGTGTTGTTTGCAGGAACCCTGGTTTTCTGCATATCATATTAAGAAAATTAATTGATAATGGGAACCCATGCCCGGACGGTAGTAGGTTGTCCATTAACACCCATAGCTTGAACTTCCATCCATTTCCCATTTGAGTCTGGTGGAATCTCATCATTAGAAACCGTAAACTTAGACAGTTTAGAAGTAGCAATATTGCTCTTCTGGTTTTCAACATTTTGCTCATCTTCAGAGCGATTAGCTCGTGGTCTGGTACGAGAAAAATATTTTCAACGACTAGCTTTTTGCAAAGGCGATCGTGCCTTTGACTCAAAAACTCTACTGTGATCACTTGATTTGGCAACTCTTGCCTCAGTATCCTCTTTAGGAACCTTAATCTTCACAGGAGAAATTGACCTATTGACGTTCTTTCTCTTATACTCTCCATAGACAACCTTTGTCGTATGATTTTTAACATGAACTTCATCATTAACAGGTGAACCTGTTTTATGAGCATAAGATGATCTGCGATCATCATATGTGAGGTCAATCTTCTGTCTTGGTGATCTATATCTTCTAGGACAATTTGCAGCAATGTGTCCAAAAATAGCACAACTAAAACATTGACGAAACTCCCTATGTCCTCTAAATTCATACAAGTTATTAGAATTTGAAGATGATGGATCTTGTGTTCTTACTAACACAGGAGAATCATTTGTTTTATATCTTGGAACAGGTGTCGGTGTAACAGGAGGAACCAGTCTATTAGCAAATCTAGGATTTCTCAAAATTTTAACAGGACCTTTCGGTGTTCTAACTCTACTTGTCTTAGAGTTATCTCCTAACCCAGTTTTCCTATCTTCCTCATGATCTAGGGCACCTTCAGCAGTATCATTAGAAGTTGTATTCTTAGTTGAACTACATTTTTTATTCTTTTCAACATAATCTTCATAACTAGGAGGGATACAATCTTCTGGTCGATCGTCAACTACGTTAGCATTGATAAATGTGTTCTGAAAAGGAGGAGATACAGAACTATATCCAATACTCTTTCCATTGGTGTCATTAAGTTCCACCATAAATGCATTCCATTGTGACGCACTTGCCCAACATTTCATTTTGATTGAAATTGCCTCTAAATCAGCTTTAACGCATTCATTTTCTTTCTTTAGTTCATTAATTGTGTCAACACGTTTAATTAAAGCTTGATTTATGTCAAAGTTATAACATTTAAGATCGTGAAGTTGTTTTTTATAAACTTTGATTTTCTCTTTCAATTCATTTTCAATCTTAGTGGTCACATGGTCAACATGCCATTTTTCTTTCATCTACGCATATGCCTTATTTAAATTATCTATTGTTACCTTAGATTCAGCGCATTTAACACATTCAATAACAGTAGATGGATCCGAAGATACCTGTTGAGCATTATTTGATGAGGAAGTCTCAGCCATAAATGCAAAGAAATCTATCTTCTTCCCATCATCGAGCTCATCTTCTGATTCTGACGAGTCTATAAGAAACTCTGATGTATCAGCATCTTTACCCAAATGAATCTGCTCAAGTCTGTCCTATATATCCTTAGCTCTTGTCAAACCGGAAACCTTTTCAAGATCACTTTCTGATAAGCACATCTTCAGTAAATCTACTGCTTGCTTGTTCAATGCTTCAAACTCAGATTGATCTACTCCAGTATGATCAGCTTTATCTTCAGCCTCTGATTCTGACGTCTTGTCCGAATCATCAACATTCGAACTTACACTCTCAAGATCTGAACCTTCACCCATAAGAACTAACATTTCCAATTCAGTAGCAAACATTTTACCCCATTTGTCTAGTTCCGTATCAGAATCAATCAATGTCTCTTCACTCTGATTAGCCTCTAGACTTTCTTCAAACACAGAGGTATCACCATAGTTATCCTTCCAACTGTTGAAGTAGAAGTCCTCTGACGATGTTGGTGAAATACTTCCAGATTCAGGTGTACGAGGAACTGAATCACGTGCCTTCTTGAATTTATCTTTAACCATCTTTTGAATCTTCTCTTTCCGAATGATTCGTGATAACTTTTCAGCTCTTTCAGCACGAGCAGTTAGCTTCTCAATTATACTTTGACCGATGACACAGTCTTCTTTTTATTCAGAAATCTTGGCCATGTTATCTTTAGGTTATTGATCATCAACATTCAATTTGATAGACCAATCATCATCGTCTCCATGAATGACAACTAAAGCTTTGTTAGGATTTTCCGCAGTTTCTACATCATTTCCTTTGTCTGAAATGTAGATTTTACGCTTTGTCGACTGACTTTGAGAACTAATACGATTATAGTTCTGGTTTCTGAATGGATTCTGATTACCTTGCTTCTTCTGTTTAGTGCACTGCCTAGAGAAATGACCTAATTCTCCACAATTGTAACAAGTAACTATATTCATATCAAAACCTAATTTTGTATCCTTGGTCAGACTGATCAGTTTCCCAGTTCTTTCCTCATAATCTTTTGCTCTTCTCACCAAATTTGCCATACCCTACATGATATCCATTCTTTCTGCTTCTTCTTTATCAAGTTGTTGATAATCTTCCGTTGTTAGATGAATATTACCCACACGACCATCAAGATAAGTATAATAAGAGTTCACAAGACTAGACAACAATGCTATATCTTCATTAATCTTCTCCTTTCCTGCTTATCTTATGTTCTCAATCTTGAGTGCAGATAAAACTTCTGTAGCAGATGGTGTAGATGATTCAGTTGTATTTGAAGTAGGCTGTGGTTGAGTGTTAAGTGAACATGGTGAAATTTGTGGTGGATACAAAGGCTGTTGGATAGGTGTATTGCTGACATTCAAACCATACATACTCTGATTGTTTGTAGCAAAAGCAGTTTGAAACGGTGCATGAGCTAATTTAGGAGGTGTATAGCCATTCGAATAATACATTTTGGTGTCTTGAACTTGTTTAGACCTCTTGACTTTGTTTAACAATTCTAACTCTTCTTCTTGATGACTTGCAATAAACGAGTTCACTTTAGCAGTAGCAAGTTCTCCACTGGTTTTCATAGTTAAAACGAAACCATTCCATTCCAAAGGTAATGCTCCAGCTAGACAAGTAACTTTATCTTTCTCCTCCATTGTCACATCATGCTTGTGTAGTTCAGCTAGCAAATGACGATATCTTTCAACTAATTCCGTAATAGATTCTCCGACTTGCCAGTGAAAACGATCAAACTCAGCTTTCAACTCTAAACCCTTTCTAGTTCGGTAAGATGTATTTCTTCATTAAAAGTGCGAAGTGCTTCCCATATCTTGAATGAATTATCATGACACATAAATTGATGGAAAATCGGACCATCAAGAGCACTTGTCAAATTACAGTACATCTCCTTCTCTAAGTTATACTCTTCACGTTCTTCAGAAGGCATGTTGTGTAACGTATACAACTCATTCGTAACTGGTGAACGTGGCCATTGAAATTCTGTTTCAATGTACTTTCAAAGCTTCGTGTCTTGACCATCAGACCAAATCTTAAACCTCGACTTCCAAGTGGAATAATTATCCATGGTCATTAATCTCTGACATTTCGTACCACTTTCGGATTCGCTTTCAGCAAGAAGTAATCATTGAGTCATACTCATAATGCTTTGAACTAACAGTGCAGCTAACGCATAATCATTTGAATTAAACATCTTGAGAAATTACCAAAACTGATAAAACCGCGCGGTTCAAGTTATCAACCGTGCGGTTTAGGATGTCATGCGTACGTGTGACAGTCTCACTCGTACGTGTCACAACTCAAATGTACGTGTCACTACTCAAACCAAAGTACCAAACCCAAAGTGTCAAACGTGCGAGTCAGGATCACTCGTGTGATTACTCGTACGTGTCACTGTCAACCGCTTGATCACTCGTGTGATCACACTTGTAGTTTCTTAACCTAAAAGGTTATGATTACCCGTGCGTATGAGTTCATGAGTGATGTCAACTGTCTGGTCAACCGTGCATGTGATTAAAATTCTTGACCCACTCGTGTGAGCTGCTGTTCACACACAAATCACTCAAAAACCCTAGAAATCAAAGCTAAACCTCAATTTCTTCATTCACAAGCTAGATTAGCACTAAACTAACATAAACACACTCTCAAATCACAATTACACACGTAAAAATATTTCCTTTTTGCTAAAAATTACTCTAAACTCAAAAACCCAAACAAATAAACTCTTTAATCACTAAAAATCACTAGGATGATGTTGAAATCACAACCAACGCTCTGATACCAATGATGAAACATGACTAGGAACTTAGAAATCAACAGATTTAACTCACACAATGGTGAAATAAGTGAATCAAACCCTCTAGTAAATAGGTTAAGCTTTTTGGGATTAATTTAGTCAAACCACAACTAAATCAAGTGTGATTAGATCAACACCTAGAGCTATTATTCACCACCTGGGTGATTTAGGCTGAGAGAGAATTAGAGGAGCTCACCAGATCTGAGTGTGTGTAACAAATGAGAGGCTTAACCTAAAATGAAGAACATAAGACTTTATATACCCCTGCTATTGACTCTCCCGTACGAGTCATCCATCACACGTACGAGTTGGCTTCATCAGCCGTACGGGTGATCACTCACTCGTGTCTTCTCATTTTGGTTATAATTGTGACTTAGCTCAGCATCAACCGTGCGTATGAGCCTGTCAGTCGTACGAGTGAGGCTTCACTCGTACGTCTGACTAAGTCTAACATAGTTAAACATCCAAATCTCGTTCCTGCAGTTCCTGTAACCACATACAAACACGGATAGGATAATAACGAGCGATCATGGTGGCCTGTAAACTATTGTACCTTCAATGGACGTGGGTAGATATCTAGGGACTTCCATAAAATGCATCAACACAATCTGCGTTCAAACCATTCATGATTCTTGAAAACCCCTCAATTAAGAAACAACCGGAAGGATGATCCAACCACAAGTTATCAACGGAAAGAAGAATTACGCGTATAGCGATACACCTAGAAACTCTCGAAACCAAAGTCATAGACTAACACATATATGTGTCAGCTCCTTTGGCATTTATTACCAAAAATAACTTTGCAATCCCTTTCCAATGTAGTCAGTTTTGTCACAGCTCCAGCAAGTCAACTTTGACTATTCAGTCGAAACAGTCTTATTATAACTTCGATATATACGTTGCCCTTTCATCGTCGTTACTGGGGAACCGTTTATATCTCACCACATTCGCAGTAAACTTACCATCAACTTCATTGATCTTTGACTTTCTGAAAAATCACTATACTCATTCATTGAAACTCTATCATGTACTCATCTGCATCTTGTAACTGTAGTTGTCATACCAAAAAGCTTGAATCATTATTCTCGAATTTCGCAGCAATTCTGAGCCAACAGTTGTATATATATATATATATATATATATATATATATATATATATATATATATATATAACGTCTATCTCCTAAACTTACATACTTCGAATGTGAAGTTTCTGAAAAAACACCCTAAACTGCGAACTAGTTCTTCGAATTTTGGAAAAATACTGATGAAGCAACAAAAACTGCAAACGACCTTAATAGTCGAGAGTTTGATGATAAAGAGTAGTGTGTAGAAAAAGTTCAGAAAATGAGAAAACAAAATTGGTGCTGAAAAACGATTGAGCAAACCATGAAGGAGGCTGTGGACAAATCACAAAGACGAAATCTACCTTCAAAGAATCCAAATGTTTCAGTGTCTGCTGAAATCAATAGGAAACACCTTACTCCTTATTCTAAACCTTCGCAGACAAATTTCCCGCATCATCCTTTGATTCCAGATATTTTAAAATTCTAAAACATCATCGAATCTTTTAGTATAAATATACTTGATATTTCTGAAGATACCATCATAACTATTTGTGTCCGAGATTATTTATCTCTTTGCGCTATCTGTATTATATCATAAAGGAAACTGTTTAGTTTCTATATTCTATAACCTTCAAGTTTAAATTATGGATGTTTTTGAAGTAGTGTTGGGAACTGAAGAATGAGTTAGTATAATATAATGACACTTGATCAACGTGATTATATTACATTAAGTCATGCTGAGTTTCTAAATGGAACGTGGTGATTCACAGATCATAACGTCATCATGTTCCATGTTACACGACTCTTACATTCTACCTAGTCTCCAAACATATTAAGAACATATCTTCTTGATAGTTCTATTTTTCCAGATATCTGGTAATTTGACAAATCAAGATCGTGCTATTACAATTTCTTTCTTAGAACATTAACTATGTTCATTCCTAAATTCATAACTACAAATTCTAGACCATTACTTGCGAAAAGAAAACAAAAGCATGAAGCTCCGAAATAGAAAGGGGAGTATAAATCGCAGCAAACAGAAAAGATCATTAACCGTAGATGTCAATAATTATGGAAAGACAAATGCAAGAAAGGATTATGAAAAACACTACCCCAAGAGCGAAGTAGAAGTAAACAGATGCCTCCGGTGGGAGTTCGAATAGAAGGATGATTGTGGTGATGGTCAGAATGAGATCAAGAATCAGAACTGGATGAAGCATTTTCACAATCTTTTGAAAGTATGAAATGAGGAAGAAGATGTAGGAATGATGAAAATAATGGAACGGAAGAGGTTGATTTATAACGAAATAACAGACATAAGAATCGAGGTAGATTACGTATTTAATCAAAGAAAATCATAATTTCCTTAATCACCGAAGAATCAAATCTTTTATAGATTTCAAAGATCATCTTTAAATTCCTTAAATTTCTGAAATCAATCGTGACTATGTCATCGGTTAAGACGAACCTCATTTATTCATTTCACTCTTTTGTGATAGCTTAACTTATAATCTTCGCGTAATCAAA
The DNA here is from genome assembly GCF_046630445.1 of Rutidosis leptorrhynchoides. Classification (NCBI taxonomy): domain Eukaryota; kingdom Viridiplantae; phylum Streptophyta; class Magnoliopsida; order Asterales; family Asteraceae; genus Rutidosis; species Rutidosis leptorrhynchoides. Next base: position 289,956,769 of record NC_092337.1, on the reverse strand, counting down.
TTGTTTTATCTATATTACTTGATGATGATAAAACTCTAATTTTCAGCTCGTATGCATCATGAAAACATACTTATTGTCAGCCATGACCATCCCAATCAAATTTTGGGACAAAATTTCTTTAACGGGTAGGTACTGTGACGACCCGGAAATTTCTGACCAAATTTACACTTAATCTTTATATGATTACGACATGATAAGCAAAGTCTGTAATGTTGAGTCTCAAAAACATTGAAACTGTGTTCATATATTCAATTATCCTTCGACTGCTTTGACGTTTTACGAATAATTATATGTAAATAGATATGTATATAAATATAGTTATATTAATTGAAAACGTTAACAAAGTATTAGATGTATAATACTTTACATGAACGTATTTGTTTTAATATATGTTTAACATATTTATCGAAGGAATTAAAAGATAATATCAAATGATTGAATTATCAGATAATTTATGATTATGATTACGAGTCTCTGTTATGAGGTCCAATACGATTTAAGAAAACTGTTCTTTTTAACAATATCCGGAAAACAGTAAAGTAATTTACATGAAAGAACAAAAGTGTCAATTAACGAGAACTAGACAAAAGATAGTGGAGATTCCTGCTTAACTTTTAATGCAATGATTGCCTCGTATCTTTTGATACAATAATTATTTAGTTTTCATAACCTGTAAATCATTTTATGATACAGATGAAACCTTTTTAAATTTGAATATATACAATAAGTCGGAATGTTAATTGTGAACTAAATATATAAGTAACTTGCAACGTGTATTTAAAACGTGTTTATGTATATTAAATATATATGATTTCAAATTAGTTAAGTAAACGATACTAACACTCGTTTAGTGATTCGATTGATACGTAGATATGATATTTAGTACGTTTAAGAAGTTAAAATAAATGCTAGTACATAAATGAACTATACATAGTTAAGTTTTAAAATAAAAACGTTATATAATAAATTCTATTATGTAAATGATCTTAAATTATACTTTGAAATATAATTAATATTTGAAAAACCTAAATATTATATTATTAAATAAATATTTCTAAGATATATAAATTTATATTTCTAAATGAATATATATATATATATATATATATATATATATATATATATATATATATATATATATATATATATATATATATATATATATATATATGATTTACAAAATGATAAAATGTAATATTAACCTTGATATAAAACGTTTTGATTTATTAAAACTATCATATATATATATATATATATATATATATATATATATATATATATATATATATATATAGCTAAATGATGATTTAAAGAAGCAAATGATCAAAACACTTAAATCAATAAGTTACACTTTGAGTGGGATAGTTTTCATTGATTGGCAAGGGGAGGCAGGTCATGTCCTATAAGTTCAGACGAATTCGTTCAGTTTACACACACATACATATTACACTCGTAAACATATATATATATATATATATATATATATATATATATATATATATATATATATATATATATATATATATATATATTATTAAGATTAATATTAATATTATTATTATTAGTAGTATTCGTATTATTATTATTATTTATACATAAAATATTACGACGAGGTTCTGCTCACATGTTTTCAAAACGGGATTTTCGAGCGGGATAGAACTAAGGAAATTATGGGTTATAGCTATGGAGGTTATGGGTATTGGTCGAGGGTATAGCTCGTGAGTCAAACCTAGTGTTTATCATCTCCGTCGCGTCTCACAATATTGATACATGAGCATTCATATCTTATCTTTTATATGTTAATAGTGTATCCCTGACTAGTGCTCGAGTATATATTATTATTCATGCTTGTATGTTTATTTTCATCATTAAATAGTTTATGATAAATCATGAATTTAATACATATGGTACTGAGATAAGGTATATGATATGCATGTCGTTGGAAAGCTGGCGAAAAATTAATAACTTTTTATTTAGAAAGCGTATGGTTTCGATAAACGGATTAAAAGATATGGCCAACTGAATTTTAGTATTATTATGATTATTATTATTACTATCGTCGTTATTATCGTCGTTATTATTATTATCTAATTAATATTACTATTGTTGTTATTGTTATTATTATTATTATTATTATTATTAAAAGCATCATTTATATTAAACTATTATTTATATTAAAATTATCATTTTTAATAGAAATATCATTGTTATTATAAAATAATATTTTTATTATCATTTTGGTATTATCATTATTAAAAATTATCATTTTGAATAGAATTATTATTATTATATAAGATATTATTATTGTTAAAGTTAATATTAAAAGTATCGTTATTATTAGAATTATCATGATTAGAATTAATATTTTATTAATATCATCATTAGTAAACATAAATATTGTTATTACTATTAGAATAATAATAATTATTATTAATATTGCAAAATAAAACAACTTTTACTCATTGTTATTATTATCAATATTATTTTACCAAATAAATATGTGATACAAAGATATTTTTACCACACGTAATATAATTATATTAATAATACATACCACTATATTTTTATGATATTAACTGAACTGAATAAATTTTATTAATTGAGATATATAAAAGTGTATTTTTATCATATATAAATTTTAATATAAATTTTTATTTATTAATAAATGACTTGTATCATTTACTCTAATAAAATCTAATAAATAAATTTAAAAATATAAAAAAACTATACTTAAGTTATATAATAAACATATATAGATTTTGGAAGTCATTTTTGGATTAGAAGACTTTTGTTAACTTCTGCATGATAATCTCGAGCATTACGATTGTGATACACTACGACTTAACCTAAATTGTTATACAGATATTGACCAACATATAAATAAATATACTTAATATAGGTTCGTGAATCCGAGGCCAACCTTGCACTTGTTCAATGCCGTCATATGTATTTTTACTATAAAATACAGTATAGTGAGTTTCATTTAATCCCATTTTAAATTCTCAATATATATTATTGGGACTGAGAATACATGCGCTGCTTTATAAATGTTTTATGAAATAGACACAAGTAATCGAAACTACATTCTATAGTTGTATTATCGAAATCGAATATCGCCCCTTTTAGTCTGGTAATCTAAGAATTAGGGAACAGACACCCTAATTGACGCGAATCCTAAAGATAGATCTATCGGGCCTAACAAGCCCCATCCTGGTTATGGATGGTTTAGTACTTCGAGTTTATCATGTCCAAAGGGAGTCCCGGAATGATGAGAATATTCTATATTCATCTTGTTAAGGTCGGTTACCGGGTGTTCACCATATGAATGATTTTTATCTCTATGCAGTTTACGAAATGCCTGATATGAGATGATGTTTATGAAAAATGAAAATGAAAATCTTGTGGTCTATTAAATTAATGGAAATGATTGTTATGATAAATTAATGAACTCACCAACCTTTTGGTTGACACTTGAAAGCATGTTTATTCTCAGGTTTGAAGGAAATCTTCCGCTGTATATTTGCTCATTTTAAAGATATTACTTGGAGTCATTCATAGCGTATTTTAAAAGACGTTGCATTAAAGTCGTTGAGTTCAATAAAGATTATTATTAAGTAAATGAGAGATTTGGTCATTTATAGTTTCGCTATTATGAAATGGTATGCATGCCTGTCAACTTTCAATGTAATGAAAGATTGTCTTTTAAAAACGAATACAATGTTTGTAAAATGTATCATATAGAGGTCAAATACCTCGCAATGTATCCATATGTTATTGTATTCGTCCTTATGGATTAGGACGGGTCATCTCAGAGGGTAATAAAGATTTTGTTATTTATTGTGATGCCTCGCGTCAAGGAATGGGTTGCGTGCTTATGCAATGAAACAAGGTTATTTCTTATGGATCGTGACAGTTAAAGATTTACGAGCAGAATTACACTACACACGATCTTGAACTAGGAGCTGTGGTCTTTGCACTCAAAATGTGGAGACACTACCTGTATGGAACCAAGTTTACTGTGATGACCCGGAAATTTCCAACCAAATTTAAACTTTAGTCTTTATATGTATCCGACACGATAAGCAAAATCTATAATGTTAAAGTCTCGAAAGTTTGAAATCTATATTCATGTAATCAAGTTACCATTTGACCATGCCTGACGATTCACAAACATTTATGTGTATATAGATGTGTGTATATAGTACTTATTAAGTGAAGGCGTTAACAAGGTATTAGATATATAATACTTTACAAGAATGTATTTTGTTTCAATATAAGTTTATTATGCTTATCGAGGGATTTAGATGAAAATATAAAATGATTGATTTATAAGATACATTGAATTAGGATGAAGAGTCTCTGTTATGAGGTCCACTTTGAATTAGGAAACCCTTATTTTTAACGGTATTCGGAATATTTGGAAAAGTGATTGTATATAAGAACAAAAGTGTTAATTATTGAGGATTAGACAAAAAGTTGGTGGAGGATTGAATTTCATAACCCTTGTTATTTGATTCGATCGATACTAAGTTATTTTATTTAGAAAGTTTAAGGGAACTAAGATAAACGTTAGCGTATAAAGGAATTATAGGTTTAGAGTGTAAACGTTACGTGTTTTATGTTTTTAAAATAGACTTTGAACTATTATTAGTTTGAAAAACTAAATATAATATTATTACGTTAATATTTCCATTATATACGATATATACGAGTTTACTTTTTTTATTAAAATGAAAATATATATATATATTTTACGAGATGATGAATTATTATATTATAATTAGTCAACAAACGTTTTGATCTAAACTAATATTATTAAAATTGTTTTGATAAATAACGAGATTATGGTTTATAAAAGTAAATAACCAAATTACTCAAAAGATTAAGTTACACTTTGAGTGGGTTAATTTTTCATTTATTTAAGTCTATATTTGGATAAAGGTACGAGTCATAAAACGTCCTGATTTAAAATAATATATTTTGATAAACAACGAGTCACTGATTTATAGAAGTAAATGACCACAATGCTCAATTTTATAACTTATATTTTTATAAAGGAAATTTATTGATGAGTAAGTCTAATTTTTGTAAAAGGTACACGTCGCGTAACGTAAAAGGCTAGTTTTTCTAAACGTACGAAAGTGCTCTCGAAAAACAGAAAGCGGTACATGAGTCATGAGACCACGACCGTGTCATTTTTGTAAAAATTATATTTTTACCATGAGCGTAAATATAATATAATATTTAATTAATTCTAAAGATTAAATATATTATATTAAATATTATATAAATTAATCACTTCCACGTTTTTTTCATATGTTATGTAAACGTAATAAAGCCATAAATTACAGAAAGTTTAGGTAGTAGGTGAGATTAAAAATCTCTATAAATATCGAGCGTACCATTTTTTTTTTATCTATCTCGATCTCATTTTCTCTAAATATACATATACATACTTATTTATTATTATTATTATTATTAAACTTATTATTATTATTATTAGTAGGAGCGATATTATTAGTAATATAAATAAAATACTACGACGAGGTCATACGCGTGTTTTTTTTTCTTCAAAACTGGGCTTCGAGTAGGATAGGGCTAAGGAAATTATGGGTTATAGCTATGGAGGTGATGAGTATGATTCATGGGTATGCTCGTAAGGCCAATCTAGTGTTTATCATCTCCGTCGCGTTTACTTACCTTTCCTGCGATATTGAATCTCAATATTGATACGTGAGTACTTATAATTTAATTTTTACATACTAATAGTGTATCCCTGACTAGTGCTCGAGTATATAGGATTATGCATGCTTGTACTTTTGATATTGCCATTAGATAGGTTATGTTGAATCTTAAACTAGTTACACCTGCGATTGAGATACGGTATAAGATATGCATGTCCTTAGAAAGCTAGCGAAAAATTAAGAACTTTTCCTTTAGATATCGAATGGATTCGATGAACGGATTAGAAGTTATCGTCAATTGAATTTTTTGTAAAAATTATTATTATTATCGTTGTTATTATCGTCGTTCTAACTTTTATCCAATTACTATTATTATTATTATTATTATTATTATTATTATTATTATTATTATTATTATTATTATTATTATTGTTGTTATCATTAAAATACTTATTAGTGTTATCCTTATCATAATATTTATTAGTATTAGTATTATTAAAACTAATATTAGTAACACTTAATTAGTATGATTACTATTACTATCATTAAAATGAACGCGATATAAAAGACGATTTAAAAACTATTAACAAATTGATTAGGAAATAATGAGTATGAGTATCATGATGAAATTTAAAGATATTGATTTAGATAAAACTATGATTTTTCAATATTTATATCACAATTATTATTAAAAGTATTATAGTTAATATTAAAAATGGTATCTTTACAAAAATTATTATTTTTAATAGGAATATCATTGTTAATATAAAATTTCATTATTAATAAGAATTATCATATTGTTATAATACCATTTTCATAAATATAAATATTGTTATTATTATTAGTAGAATAATAATAATTATTAATACAAAATAATACAACTTTTACTTATTATTATTATCAAATAAAAATGTAATACAAATAATATAATTATCTTAATAAAACCTATCATAACATTTTTATGATATTCAATAAACTTTATAAATTTTATTATCTAAGATATATAAAAGTATATTTTTATATAAAGTTTTATTTATTAATAAATAAATTATAATATCTACTCTAATAAATCTTTTAAAAATATTTTAAAAATATAAAACGATGATATTTAAGACTATATAATAATCATGTATAAATTTTGGAAATCATTTTTGCGTCAAATTGACTTTTGTTAACTTTTGCATATTAGTCTCGAGCATTAGGATTGTGGTACACTATGACCTTACTTAAATTATTAGACAAATATTGACCATCATATAAATATATATAATTAATTTAGGTTCGTGAATCCAAGGCCAACCTTACACTTGTTCAATGATGTTATATGTATTTTTACTACAAAATACAGTATGGTGAGTTTCATTAATCCCTTTTTAAATGCTTTTGCAATATATATTTTTGGGACTGAGAATACATGCGCTGTTTTTATAACTGTTTTACGAAATAGACACAAGTAATCGAAACTACATTCTATGGTTGGATTATCTAATCGAATATGCCCTTTTTATTAAGTCTGGTAATCTAAGAATTAGGGAACAGACACCCTAATTGACGCGAACTCTAAAGATAGATCTATCGGGCCCAACGAACCCCATCCAAAGTACCGGATGCTTTAGTACTTCGAAATTTATATCATGTCCGAAGGAGGATCCCGGAATGATGGGGATATTCTTATATGCATATTGTGAATGTCGGTTACCAGGTGTTCAATCCATATGAATGATATTTTTGTCTCTATGCATGGGACGTATGTTTATGAAAAATGGAAATATGAAATCTTGTGGTCTATTTAAATGATGAAAATTAAATGATTACTATAAACTAATGAACTCACCAACCTTTTGGTTGACACTTTAAAGCATGTTTATTCTCAGGTTTGAAAGAAATCTTCCGCTGTGCATTATCTCATTTTAAGGATATTACTTGGAGTCATTCATGACATATTTCAAAAGACGTTGCATTCGAGTCATTGAAGTTCATTAGAGATTATTATTAAGTGAACGACAGATTAAGTCATTTATAGTTTGGATATTATGAAATGGTATGCATATCTGTCAACCTTCGATGTAAATGAAAGTTTATATTTTAAAAACGAATGCAATGTTTGTAAAATGTATCATATAGAGGTCAAGTACCTCGCGATGTAACCAACTATGGTGATTTGTTTATAATCGATGCGGACTTCGTCCGTATGGATTAGGATCGGGCGTTTCAGTTGGTATCAGAGCGGTGGTCTTAGCGAACCAGGTCTGCATTTGTGTGTCTAACTGATAAGTCGTTAGGATGCATTAGTGAGTCTGGACTTCGACCGTGTCTGCATGTCAAAAGTTTTGCTTATCATTTTTAGTCGGAAATCATCTACTTACGATCCTTAGAAAATTACCTGATTATTATTCTTAAGTCAAGACACGTCTTGCTGCATTGATTGCATGAATAGTGTATAGACAAAAATTCATATCTTAGCATATCTGCTAAATCATATCTTATCGTATCTGTTACTTTAAACTTTGCCTGACATATCCCGTAAAGTCCTCCGTAATCTACGAAATCTTTTGATCTATATATATATATATATTCTATGTAATTAGAATACCATCCGTTAGCCAAAATCATTTCATATCAAAAAAAAAATCCTTTATCCAATCGTACGAAATGGAATTCGTCATCAGTTCAAGTCACTCAGATTCCGAAATGAAATCCCATTCAAGCTCCGAAAGTAGTGTGACCGGAATAGATCAATCAATCAGTCATCATCTATTCTGGATGAATTGGGGATGGGTTCGTAGCCTCCTTAATCATTGGAGACAAGAAGAAGGTGATCCCTTCCATCCACCACATTGCCCTCATGATGAAGAACCTGAAGCACTTACCGGCGAACCTATTCGAAACACCATTTTCTCGCTCATTTCCAGAGTATCTCGTCACGATTATATATTACACCAAATTCTAGATTATATTTATCCGCTCGTCCGAACTACCGATCACCCAGGTGTAATATAATAAGTCAACGAGCTTCGCGCTCGGGTAGTGGCTTTGGAGAATATGGTGCAGAGATTACAAACACCAGCAGCAGCATCAGCAGCATAATCAGTACCACCATCATTAACGCCAACAGTACCATTACCACCTCCAACCACAACCACGTCGTAAACCTCAACTTCACAATCTGTCCTACTAGCATCAACGTCATACGCACCATAGATACCAAGGAGTACCAAAAACAATAACTGACGAAGTATTAATTCATAACTTCATTGGAGAAACATTCCACAGCGATTATGTAATCTCTAAAGTCTTAGAGATTATCTAATCTAGCCCTAACCATAAATCAGTTAAGCGAACCAAAATGATAGAAGGAAGAGTAGAAACCCTGACAAAAATGGTGTGTGATTAACAAGCTAAACTTGCTTTACCAACAGCATCAACAGTACCGTCAGTATTACCAGCATCGTCAGTACAGTCAACATCCGAATCAACAACACCGATAACATCACAAACTCCGTCAGTTCAAGAATCACTGTGGACATCATTACGAATCAATAACGTGTATATTGTATCAACGAGTTATGAAGAATTAACTCATTCCCTCTGAAGAAATTATATGTATATTATATATATATATATATATATATATATATATATATATATATATATATATATATATATATATATTGAAATAAATCTTTCCGTGCTAAGCTATTATGTGTGAATCTTAACTACTCGGTTAATTCATATTACAAATATGCAATAATGTACGTCCTTCGGCCGCAACTTAACCAGCGTTAACTACAATCTCTGTCGCAATTCAACAAATTCCAATTCATAATAATTCAAGTATATATTTGATTTTACACTTTCATCATCGATGTACCCAAAACTTTTCAGATAACATCATTCGTACTTTGCGAAATTCACAAGAATTCCACGAACTGAACATCATACATCAACAAATAACGAAGTATTGATTCATAATTTCAATGTCATTAAAGAAATACTGTGTAAAAGTTATGTACTTTTTAAAGCCTTTAGGGATTATTCAATTCTAGTTTCAACCGTAAATCAAATGAGTTTAATTTAACATTAACTCATTAAATCTATGTTACATCTGAAGAAAATATACATATATATATTTTCATAAAGACTGTAATAAAATTCTTTTGTACAAAATATTAATTGTGAAATTTTTTTTTAACGGGTAGGTAATACCCGAGAGATATATAAATTCACAATTAATATGTTACATTCTTCGAATCTGATTCAGCAAATCATCCATTATACTCCCTACTTTCACAACAATATACATTCTTTTATAGAAATCAAAACAACCATACTCATTCAAAATTTAATTACATATTCTGATTTTGAAATCTCAAAATTCAACTTGAGATATGACCAAAATCACCACTCTTAGATCCTTACATCTTTCACAAGCTATATTTTGACTTCAAAACTGTGTTAGAACATCAAATGTATGTTAACGATTACAATCTGTGTTCAAACCCTTCAAAAATTTCTGAAGACACTTCGAATGATGAGCAATCGAGATGATGATCCAACCACATGTTACCCTCAGTTATGTACCCGAAAAACTCTTGAAACCAAAGTAAAAGTTTAAACAACGTATCCGCGTCAGATTCTTTGGCATTTATTAGCAAAAATAACTTTGCGACTCCTATTCAAAGTAGCTAGTTTTGTCACAGCTCCAGCAAGTCAACCTCGATTTTTCAGTCAGACTAACCTTATTATAACCTTGAGATATACACCATCGTTAGCAGGGAACCTTTTACATTCCACCACATTATTAGCAGATGTACCAACAACTTCATTACCCTTTGACTTTAGCCTCTCCAAAAAGTCATTATAATTATTCATTGAAACCCCATCACTTACTCATTCACATCTTGTAATGAGAATTGCCATACGAATCATTGAGAATTAGCAATCAGTATTTTGAAATCTCGCAGCATGTCTACGCCAACAGTTATATGTGTATATATAACGTCTATCTTCTGGACTTAATTTGAATGTGAAGTTTCTGAAAAACACTCCGAACTACGAATTGGTTCTCCGAAAATGGAAAACATGCTGATGAAGCAGCAAAAACTATAAACGACTTTAAATGGTAAAAGCTGGATGATAATGATGAAGTGTGCTGGCAAAGCACAGAAAAAGAGAATTTTTGGAATTGGAAAACGGATTGAGCAAAGTAGGAAGGAGGCTGTGGACAAATTACAAAGACTGAACCTAACTTCAAAGGATCCAAATGATTCAGTACCTGCTGAAGTCATTAACGAATACCTTGCTCCTGACTCTAAACCCCTGTGGACAATATTCTTCATCATCCTCTGATATTAGAAATTCTAAAATATCATCATATCTTTCATTATAAATATCCTCCATCTTTCTGAAGATATTTTCTTAATTTTTCTTATTTGAAATCATTTACCTCTTCGCGCTATCTGTATTACATCATAAAAGAAACTATTTTAGTTTCTAAATTCTGAAACATTCAAGTTTAAAATAGGAATATTTTGAAGTAGTGTTGGGAACTGAAGCATGAATTAGTATAATATAATGACACTTGATCAACGCCATTATATTACAGTAAGTTATGTTGAGTTTCTAAATAGAACGTGATGATTCACAGACCATACCGTCATCATGTGCCATGCTACACGGCTCTTGTATTCTATTTAATCTCTAAACATATCAAGAAAAATTTTCTTGATGATTCGGTCTTTTCCAGGGTATTCTGGTAATTTACCAAATCAAAATTGTGCCATTACCATTTCTTTCTTAGAACGTAAACTATGTTCATTCCGAAATCCATAGGTGTGAATTCCGGACCATTACAAGAGATGCTTAGTCGCAAGAAGAAGAAACGAAAGAATGAAACTCCAAAATAGAAATTGGAGTATAAATCGCAGCGAATATGAGAGAGCATTAACTGTGGATGACAATGATTATAGAAGACAGAAGCAGGGACTTCGAAATATAAGGGAAGATATAAAACCCAACAACCACCCAGAAACTACAAACCGTGCATATCAATATGTATTGCAATGTAAAGACACGGGAAAATTAACAACACTATAACCCCAAGATAATAGTAGAAGTAAATAAAATCCTCCTGTGGTAGATGAAAGAGAAGGATGACAGATGTAAAAATTAAGAGTATATCAAGGATCAAAATAGGATGGAGCATATTGATAAATACTTTAAGGTATGAATTGAGAAAGAAAGAATAGAAGATGTGAGTTGTATGGAAATGGAGAGGGTGGATTTATAGACAGAGCAATCGAAGCAGATTATCGCGTATAACCAAAGAGGATCCTAATCTCCTTAATTACCGACGTATCAAATCTTATTATGAAGATCTTCTTCTAAATTCCTTAAATTTCGGAAATCAATCTTGACTACGCCACCTTTTAAGTCAAACCTGCATTTATTCATTTTCATTTTTAAATGATAGCTTCATTCGTGCTCTTAGCAAAAACAAATTATTTTATCCATATTACAAAATAATGATAAAACTCTATTTATCAACTCATATTTGCCATGAAAACGTTCTTATCGTTATCCATGACGACCTCTATCAAATTTCGGGGACGAAATTTCTTTAACGGGTAGGTACTGTGATGACCTGGAAATTTCCAACCAAATTTAAACTTTAGTCTTTATATGTATCCAACACGATAAGCAAAATCTATAATGTTAAAGTCTCGAAAGTTTGAAATCTATATTCATGTAATCAAGTTACCATTTGACCATGCCTGACGATTCAAAAACATTTATGTGTATATAGATGTGTGTATATAGTACTTATTAAGTGAAGGTATTAGATATATAATACTTTACAAGAATGTATTTTGTTTCAATATAAGTTTATTATGCTTATCGATGGATTTAGATGAAAATATAAAATGATTGATTTATAAGATACATTGAATTAGGATGAAGAGTCTCTGTTATGAGGTCCACTTTGAATTAGGAAACCCTTATTTTTAATGGTATTCGGAATATTTGGAAAAGTGATTGTATATAAGAACAAAAGTGTTAATTATTGAGGATTAGACAAAAAGTTGGTGGAGGATTGAATTTCATAACCCTTGTTATTTGATTCGATCGATACTAAGTTATTTTATTTAGAAAGTTTAAGGGAACTAAGATAAACGTTAGCGTATAAAGGAACTATAGGTTTAGAGTGTAAACGTTACGTGTTATATGTTTTTAAAATAGACTTTGAACTATTATTAGTTTGAAAAACTAAATATAATATTATTACGTTAATATTTCCATTATATACGATATATACGAGTTTACTTTTTTTTTATTAATATGAAAATATATATATATATTTTACGAGATGATGAATTATTATATTATAATTAGTCAACAAACGTTTTGATCTAAACTAATATTATTAAAATTGTTTTGATAAATAACGAGATTATGGTTTATAAAAGTAAATAACCAAATTACTCAAAAGATTAAGTTACACTTTGAGTGGGTTAATTTTTCATTTATTTAAGTCTATATTTGGATAAAGGTACGAGTCATAAAACGTCCTGATTTAAAATAATATATTTTGATAAACAACGAGTCACTGATTTATAGAAGTAAATGACCACAATGCTCAATTTTATAAGTTATATTTTTATAAAGGAAATTTATTGATGAGTAAGTCTAATTTTTGTAAAAGGTACACGTCGCGTAACGTAAAAGGCTAGTTTTCTAAACGTACGAAAGTGCGCTCGAAAAACAGAAAGCGGTACATGAGTCGTGAGACCACGACCGTGTCATTTTTGTAAAAATTATATTTTTACCATGAGCGTAAATATAATATAATATTTAATTAATTCTAAAGATTAAATATATTATATTAAATATTATATAAATTAATCACTTCCACGTTTTTTTCATATGTTATGTAAACGTAATAAAGCCATAAATTACGGAAAGTTTAGGTAGTAGGTGAGATTAAAAATCTCTATAAATATCGAGCGTACCATTTTTTTTTTATCTATCTCGATCTCATTTTCTCTAAATATACATATACATACTTATTTATTATTATTATTATTATTATTATTATTAAACTTATTATTATTATTAGTAGGAGCGATATTATTAGTAATATAAATAAAATACTACGACGAGGTCATACGCGTGTTTTTTTTTCAAAACTGGGCTTCGAGTAGGATAGGGCTAAGGAAATTATGGGTTATAGCTATGGAGGTGATGAGTATGATTCATGGATATGCTCGTAAGGCCAATCTAGTGTTTATCATCTCCGTCGCGTTTACGTACCTTTCCTGCGATATTGAATCTCAATATTGATACGTGAGTACTTATAATTTAATTTTTACATACTAATAGTGTATCCCTGACTAGTGCTCGAGTATATAGGATTATGCATGCTTGTACTTTTGATATTGCCATTAGATAGGTTATGTTGAATCTTAAACTAGTTACACCTGCGATTGAGATAAGGTATAAGATATGCATGTCCTTGGAAAGCTAGCGAAAAATTAAGAACTTTTCCTTTAGATATCGAATGGATTCGATGAACGGATTAGAAGTTATCGTCAATTGAATTTTTTGTAAAAATTATTATTATTATCCTTGTTGTTATCGTCGTTCTAACTTTTATCCAATTACTATTATTATTATTATTATTATTATTATTATTATTATTATTATTATTATTATTATTATTATTATTATTATTATTATTATTATTATTATTATAATTGTTATCATTAAAATAGTTATTAGTGTTATCCTTATCATAATATTTATTATTATTAGTATTATTAAAACTAATATTAGTAACACTTAATTAGTATGATTACTATTACTATCATTAAAATGAACGCGATATAAAAGACGATTTAAAAGCTATTAACAAATTGATTAGGAAATAATGAGTATGAGTATCATGATGAAATTTAAAGATATTGATTTAGATAAAACTATCATTTTTCAATATTTATATCACAATTATTATTAAAAGTATTATAGTTAATATTAAAAATGGTATCTTTACAAAAATTATTATTTTTTATAGGAATATCATTGTTAATATAAAATTTCATTATTAATAAGAATTATCATATTATTATAATACCATTTTCATAAATATAAATATTGTTATTATTATTAGTAGAATAATAATAATTATTAATACAAAATAATACAACTTTTACTTATTATTATTATCAATATTATTTTATCAAATAAAAATGTAATACAAATAATATAATTATCTTAATAAAACCTATCATAACATTTTTATGATATTCAATAAACTTTATAAATTTTATTATCTAAGATATATAAAAGTATATTTTTATATAAAGTTTTATTTATTAATAAATAAATTATATTATCTACTCTAATAAATCTTTTAAAAATATTTTAAAAATATAAAACGACGATATTTAAGACTATATAATAATCATGTATAAATTTTGGAAATCATTTTTGCGTCAAATTGACTTTTGTTAACTTTTGCATATTAGTCTCGAGCATTAGGATTGTGGTACACTATGACCTTACTTAAATTATTAGACAAATATTGACCATCATATAAATATATATAATTAATTTAGGTTCGTGAATCCAAGGCCAACCTTACACTTGTTCAATGATGTTATATGTATTTTTACTACAAAATACAGTATGGTGAGTTTCATTAATCCCTTTTTAAATGCTTTTGCAATATATATTTTTGGGACTGAGAATACATGCGCTGTTTTTATAACTGTTTTACGAAATAGACACAAGTAATCGAAACTACATTCTATGGTTGGATTATCTAATCGAATATGCCCTTTTTATTAAGTCTGGTAATCTAAGAATTAGGGAACAGACACCCTAATTGACGTGAACTCTAAAGATAGATCTATCGGGCCCAACGAGCCCCATCCAAAGTACCGGATGCTTTAGTACTTCGAAATTTATATCATGTCCGTAGGAGGATCCCGGAATGATGGGGATATTCTTATATGCATATTGTGAATGTCGGTTACCAGGTGTTCAATCCATATGAATGATATTTTTGTCTCTATGCATGGGACGTATGTTTATGAGAAATGGAAATATGAAATCTTGTGGTCTATTTAAATGATGAAAATGAAATGATTACTATAAACTAATGAACTCACCAACCTTTTGGTTGACACTTTAAAGCATGTTTATTCTCAGGTTTGAAAGAAATCTTCCGCTGTGCATTATCTCATTTTAAGGATATTACTTGGAGTCATTCATGACATATTTCAAAAGACGTTGCATTCGGGTCATTGAAGTTCATTAGAGATTATTATTAAGTAAACGACAGATTAAGTCATTTATAGTTTGGATATTATGAAATGGTATGCATATCTGTCAACCTTCGATGTAAATGAAAGTTTATATTTTAAAAACGAATGCAATGTTTGTAAAATGTATCATATAGAGGTCAAGTACCTCGCGATGTAACCAACTATTGTGATTGGTTTATAATCGATGCGGAATTCGTCTGGATGGATTAGGATCGGGCGTTTCATTTACTATCTTCACCGACCATAAGAGTTACAGCACATATGTGATCAGAAACAGCTCAACATGAGACAGCGACGTTGGGTAGCATTGCTTAACGATTATGATTGTGAACTCCAATACCATCCTGACAAAGCGAATGTTATAGCGGACGCTCTAAGCAGAAAAGAGAGAGAGAAACCTCTCAGGGTTAAAGCTTTTAACCTAATCGTATGTACGAACCGTACATCACAGATTCGCGATGCACAACTGGAGGCTGTGAAACAAGAGAATGTCGATGTAGAATTTATCAAGGGATTGGACAAGAAATTCGACATAAAAGAGGATGGGACATAATATTTTTCTAACCGAATCTAGGTACCAATGTTTGGTGGATTGAGAGAACTAGTGTTGGAGGAAGCACACAAGTAAGGGTACTCAATTCATCCTGTATCAGATAAAATGTACCAAAATCTGAAGCCATTTTTTTGGTGGCCAAATCTAAAAGCTAATATTGCTACCTATGTCGAAAAGTGCTTGACTTGCGCTAAGGTCAAGGATGAACACCAGAAACCATCAGGGCTACTGACTCAACCAGAGATTCCCCAGTGGACGTGGGAATGTGTTACAATGGACTTCATTATGAAACTGCCAACAACTGTGGGAGGTTACGACACCATTTGGGTTGTCATGGATCTTCTCACTTAGTCTGCACACTTCTTACCAATAAGAGAAACTGAAAAGATGGAGAAGTTGGCACCAGTTTACATAAAGGAAGTCAGCTCTAGACATGGAGTGCATGTATCCATTATATCCGATCGCGACAGCAGATTCACTTCTAGATTCTGGAAAACATTACAGCAAGCAATGGGGACTCGTTCAGATATGAGTACAACATATCACTCCTAGACAGATGGCCAAAGCGAACGAACTATTCAAACTCTAGAGGACATGTTGCGAGCATGTGTCATTGATTTCGAAAACGGATGGGATAAGTATTTACAGCTAGCTGAGTTCTCATACAACAACAACTACCATTCGAGCATCAAAGCTTCACCTTTCGAAGCATTGTAAAGAAGGAAGTGTAGATCTCACGTGTGTTGGAGCGAATTGGGAGATAGTCATTTGACAGGTCCTGAGATTATACAAGAGACAACGGAGAAAATCGTACAGATTCAAGAACGATTGAAAGTGGTTCGGAGTCATCAAAAGAGTTATGCCGATGTTTGAAGACAAGATTTAGAATTTCAAGTTAGCGATAAAGTCATGCTTAAAGTATCACCCTAGAAGGGTGTGGTACGGTTCGAAAAATGAGGTAAATTGAGTCATAGATATGTTTGACCATTCGAGATAACTGAAAGAGTTGGACCAGTGGCTTACAGATTGAAACTGCCATAAGCACTCAGTGGAATACATGACACTTTCCATGTATCTGAGCTAAAGGAGTGTCTATCTGACGAGAACTTGGTGATTCTTTTAGAGGAACTGCACATCGATGACAATCTTCATTTTATTGAGGAACCTGTTGAGATCATGGACCATGAGGTTAAACGCTTAAAGCAAAGTAACATTCCTATCGTTAAGGTTCGGTGGAACGTACGAAGAGGACCAGAGTTCACGTGTGAGCGTGAAAATCAAATGAGGCAAAAGTACCCGCAACTGTTTCCAGAAGGAACTACTTCAGAGGACATTCACTAAAATTTCAAGACGAAATTTTCAATAACAGGTGGGTAATGTAACAACCCTACTTTTTACGTCATTTTCGTTAACTGTCTGTTAACCGTTTTAACGGTGTTTATTTGAATTATGTGTTTCTAAGTGTATTTAATGCATACTTGATCCTTGGAGGGTTACGTGAATTAATATGGGTTAATATTAATTTATAAACCAATTTCAATTAATGAAATACGATAAAAACAACACGGTTTGAATAACTGCAAAAACTACTTTTAGTGTAACGAAATGCTCGAGTTTATTTTTAATAATTATTTTAATAATTATTAACTTTGTAAAATATTTAATTTATTAGTATTTTAATAAATTAAACAATTGGTTGCGTTTTAACGATCGGTTTAGCGTTTCGGACCTTCGGTACATTTAAACGGCACTTAAAATGGACCACAAGTATACGCTTTTGGACAACACGAGCCCGGGATACCCATGTGGGCCCCATTTGGCCGAACCCCCTCCTCTTCCCTTTTATATTCTATTTTGGGCTTTTGCTTGGTAACTAGTGTAGTTAGGGCCTAATTCTAATTAACTACTTAAATAAAACACAGATCATTATCCCCTAAACCTAAAATAATCGACAACCTCCTCCCTGCTGCTCCCTTGTGTTCGTCGATCATCACCAACACCACAACACCACTCAATTTTTCTTTTTAGATTAAACCTTCAACACAAACGTTGCAATTCACATCGATAGCTACACGTTGATGTAAAAAATTTAGTGATCTAAGGTATAATTCTCTAAACACTAATTGATATAAATCTGATTTAGATGATGTTTTATAGTGTAAGATGGCTATTGCTCAAGTGTATACGCGTTTATGTTAATTGCTTGCGTTAATTCGACCGTTTAATGTGATTAGGGTTAATCCCGAATTTGTTTTGCATGGTTACAGAAACTTAAATTTGTTGAATATTAAATATTATTACATATTTAGAATCCTCTCAAATAATCAATAATTTTAGGCTTTGGATTTGCGTATTTTCGATACCGTATGTGTAAGTTATGATTAAATGAAGTTTTGTTGATGAATCTGCGATTTATTTGAATTCTGGAAAAATGGTCATGGAATTTAGTTATATACTGATCATAATTGTGTATATAATTCAAAAAAATTCAATTTAGACTAGGATATCATGCTATTTGGTGTTGTAAAGCTCATGTTATGCTTAAACGAAGGTTCTTGACAAAACTGATTTGCTCGGCAACTTAAAATAAATTCTGAAAGCAATTTGAAATGAGATATTGAATCAATTCTTTACATATATGTAAAATTCATATGTTGTAGATAACTTTTAATCTAGGCCTTGTGCTATATGGATTGGTATAGCTTGCGTAACGTGCGTGCGAAAACGATAATCTGTATTTTGTCCAAATCTGCTACGTATGCACCTTTAGCTCTATAAGTTGATTTGTGCATGGTGTGAGAACTTAATATTTTGTATATTTTAATCTTTGCATGATATATGACCAAAGTCTAGTTTATGACAAACCTTGAAACATGATACATTATGCACAATATGGCCGTAGTTTTGATAACTACTGATTTGAGTTGAAACAGAAGTTTGCGGAATAAACTATACTAATTGGCTAAACAAAAATGCCTCATCTTTTGATATGTGATAATTTGACTTGTTTTTGAACCATGGCCACTGACCTTTCTCTAATTTCATTTTCCAAGCTCCGGTTATGCCCAATATAAATTTGATGCGCAGATTGAAATTGATTTCATGCAACGTGTTTTGTGAATATGGTTATGTGTTCCATGTTAAGACTATATTATTGAACTCATGAATGATTGTAGGTTAACTAATGATCATTTACATGCCTTAAGTGAAGCTTAATTGCTATATTCTCATACGTGTCTTAGTTTCACACTACTTAACATGCGGTATGACAACAAAGTCTGAAATCGATGAAACTTAATATTGAAACTGAAAATGCATGTTATGAACCAAGTTTGATTATTTGAGCAACATTTGACATGAACCTACTGATGTGCTGACTTTGGTTGACTTTTGTTGACGTGCATGAACTAGTTGACTATGTGTTGACTTCTACTTTGAAACGCGTCAGTCTGAGCAATATGTCAACTTACTCTATGAAACCACTATTGTATAAGACATAAATATTGACCAACCTAAATACGTATACTGAGGTTGCATTACTCGGCAGTAACCCGTACAAGTTATTTTTCTTACATTCGTTCCGAGCTTTTCAGAGGTGAGTCTACAGTCCCGTTTTTTACATATTTTAAGGGATGGGAATACACGCTGTAACATTTACATTTTTACAAATGCTTTTATTTTTGACACGTGTACTATTTTACATATTGAGTTATTGTTCACAAGCCCCTTCTTGAATACTTTTATTACCTTTGGGTAAGCACAATTTAGATGGACGGATCCGTTAGGTTAGACAAACCTCATCCTACTATAAATGTGGTGCATTTACTTTGAACTGTATGTACACTCGAACAAGTGTATACATTTTATGGGGTAAAGGATAAGTGTAATGTATACTATACGCAGGTCTTTATGCTTGTATTCAGGTGCTCATGGATTATGTACATTTTACAACAATTGGATTGTACTTATTGATATCTCGTGGTCAAATGCAAAATGAATTATTTTTTTAAATACTGTTTTTCAGATACTATTTTACATTACTTAAACCTGTAGATTCATCAACATTATTGTTGACCTGTTTTTGCTTGTTTTATTCTCCGGTCCATAAGAGGTATAGCTTCCGTTGTGTGTTTGACGCTTTGGTATGGCCATGGAGTCAGCATGATTTAATAAAGACATTTATTATTTTCGCATTTAAACTTTTAAACATGTTTAATACTGTTGGCTTGTGGTTACGATCACAATAGTATTGCTTATTGATTATTGACTTATGGTTTTTAAAGTCAACTTTTTAATAAAAATTAAATGCGAATGCCTTTGAAACATCTCATATAGAGGGGTTAAATGTTATTGTGGGACCTATGATTAACACGCAGTCAGAATATTCCGAGATGCACATAGATTACTTCAAACATGTGATGCATGCCAAAGGGGAGGAAATCTCTTTAAACGTGATGAGATGCCCCGTCGGAATATTCAAGAATGTGAAATATTTGATGTGTGGGGTATTGATTTCATGGGACCATTTCCTTCTTTCGAGAAAAATAAATATAATCTGGTTGCAGTTGACTACATTTCCAAATGGGCTGAAGTAAAAGCTCTTCCCACTAATGATTCACGGGTAGTGGTTGATTTTCTAACGAAATTATTTTGTCGATTTGGTTTTCCTAAAGCTTTAAATAGTGACCGTGGAACCCATTTTACTAATCAACTACTCGAAAAAGTTCTAAAAAGATATGGAGTTAATCACCATTTTTCTACAGCTTACCACCCTCAAACAAGTGGTCAAGTTGAATACACTAATCAGGAATTATAAAGGATTCTCGAGCGAACCGTCGAAAATAATCCAAAACTCTGGTCTCAAAAATTAGATGATGCATTATGGGCTTTCCGAACTGCATATAAGACACATATATGGACTACTCCTTTTAGGTTAGTTTATTGTAAAGTTTGTTCTCTACCAGTAGAAATTGAACACCGTGCATATTGGACTTCAAAACAATGTAATTTAGATCCTAAGGAAGCCGGAGAGAACCGACTTCTCCAATTGAATTAACTCGATGAACTTAGACTTTCTGCTTAGAAAATTCACTAACATATAAAGAGAAAACTAAAAAATGGCATGATGTTCATATTAAAAACATTAAAAGTTTTCAACCATGAGATAACATTCTAATTTTTCAATCAAAATATAAATTTTCTCCTGGAAAGTTACGATCCAGATGGTTAGGTCCTTTTACAGTTAAAAAATCTATTCCAACTGGATATGTTGAATTATATAATAGAAAGGGAGACATCTTTAAGATAAATGGTCACCGTTTGAAAATCTACTTTGAGAAAGATAAGTTACCAGTAGGGGAAGTAATTTCCCTCACTACCATCAATGCTTGAAAAACATAAATGTTTTTTTGTAGAATTTTTAAATAAAGTTTGTAATCCTGTTAAAATTTGAAAATCCAAAAATTTCAAAGGAAGCCGCAGGCTTTGCTCCTGAAGCCGCCAGCTTGGTATAACACAGAAAAAGCTGCAGCCATCTAATCATAAATGCTTTTTGACAATGAAGTCGCTGGCTTAACCTGTGAACGGTTTTTAAACCCTAATCCGCCTCATTTTTCATTTTTCTCACCCACGATTATCAAAAACGCTCTCAACCTTCAAAAATCGTGGATTTCTTCATCTACCTTCAAACATCCATGGCTGGAAGAGTACGTTTCGATTTATAATTCTATATTGTCAAATATTTTTATTTCTGCAAAACTGCTATAAACTTCTTCTGTCATGCCATGAAGCTGCCGGCATACACGACAAAGCTGCCGGCTTCATCCCTGCTTCTTTAAATTGATGCTTTTTGCTAGATTATTTCTCTGGGATTTATTAGGAATTGCTTAGAAATCTCTGTTATGATAAATTATTGCCCTGATTATAATGCTAAAACCTAAAAATCTAAAACAGTAATTAATAGGCATATGAAGCTGTCGGCTTTGTGTCTAAGCCGTCGGTTTCATCTTAAATTAACACGAAAAATTGAATATTGTTGTTCAAACTAGTAAACATAGGTTGGAGAGCTACATATTTTGCAGGTTATGAAGCTGCCGGCATGGGCATATGAAACCGTCGGCTTTGTTATAAAAAATGAATCTATATTTTTATTGCTAATGTTTGTTCAATTGTTTTAAAACATAGATTTAGAAATAGGGAGGAGCCCGATGAGGGTGAGATTCACATTGGCTGGGCTTCGTTACATGAGTGATTAAGGTTCCCACAGGATGATGCTAGGTTTCAAGCTATGGCTCTTAGGCTTAAGAAAATGTTACGTCAAGAGATGTTAGCACCATATTTGATAGATCAGTCAGCTTTGAATCCTGATAGGTTAACAATTCCTTTTAGGGAGATTATGCGTACTGAGTATTTGGTTCCTTTGGTTGCTGGAGGGGCAATGCTCGTTATTATGGAGGAGTGGGTTAATTTGTTTAAATTTTCATATGCCGATTTACCCTACTCTTACTTATGAGTTACTGGCTAAAGCTGCATGCTCACATCACATTCAAAGTGTGAAAGATACTTCGTTCTTTACGTTTCGATTGAGTGGTCGAGAGCAGTCGATGAGCATGATGAATATTGCTCATGCATTAGGTATTTATGGTGAGTTTGTTCAGGCTTTTGGTTTGGGAAGTTTCTTGCTGCTGCTGCTAGACAGGGTCATCCGGGCCCTAATCATGATGCTCTTTATTATAATGATGCGTGGATACAATTTGGTGTTCCCGATCTCGATTTTCTTAATCCTAATGTTAGGAGGAAGCACATTGCTTTTCCTTACATGCAATGCTTCCAGGTCTTGCTCTCTCACACTATCTCCTTGCGAAAGGAGAATACTTGAGAAGTTGACTCAGCTCGATTGTTGGTATTTGTCTCAGATGTTTAACCAGCATCCGGTTAATATTCCATATTATGTAGCTAATTATTTGAGTGGTTCAGCTAGGGGTAGGAAGTACGGTAGTGCTGTTTGTGGTGGTCACTTTGTGAGTTTAATTGCACAGTGGTTAGGGATTCCGATTAATGGTCTTGGTACTCTTCAGGGTGAGGTTGGTCGTGTTAATGTGACGATTTGGTTGAATTCTAAGGTGGTTATGCGTAGTTCGGGTGAAACTTTGTTCCGTTTATTCAGCCCGTAGGTCAGTTGATGCAGGATGCGCACCAACAGAATGCACCACATACTGAGGCTTCTAGCAGTCGTATTAGGGGTAGTCGTAGAGGTAGTCGTGGTGATGCAGATGATCTGGCATGTGTGATTGAGATGATGACAGCCCTGAACAAATGTTAGAGTGATATGAAAGATTTGATGGGTACTCTTCATACTGAGGTGATGAATAAATGCCAAGAGGATAGGAGTGCATTTGATGAGCATAGGAGGCAGACTAGGTATGAGCTTGGACGTATAGATTACTCGGTGCAGTGGGGAGTCCATAATGATGAGAGATTATATGATTATTACCCCAGTACTCAGCCCTTTGACCCTACCTATTATGAGCCACCACCTTCATACTCGCCAGATGTTACATTCTCACCAGCTAGTTACGATCGTGTTTCTACCTTGGCCCAGATTCAGCTAGTTGATGATGATGAGGAGGATATCAGGAGGTTCCTGTGATGATCTATGATTATATATCTTTATTTCAGACACTATTATTATTATTTTAATTCTGACGATTAATACTACTGGTCTGTAATAACTTTGATTATGTTTTTATCGTATGCATGGAACTTATTATTATTATTATGTATGTCCTGTTATGGTTGATTATTTGTTACAAGTATATGATGGTGATTTGAAGATAGGACGATTGATGAAGCAATTAAAGATGCTTCCCGACTACATTATAAGCTCGAAAAAGGGGAGATTTGCTTTTATTTTCTCACTTATAATTATATCTTATTTTTATATTATTATGCAATGAGGACATTGCAACTTTCTAAGTGTGCGGTGAGAGATATTAAAATGATTGCTTTCATTTAAAATTTTACAACTAATATAATAAAACAAGTGCAAAAATAGGTACAAATTAAAAATTTTCAACATTTCATGTGAAACCTTATGTAAATGATAAAGAAACATTTAAGATGTTAAAATTTTTGGTAGCCATTTATTTTACACCTTTCTAAACCAGTACCCAGGTCGTTAGCACTTAAATGCATAAAGTGCTAGAAACAAATAGTTACCTTAGAAACTCTAGCCGTTAGAACACCCATATTAAACCAAATTCCCTTTTCTAATCCTATTATTTTTGGAAATATAAATTCTTAGTAAAACTTATTTCTTTTCACTAACTTAATCTTAAAAGCTAATAGAAGTACTCTCAACTTCGAGATCGGATTACTTTTTTAAGATATGAAGTAAATGTCAAATATCGTGAAACGATTGCAAACTTATAGCCACTACCATATGGCATAATAAGCATGAACCACTGAGGCTGCAAAAGAGTCCCAAATAAGGGCTAACTTAGAAGAATTGCTAAATGTAAAGGTAATGCTAAACATGAAAGCAAACGAACTAAAAATTTAAAAGAGCTTAATGAAGACCAATAAGAGTGATGAGAGCGAGAGAAAAGAGTTCTGATCAAGTATATTTTCACGAGGTCAAGGTGAACGTACGCTTGAGTGCATAATAGGGTTTAATGACTAACAATATTCGAACCTCCGACGCTTAGTCATGGATAACCCACATCGGTATCGTTTCGATTCTGACAGGGTGGCCGATTTGAGAGTCCACCAACAACCCAGCATACGGGGTTGAATGGCCCAAAGACATGAAGGTTTCAAAGTTTGTAACATACCTGAAAGTCTTTATGTGAAAGATCGTATGAAGCTTGTTCGTACGATATTGTGTATGCTATGTTACGTATGAGTAACGGATGATGTTTTAGGGTTTGTGAGCTATGTATTTATAGGCTCACAAATTAGGGTTTTGATAGGATCTCATCCCTAATTAAATTTTATCTTATCTCAACTAACTTTTGTTATTTAAGAAATTATACCGTTCATTCTTCTAGAATATACTGGACCCTTATGCAAGTATACGAAACTCACATCAGATGGTATGCGCACATAGAGTTCGGCTATGCATGTGCCATATATCTTACATGGCAATTAGTGTGCGGTTCAGGACTTTGGAAGCGTAATCCGCATGGTCATGCGGATATGCGTATCATTAAGTCCCCCCAGTTCGATGTTATATACGATGAAAATTAGTGTATAACATCGAACTAGCAAGAAAACTTATACACATAATGAGCCATAAAAAGTCCCAAAACCAAATCAACATGCTTAATATGTTTGTTTGAATACATAGTTTGATTCCAAGTGTAACCGAACAGTGCATAAGATTTTATAAATATATATATATATGTGTAACCGGATACTATATTAGCATTAAATGCAATATATGCGTGCAGTCACTAAACTGTCTTTTCGGCTGCATTTCCTGCACCCGAGGTGACAACTGTCACTGTTTACCGAAAAGGTAATGATTGTAATAATGCAACCGCCTGTTAATGTTAACGTACATCGAGCACCTTAACAAAGTGTTTAGCTTAAGATTTACACACGTGTACGGTTTTAGTTACACCCTTGTTATTTTTTGACCTACGTATTTTTTCTATAAATACCGTTTTGGCAGATTTCATCTCATAATCTTTTCCATTTACAGTCATTCAAATCTTTTCATCTTCTCTCCTAGAAAAAACCCTTTTTCAAGGTACCTGATCGTAAGGAGTTGTGTACCATACGCTTATACTTTTTTGCATTCTAATATGCAACCTTAGTTACATATTGTGACTTTGTATATATATATTTTTTAACTTTATTTTATTTTGTAGATGAAGATGGAATCTTATGCACCTGTTTCTGCAGCCGATTCTGATAATCCAACCAGTGCTCCGGCCATTCGTTCGGAAACTATACCTTCGCTTTATAAAACCCACGAAGTCAGAAGCCTTGGTAACCATAAGAGGTTTCTTAATGAATGTATTTATTTTAACTGTTTGATTTGTTCTTAAATTGGGCTTTAAACCTGTTATAGCGTTGTTGCTTACTTCGCCTATTATTAGCAGGTCCAAGTGGTGTATCCTACTATTCTTCCTATGTAAAGCATGAAAGGACCCGTTCATATACATTATAAACAATTCACAATAGTTGATTACATCGTGAGGTATTTGACCTCCATATGATACATTTTATAAACATTGCATTCGATTTTAAAAGACAAACTTTCTTTACATCGAGAGTGGATAGCATGCATACCATTTCATAATACATCCAACTATAATTGACTAAATAATGATCTTGATGAACTTAACAACTCGAATGCAACGTCTTTCGAAATATGCCATGAATGACTCCAAGTAATATCCTTAAAATGAGCTAATGCACAGCGGAAGATTTCTTTATTACCTGAGAATAAACATGCTTTAAAGTGTCAACCAAAAGGTTGGTGAGTTCATTAGTTTATCATAAATAATGATTTCCAATATTTTAATAGACCACAAGATACTCATATTTAGAAAACAATCTGTGCAGGTCTGCTCACTGCTGTAAAAATCATTCATATGAAGAACACCGGAACCTTTCAAACAACTCACCAACGGTAGCTAATGCGTAGTGCAATGACAAAATCATCTCACCGTGGTAGTTAATACATCATAATTTTACAACGATAGCTAGTGCGTAGTGCAATGCAAAATCATCTCACCGAGGGTAGTTAAAACGGTAGCTAATGTTTAATGCAATGACAAAATCATCTCACCGTTACTAACTATAAAATCCAATACAATATAATACAACGGTAGCTAACGCATAGTGCAATACGAAATCATCTCACCGAGGGTAGTTAAAACGGTAGCTAATGCGTAGTGCAATGACAAAATCATCTCACCGTTACTAACTACAAAATTCGAACCAAATCGGTAGCTAACGCGTAATGCAATGACGAAATCATCTCACCGATGGTCGATAATACAATCTTTATATAAGTCGATCCTCTAAATTCAAATAATTCTATCATAGAATGTAGTTTTGAATATTTGTGTCTATTTCGTCAAACGTTTATAGGAGCAGTTCATGTATTCTCAGTTCAAAAATATGTATCTCAAAAGCATTTAGTAAAACAGTTATAAAACAGCGCATGTATTCTCAGTCCCAAAAATGTAAAGAGTAAAAGGGAATCAAATGAACTCACAATACTGTATTTCGTAGTAATTACGCATATAATAGGATTGAACAAGTGCAAGTTCGGCCTCGAATTCACGAACCTATATTAATTATATATATTTATAGGTTGGTCAAAATTTGTTTAACAATTTAGGTCAAGTCGTAGTGTATTACAATCCTAATGCTCGAGACTAAATATGTAAAAGTCAACAAAAGTCATTTTGACCAAAATGACTTCCAAAACCTATACATGATTATTATATAACTTAAATATAGTCGTTTTATATATTTAATATATTTAACAGATTTTATTAGAGTAAATAATAAAAGTCATTTATTAATAAAAATTTATATTAAAATATATATGATAAAAATATACTTTTATATATCTTAAGTAATAAAATTTATAAAGTTCATTTAATATCATAAAAATATAATGATAGGTATTGTAAATATAACTATATTACATGCAGTAAAATATCTTTGTATCACATATTTATTTGATAAAATAATATTGTTAATAAAAATAATAAGTAAAAATTGTATTATTTTGTAATAATAATTATTATTATTTTGCTAATAAAAATAACAATATTTATATTTACTAAAAATGATATTATGATAAAATGATAAATTTTATTAATAATAATACTATAACGATAATAATACTGATATTTTATAATAACAATGATATTTCTATTAAAAATAATAATTTTAGTGAAAAGATAGTTTTAATATTAATAATACTTTTAATAATAATAATAGTGATAAAAATAATGAAAATGATATTTTTATCTAAATCAATAACTTATAATATTTTATTTCATCATGATACTAATACTCATTATTTCCTAGTCGATTCGTTTAATAACTTTTAGTATTCTTTTATATCGCATACATAATAATGATAATAATCGTAATCATAATAATTAGATAATACTAATATTAGTTTTTAAAAATAATGATACTAATAAGTATTATAATAATAATATTAGTAATTATAATAATAATGATGATAATATTAATAATAATTTTTGATGACAGTACCAATAATAATTATAATAATAATAGTAACGATTTTTAAATAATGATACATATATTAATAATGATAATAATAATAATAATAATAATAATAATAATAATAATTTGATAATAATAATAATAATAATAACGGCGATAATAACGACGATAGTAATAATAAGTATTTTAACAATAATACAAAAATTCAGTTGACTATAACTTCTAATCTGTTCATCGAAACCATTCGAGTTCTAAATGAAAAGTTCTTATTTTTTTGCTAGCTTGCCAACGACATGCATATCATATACCCTTTCTCAGTAGCATATGTATCTAATTCAGGATTCAACATAAACTATCTAACAACAATATTAAACGTACAAGCATGCATAATCCTAAATACTCGAGCACTAGTCAGGGATACACTAATAATATATAAAAGTTAAGTTATGAGTGCTCACGTATCAATATTGAGATTCAATATTGCAGGAAAGTACGTAGACGCAACGGAGAAGATAAACACTAGGTTGACCTCACGAGCTATACCCCTGAACCATACCCATAACCTCCATAGCTATAACCCATAATTTCCTTAGCTTTATCCCTCTCGAAAAACCCATTTTGAAATCACGCGAGCAAAACCTCGTCGTAGTATTTTATGTATAATACTAATAATATCAATCCAAATACTACTAATACTAATAATAATAAGATTAATGTTAATAATCTTAATATTAATAATAATAATAATATAAATAATAATAATATTATAAATATAATATAGAGAGTGCAAGAAGAGATGAAGGAAAAATGAATGCTCTAGTACTTGAATCGTTCGGTTTATAACAAGTGTGCCTCACCTAATGTGCCATGCAATTGCATGGTTTGGTGAGGAAATCCTCATCCAATCGCATGAGACTTGTCACCAGCAAAGATCCTTTTACAATGTTGCCGACACACATTTTTTTATTATATATATATATTATATTTAATTTATATAATTAATTATATATTATATTATATTTACGTGCATAGTTAAATTGTAATTTTAGTTCTAAGGACACGTACGTTATCTCTCGACTTATGTTTCAGTTTCGGTTTCTCGAACGCTAACTCGTACGCGGAGAAAACTTGTACTAAACGATACGCGACGTGTACCTTTATAAATAATTAGACTTACATTAACAATAAATATATCATTTTAAATATAACTTGATCATTTGAGTGATTTGGTCATTTGCTTCTATAGATCATCGTCTCGTTAATTATCGTAGTATTAATAATATTATTTTAAATCAAAACGTTTTATGAGTAAGTTAATATTATATTCTATTACTTTGTAAAATATAAATATATTTTCTTTTAAGAATGTAACTTATATATACTAGAAATATTTATTTAGTAATATATTATTTAGTCTTTCAAAAACTAATTATAATTTGAAATCATTTACATAATAGAATATAGTGTATCATGTAACGTTTTCATTTTAAAATTTAAATAGATATAGTTCATTTAGGTACTAGCGTTTATATCATCAATTGCATCACTAAGCGAGTGTTACTATCGTGTACTTAACATATATATTTAATGAACACGTTTTAAATACACGTTGCAAGTTATTTATACATTTAGTTCTAACAAATAATATTTCGACTTATTGTATTTATTCAAATTCATTTCTTAAAAGATTTCATCTATGTCATATTACGTTTTCAATATTATGAAAACTAATAATTATCTTATCAACAGACACGAGGCAATCATTATGTTGAAAGTTAATCTCTACAAACCTTTGTCCAGTTATCGTTAATTAACCTAGTTATTCTTAATTGTAATCACTTTACCAATTATTCAGAATATCGTTAAAAAGGAAAGATTTCTCAAATCAATGTGGACCTCTCAACAGAGACTCGTAATTATAATTCAATGTTTCTGATAATTTAATCATTTGATCTTATCTTTTAATTTCGTCGATAATCATATTGAAACAAATACGTTCATGTAAAGCATTATACGTTTAAATACCTTGTTGACATTCTCAAGTCATAAACTGCACATATATATATATATATATATATATATATATATATATATATATATATATATATATATATATATATATATATATATATATAATCATATCCATTTATATAATGGTTCGTGAATCGTCAAAATTTGATCAAGGTTAAATAAATGTATGAACATAGTTTAAAATTCTTAAGATTTACCTTAATAAACTCTGCTTATCGTTTCGGAAACATATAAAGATCAAAGTTTAAATTTGGTCGGAAATTTTTGGGTTGTCATAGTACCTACCCGTTAAAGAAATTTTGTCCCCAAAATTTGATTGAGGTCGTCATGGGTAATAATAAGAATGTTTTCATGACAAATATGAGTATATAAATAGAATTTTATCATCATTGAGTAATATGGAATAAACAATCCATTTATGTGAAGAGTATGAGTGAAGTTATCACAAAAGAGTGAAACGAGTAAGTGTAGATTCGTCATATCTTTTGACATAGATAGAATTGATTTCCAGAGTTCAAGAGATTTGGAGAAAATCTTGGTAATAAGATTTGATTCTTCGGTAATTAAGGAATTTAGGATTCACTTTAAATGCGATCATCTGTTTTGATTTCTTTGTCGGATGTTGTACTATAAATCCTCCTCATTCATTTCCTTACAATTCACACCTTATATTCTTTCTCCTTTAATTCATACTTTGAATCATTCGTCAATATGCTCCATCCCGTTCTGATCCTTGATATACTCCTAACTTTCATATTTGTCATTCTTCTCTTTCATCTACCACCGGATGATTTTATTTACTTTTACTATTACCTTGAGGTTATAGTGTTTTTAAGTCTCCCGTGCCTTTACGTGGCAATATGTATTGATATGCACGGTTTGTAATTTATGTGTTGTTGTCGAGCTTTATATCTTCTTTTATATTCAAGAGTTCCATACTTTTGTCTCCTCTTTCCGGCTTCAATTCAAGCGATTAATGGTCCAGAATTTTAGGTATGAACATAGTTAATGTTCTAAGAAGGAAATCGTAGTGGCACGATCTTGATTTGTCAAATTACCAGAATACCTCGAAAAAGACCGAATCATCAAGAAAATATTTTCTTGATATTTTAGAGGTTAAATAGAATGCAAGAGTCTTGTGATATAGCAGATGATAACGTTATGATCTGTGAATCATCATGTTTCATTTAGAAACTCATCATGAATTACTGTAATATAATCATGTTGATCAAGTGTCATTATATTATACTAACTCATGCTTCAGTTCCCAACACTACTTCAAAACATTCATAATTTAAACTTGACAGTTTCAGAATTTAGAAACTAAAATAGTTTCTTTTATGATATAATACAGATAGTGCTAATAGGTAAATGATTTCAAATAAAAATAATTATGGAAATATCTTCAGAAATATGGAGGATATTTATAATGAAAGATACGATGATATCTTAGAATTTCTAATATCAGAGGATGATGAAGGATATTGTCCGTAAGAGTTTAGAGTCAGGAGCAAGGTATTCGTTAATAACTTCAGCAGATATTAAATCATTTGGATTCTTTGAAGGCAGATTTCATCTTTGTGATTTGTCCACAGCCTCCTTCATACTTTGCTCAATCCGTTTTCCAGTTCCAAAACTTCTCTTTTTCTGAGCTTTGCCAACACACTATTCTTTATCATCAAACTGTTTACTATTAAGGTTATTTACTGTTTTTGCTGCTTCATCAGCATTTTTCAAAATTTTGAGAACTAATTCGCAGTTTAGGGTATTTTTCAGAACCTTCACATTCGGAGTATGTAAATCTAGGAGATAGACGTTATATGTACACATATAACTGTTGGCATAGACATGCTGCGAAATTTCAAAATACTGATTGCTAATTCCTGATGATTCGTATGACAATTCTCGTTACAAGATGCAGAAGAGTAAATGATGGGGTTTCGATAAATATAATGATTTTTCTAAAAATCCTAGATTATTACAGTTGTTGATAAGTTTACTGCTAATGTGGTGGAATATAAGCGGTTTCCTGGTAATGTTGGCGAAAGGGCAACGTATATATCAAGGTTATAATAAGGCTGTTTCGACTGAGAAGTCAAAGTTGTCTTACTGGAGCTGTGATAAAACTGACTACTTTGGAAAAGAATTGAAAAGTCATTTTAGCTAATAAATGTCAAAGGGTCTGACACGGATACGTATCGAACTATGACTTTGGTTTCGAGAGCTTTTCAGGTACATAACTGTGGGTAACATGTGGTTGGATCATCATCTTGATTGTTCATCATTTGAAGTGTCTTCAGAAATTTCGAAGGGTTTGAACACTGGTTGTAATCGTTAATATACATATGATGTTCTAACACAGTTTTGTAGTCAAAGTATAGCTTTGAAAGATGTAAGGATCTAATAGTGATGATTTTGGTTATATCTCGAATTGAGTTCTGAGATTTCAAAATCAGAATATGGAATTTGATTTGAATGAGTATGATTGTTTTGATATCTATAAAAGAATGTATATTGTTGTGAAAGTTTGAAGTATAGTTGATAATTTACTTAATCAGATTCGGAGAATGTAACATATTAATTGTGAATTTATATATCTCTCGGGTATTACCTACCCGTTAAAAAAATTTCACAATTAATATTTTCTACAAAAGAATTTTATTACAGTCTTTATGAAAATATATTTGTGTATATTTTCTTCAGATG
The DNA here is from genome assembly GCF_046630445.1 of Rutidosis leptorrhynchoides. Classification (NCBI taxonomy): domain Eukaryota; kingdom Viridiplantae; phylum Streptophyta; class Magnoliopsida; order Asterales; family Asteraceae; genus Rutidosis; species Rutidosis leptorrhynchoides. Next base: position 289,923,248 of record NC_092337.1, on the reverse strand, counting down.
TAACTTAGATTTAATGAGTTAATATTAAATTAAACTCATTGGATTTACGGTTGAAACTAGGATTAAATAATCCCTAAAGACTTAAGAAATTAAATAACTTTTACGGAGTATTTATTCAATGAAATTGAAATTATGAATTAATACTTCGTTATTCGTTGATGCATGATGTTGGTGTTTGTGGAATTCTTGTGAACTTCACAAGGTACGAATAATGTTATTTGAAAAATTTCGAGTACATCGATGATGAAAGTGTAAAATAAAACATATATTCGACTAATACACTTGATTTATTATGAATTGGAATTTATTGAATTGAGACAGAGATTGTACTTAACGATGGTTATGTTGCGGACGAAGGGCGTACATTATTGCATATTAGTAATATAAATTAACCGGGTAGTTAAGTTTCACACACAATAGCTTAGTACGGAAAGGTTTATTGTGGTTTAAAATTTTATATATATAAGATATATATATAAATCCTTTAGTGGAAATGAGTTAATACTTCATAACTCGTTGATATGACATACTTGAACTGGCGGAGCTTGTGATGTTAGAGATGCTGATGATTCTGACGATGTTGACAGCACTGACCGTGCTGGTGATGCTATCGGTACTGTTGATGATGTTGGTAAAACAAGTCTAGCTTGTAAATCACGCATCCTTCTTGTCAGGGTTTTTATTCTTTCTTCTATCAGTTTGGTTCACTCATCTGATTTATGGTTAGGTTAGAATAGATAATCTCTAAGACTTTGGAGTTTATATAATCGTCACGGAATGTTTCTCCAATCAATACTTCATCGGTCATTGTTGTTCCTACTCCTTGTTATCTATAGTGCGTATGACATTGGTGCTCGTTAGACAGATTGTAAAGTTGAGGTTTACGACGCGGTTGTAGTTGGGGGTGGTAATGGTACTGTTGGCGTTGATGATGGTGATACTGGTTATGCTGCTGGTGCTGCTGCTGGTGTTTGTAACCTTTGCACCATATTCTCCAAAGCCACTACCTGAGCGTGAAGCTCGTTGACTTCTTCTATTACACCGGGGTGATTGTCGGTTAGAACGAGCGGATAAATAAGATCTAGAATGTGAGATAGTATATAATCATAACGGGATACTCTGGAAATGAGAGAGAAAATGGTGTTTCGAACAGGTTCGCCGGTAAGTGCTTCAGGTTCATCGCCAAGAGGGAAATGCGGTGGATGGAAAGGATCGCCTTCTTCTTATCTCCAATGATTGAGGAGGCTACGAACCCATCCCCAATTCATCCAAAATAGATGATGGCTAATTGGTTGATCCATTCCAATCACACTGCTTTCGGAGCTTGAGTGGGATTCCATTTCAGAATCCGAGGGACTTGAACAGATGACGAATTCCATTTTGTACGACTGGATAAAGGACTTTTCGACATGGAATGATTTTCTGGCTATCGGGTGGTATTCTAATTACATAGAATATCTATATATATAGAGCAAAAGATTTCGTAGATTACGGAGGAATTTACGGGATATGTCTGGCAAAGTTTACAGTAACAAATACGCTAAGATATGAATTAGCAGATACGCTAAGATATGTATTTTGTCTATACACTATTCATGCAATCATTTCAATAAGATGTGTCTAGACTATGAATGATAAGCATGTTATTTCTGACAAAAATGATAAGCAAAACTTTTGACATGCAGACACGATAGAAGTCCAGACTCACTAATGCATCCTAACGACTATCAGTTAGATACACTAATGCAGACCTGGTTCGCTAAGACCACCGCTCTGATACCAACTAAAAGGATCCGTTCATATACATTATAAATGATTCACAATAGTTGATTACATCGTGAGGTATTTGACCTCTATATGATACGTTTTACAAACATTGCATATTAAAGTGTCAACCAAAAGGTTGGTGGGTTCATTAGTTTATCATAAATAATCATTTCCAATATTTTAATAGACCACATGATACTCAAATTTAGAAAACAATCTGTGCAGGTCTGCTCACTGCTGTAAAAATCATTCATATGAAGAACACCGGAACCTTTCAAACAACTCACCAACGGTAAGTAATGCATAGTGCAATGACAAAATCATCTCACTGTGGTAGTTAATACATCATAATTTTACAACGGTAGCTAGTGCGTAGTGCAATGCAAAATCATCTCACCGAGGGTAGTTAAAACGGTAGCTAATGCGTAGTGCAATGACAAAATCATCTCACCGTTACTAACTACAAAATCCAATACAATATAATACAACGGTAGCTAACGTGTAGTGCAATGCGAAATCATCTCATCGAGGGTAGTTAAAACGGTAGCTAATGCGTAGTGCAATGACAAAATCATCTCACCGTTAATAACTACAAAATTCGAACCAAATCGGTAGCTAACGCGTAGTACAATGATGAAATCATCTCACTGATGGTCGATAATACAATCTTTATATAAGTCGATCCTCTGAATCCAAATAATTCTATCATAGAATGTAGTTTTGAATATTTGTGTCTATTTCGTCAAACGTTTATAGGAGCAGTTCATGTATTCTCAGTTCAAAAATATGTATCTCAAAAGCATTAAGTAAAACAGTTATAAAACAGTGCATGTATTCTCAGTCCCAAAAATGTAAAGAGTAAAAGGGAATCAAACGAACTCACAATACTGTATTTCGTAGTAATTACGCATATGATGGCATTGAACAAGTGCAAGGTCGGCCTCGAATTCCCGAACCTATATTAATTATATATTATATATATTTATAGGTTGGTCAAAATCTGTTTAACAATTTAGGTCAAGTCGTAGTGTATCACAATCCTAATGCTGGAGACTAAATATGTAAAAGTCAACAAAAGTCATTTTGACCAAAATGACTTCCAAAACCTATACATGATTATTATATAACTTAAAAATAGTCGTTTTATGTATTTAACATATTTTATTAGAGTAATTAATAAAAGTCATTTATTAATAAAAATTTATATTAAAATATATATATGATAAAAATATACTTTTATATATCTTAAGTAATAAAATTTATAAAGTTCATTTAATATCATAAAAATATAATGATAGGTATTATAAATATATCTATATTACATGTAGTAAAATATCTTTGTATCACATATTTATTCGATAAAATAATATTGATAATAAAAATAATAAGTAAAAATTGTATTATTTTGTAATAATAATTATTATTATTTTGCTAATAAAAATAACAATATTTATATTTACTAAAAATGATATCATGATAAAATGATAATTTTTATTAATAATAATACTAAAATGATAATAATACTGATATTTTATAATAATAATGATATTTCTATTAAAAATATTAATTATAGTTAAAAGATAGTTCTAATATTAATAATACTTTTAATAACAATAATAGTGATAAAAATAATGAAAATGATATTTTTATCTAAATCAATAACTTACAATATTTTATTTCATCATGATACTCATACTCTTTATTTCTAGTCGATTCGTTTAATGACTTTTAGTATTCTTTTATATCGCATTCATAATAATGATAATAATCGTAATCATAATAACTAGATAATACTAATATTAGTTTTTAAAAATAATGATACTAATAAGTATTATAATTATAATATTAGTAATTATAATAATAATAATGATGATAATATTAATAATAATTTTTGATGACATTAACAATAATAATAATAATAATAATAATAATAATAATAATATCAATTTTTAAATAATGATACATATATTAATAATGATAATAATAATAATAATAATAATAATAATAATAATAATAATAATAATAATAATAATAATAATAATAATAATAATAATAATAATAATAATAATAATTAGATAATAATAATAATAATAATAACGGCGATAATAACAACGATAGTAATAATAATCATTTTAACAATAATACAAAAATTCAGTTGACTATAACTTCTAATCTGTTCATCGAAACCATTCGAGTTCTAAATGAAAAGTTCTTAATTTTTCGCTAGCTTTCCAACGACATGCATATCATATACACTATCTTAGTAGCATATGTATCTAATTCAGGATTCAACATAAACTATCTAACAACAATATTAAACGTACAAGCATGCATAATCCTAAATACTCGAGCACTAGTCAGGGATACACTAATAATATATAAAAGTTAAGTTATGAGTGCTCACGTATCAATATTGAGATTCAATATTGCAGGAAAGTACGTAGATGCAACGGAGATGATAAACGCTAGGTTGACCTCACGAGCTATACCCCTGAACCATACCCATAACCTCCATAGCGATAACCCATAATTTCCTTAGCTTTATCCCTCTCAAAAAGCCCATTTTGAAATCACGCGAGCAGAACCTCGTCGTAGTATTTTATGTATAATACTAATAATATCACTCCTAATACTACTAATACTAATAATAATAAGATTAATAATAATAATCATAATATTAATAATAATAATATTATAAATATATTATAGAGAGTGTAAGAAGATAAGAAGGAAAATTGAATGCTCGAGTACCTGAATCGTTCGGTTTATAACAAGTGTGCCTCACCTAATATGTCATGCGATTGCATGGTTTGGTGAGGAAATCCTCATGCAATCGCATGAGACTTGTCACCAGCAAAGATCCTTTTACAATGTTGCCGACACACATTTTTTTATTATTATATATATATTATATTTAATTTATATAATTAATTATATATTATATTATATTTATTTGCATAGTTAAATTGTAATTTTAGTTCTAATGACACGTACATTGTCTCTCGACTTATGTTCCGGTTTCGGTTTCTCGAACGCTAACTCGTACGCGGAGAAAACTTGTACTAAACGTTACGCGACGTGTACCATTATAAATAATTAGACTTACATTGACAATAAACTATATCATTTTAAATGTAACTTGATCATCTGAGTGATTTGGTCATTTGCTTCTATAAATCATTGTCTCGTTAATTATCGTAGTATTAATAATATTATTTTAAATCAAAACGTTTTATAAGTAAGTTAATATTATATTCTATTACTTTGTAAAATATAAATATATTTTCTTTTAAGAATGTAACTTATATATACTAGAAATATTTATTTAGTAATATATTATTTAGTCTTTCAAAAACTAATTATATTTCAAATTATAATTTGAAATCATTTACATAATAGAAAGTATTGTATCATGTAACGTTTTCATTTTAAAATTTAAATAGATATAGTTCATATAGGTACTAGCGTTTATATCATCAATCGCATCACTAAGCGAGTGTTACTATCGTGTACTTAACATATATATTTAATGAACACGTTTTAAATACACGTTGCAAGTTATTTATACATTTAGTTCTAACAAATAACATTTCGACTTATTGTATTTATTCAAATTCATTTCTTAAAAGATTTCATCTATGTCATATTACGTTTTCAATATTATGAAAACTAATAATTATCTTATCAACAAACACGAGGCAATCATTGTGTTGAAAGTTAATCTCTACAAACCTTTGTCCAGTTATCGTTAATTGACCTATTTGTTCTTACTTGTAATCACTTTACCAATTATTCCGAATACCGTTAAAAAGGAAAGATTTCTCAAATCAATGTGGACCTCTCATTAGAGACTCGTAATCACAATTCAATGTTTTTGATAATTCAATCATTTGATCTTATCTTTTAATTTCTTCGATAATCATATTGAAACAAATACGTTCATGTAAAGTATTATACATTTAAATACCTTGTTGACATTCTGAAGGCATAAACTGCACATATATATATAATCATATCCATTTATATAATGGTTCGTGAATCATCAAAATTTGGTCGAGGTTAAATGAATGTATGAACATAGTTTAAAATTCTTGAGATTTACCTTAACAAACTATGCTTATCGTGTCGGAAACATATAAAGATCAAAGTTTAAAATTGGTCAGAAATTTCCGGGTTGTCACAAAGCGTGCATGCTTGAACCCTGACGATTCATCTCCATTGATCCCTAATGTCAATGAGTTTATGAAAGTGCCACTCCCAGTGTTTGTAGAACAATTTTCTTTTCTACAATCCTGTATCCCGCATCAGTTAATACAGAAGTTTGCTAACCTTTCTCCATCTGAAGAGCTCTATGTTGATGCACAGTTGACATTATTCAATTTGGCCAAAGATCTGAACCGTCTGCACCAAAAATCAGCTGCTCTTGCCAATCTACCGGCAACATCATCGACAGAAGTAGCCAAAATAAATTCGTTAGAAGAGGACAATGCCAGACTAACTGCCCAACTTGCAGTTGCTGTAACCACACATGTGCAGGCGGAGGAGCGCATAAATGTTATTATGTTGAAGAGAAAGCAGGATGAAGACTAGCACAACGCTGAGAAGAAATTCATGGAGTCTGAGATTTCATCTTTGTCTGCAAAGCTAAAGGAGCCCGAGAGCCATGTCATCTTTCTGAATGAAAGTTTTAGTGACTGGATTGCAGCCCAACAATCATGGTGTGCAAAACCAGTGAAGGCAGAGTATGACATTCTACGGAAGGGTTTACCGACAATCATCCAACATGCTCTTGATTGCAAAGCTGTCGAGCAGCGGTTTGGTGCAGCAATGGTGGCTGTGCGTGCTTATGAGCGCACCTAGTTTTGGGATGTTATTTTTTAGGAGATGTATGTACCCCCCTCCATTCCTCTGAATGTTGTTGAGCTTCTCTCTGATGGAAAAAAAGAAAGATGCGACCAAGCTTGTGCCCGACTCGAACAGATCCCCATTCCCCGTTTGCAGCTTTTAGTCAATGATTCTAATGTCTTCGCCCAGGAGATTGTAAACGACAAGTTTAACTGAACTTGTTAGGCTACCTGAAATTGATGTCATTTGTCCATCTTGGGTGGCAATTTTTTGTTAGTGAGGGATGTGCCTTGCAATCTTGGAGGTTTCGCATCCCTATATTATATTTTTCTTTTCTGTTTAAAGCAGGGTATACGTCTGATCACTGCGTGCGAGGATGTCATATTCACCTTAGTATAGAGCAACGTTCCACCCAAGCCACCCCTTTTGTTATTTTTATATATTAGCATATACTAGTTTATTTTTTGTGCAAGTCACGCTATGATGTTAAGCATTAGACTTTATATTTTTTGACCAACAGTAATTGGTAGGTTTAACTATTATAATCGAATATATCTATTGGTTATCTGCAATTATATCATCGCATTTCATAAAATCATTATGGCGGGTATAACGATTCATTACAATTTATATGCATGTCATAACTCTAATTTAGAATAAATGCTATGATTTCATGATGGGAGCGACCCCTCAATCTTTTCATGATCTTTTTATTCTTGTGCTAACAATCCAATGTTATACACAAAATAAGCAAACCAATGCTTGTATGTTTATACTTAAGACTTTTATAAAAAAAAATTTATAAGTGTTTACGCATATACAATCCAATGTAATTTATCCTTATTATAGACAGACCAATGTCTATGTTCAAGAGTCTTCCGGCCACGCCAATGTCCAGGTTATTTAAACAAGTAAACCAAACTTGTATTTTATAATCTAGACTGTGCAAGTCTCCGTCTTGCGCGGTGTTCAAGCGTTTGAAACAATCCAATATTTTACTACTGTCACCATTAAAAAATAGTATTAGTAACCAAACTAAACTATTCTACTTGAGATCGGAGTGTGTCCCTATGTAGCTTAGGGGCATGCAATCAATAAATGTAAAAATACATAAGTTATTAGCTTAAACTGAATGATTCAATTTATTTCAAACATCTTTTGATCAACACTTAGTTGTCATGTTTGCAATGGAAAATGGAAAATTACATAATAAAAATTTCAAACAGCTGCTTTGGGGTGATCAATCCCTCTGTTGTTTTTTATATGTAGCATCGTTTAAGTGTTTGTGCATGCCAGGTGTGTTTTATTGCTCTTCTATCTAAACTTGCTAACCGATACGCCCCTGTATCGCTTACACTAATAACCTTTTATGGTCCTTCCCATTTAGGTCCAAGTTTACTCGTATCTTCCGCTCTGCATGCTTCATTTTTTCGCCATACCAAATCATCTAATTGGAAATATAATGGTTGTACGCCCTTGTTATAGTAGCTTGCGATTCTTTGCTTGTTGATTGCTTCTTTTATTGCCGCCATTTCCCTGCGCTCTTCAACCAAATTTAGATTTTTACGCAGTTCTTCGCTATTGCTACTTTCATCGAAGGAAGCTACACGCATGGTTGGTACATTTATCTCTGCGGGTATTACAGCCTCGGACTCATACACCAAACTGAAAGGTGTTTCATTAGTCGCGAATTTTGGAGTTGTGCGATGTGCCCACAGCATGTTTGGTAGTTCATCTATCCAACCCCTTCGGTACAACCAAGTCTTGCTTTGATACCTAACACGATATCTCGATTTGTTACCTCACACTGGCCGTTTGCCTGGGGGTGTGCAACTGATGTGAATGTTTGTTTTATTTTTAGCTCTTGGCACCAATCATTGAATGGGTTACCTTCAAATTTTGTACCATCGTCACTTACTATTTCATTTGGTATTCCAAACTGGCAGACGATGTTCTCCCATACAAAATTTCATATTTGTTTGCCTGAAATTGTTTTGAGCGGTTTCGCTTCTACCCACTTTGTAAAATAATCAATGGCCACAATCAAAAACTTTACCCCTCCTGGTCCTGTGAGGAATGGTCCCACTATATCAATTACCCATTTGCAGAATGGCCATGGAGACGTGACTGGTATCATTGGATATCGCGGAGCTTTTCTTACCGACGCATGTAGCTGACATGACCGACATTTGTGTATTACCTCTGCGGCATCTCTATACATTGACAGCTGATAGTACCCAAGCTGCATTATCTTGGACGCAACTATTTTGTGCCCTGAATGTAAAGCGCACTTCCCTTCATGCACTTCCCGTATAATTGATTCTGCTTGAGTTGGATTAAGACACCACAGATGAGGTCCCAAAAAAGATTTTATATATAGGATGCCTTTGTCTAGCAAATACATTGGTGCTTTCATTTTAATTTTTCTGGCCTCTGTGGAATTTATTGGCAATGTTCCAATGTTCAGAAATTCCACTATCGGTGTCATCCAACTTGGTTCATCTTTTTCGACTGCAGCAGATATGCCGTCTGTATCAACGGATTTAACTTTCACTTCCTTCACCTAAATTTCTTTTTTGAAATGGCTGAACGTTAAGGCAGCCAGCTTACTGATAATGCTAAAAACGAACATATATTTCATAGCATTATTCCTCAAGAAAGACAAGCTTTTAGTTGCAATTGTTCTATTTACAAGTGATATTCGTTTAAATAATAAAAGGTGAAGACAAAAGACAGATTCGACGAATTGAAGACGCAAACGACCAAAAAGCTCAAAAGAACAAAAGACAATCAATGAGGTTCCAATTATTGATAAGAAACGTCTCGAAATCACAAGAGTACAAGATTCAAAACGCAAAGTACAAAATATAAAATTGTACGCAAGGACGTTCGAAAATCCGGAACCGGGACCAGAGTCAACTCTTAACGCTCGACGCAACGGACTAAAAATTACAAGTTAACTATGCATATAAATATAATATAATATATAATTAATTATATTAATTATATATATATTATAAACCGTCGGTAAACAAAGAGCCAAACTCCTCTGAGCTGTAAAAGCAACCTCCGCGACTCGCGGAGTTTGAAGAGGTTTTCACCGCGAGTCGCGGAGCCCCAAAATTCGACTTTTCCTATAAAAGCAACCGAATTCTGATCGCAATTCATAATCTTTTTCTTCCTCATTCATACGTAAACGATATATATATATATATATAATTTATATTTTATTTTTAATTTTAATTCTAATAATAAGGGTATGTTAGCGAATGTTGTAAGGGTGTAAGTCGAAATTCTGTCCGTGTAACGCTACGCTATTTTTAATCATTGTAAGTTATGTTCAACCTTTTTATATTAATGTCTCGTAGCATAATTCTTTTATTTCATATTTAATTTCCTTTATTTTATATTTAATTGCACTTCTAATTATCGCACTTTTATTTATTGTTATTTAATCGCACTTTTAATTATCATACTTTTTAATTATCGTAAGTTTATTTTATCGCACTTTTATTATTCGCAATTTCATTATCGTTATTTACTTTACGCTTTAATTTAAGTCTTGTATTTATTTTATATTTTACATTAAGTTTTAACTGCGACTAAAGTCTTAAAATCGACAAACCGGTCATTAAACGGTAAAAACCCCCCTTTATAATAATAATATTACTTATATATATGTTTGTATTTTTATAAAAGTAAACTAATATAGCGTTAAGCTTTGTTTAAAGATTTCCCTGTGGAACGAACCGGACTTACTAAAAACTACACTACTTTACGATTAGGTACACTGCCTATAAGTGTTGTAGCAAGGTTTAAGTATATCCATTCTATAAATAAATAAATATCTTGTATAAAATTGTATCGTATTTAATAGTTTTTCCTAGTAAAATATAAACTATTTCGTATACCTTAGCTTTGACATCAAGTATTTTTGGCGCCGCTGCCGGGGAACTATCTTAAAAGCCGGAAGCGCAACGCTAATATAAAAAAAAAGATTTTTAGCTTACTTCTATTAAAAATTCGTTTTTGTAAAAATACGTTTTAAATATTCGAAAATATAAAAAGAAAAATATAAGTATTTTTAAGATTTTGTTAAATATTTAAGTTTTATAAGTTTCTTTATTTTTATTTTAGTTTATAAAAATATAAGTTTTATTAACTATCTTTTATTTATAGAAAAAATTAAAAACAGAAAATAAAAAAAAATAAATAAAGAAAAAACGCGTCGAATTTAAAGCTGTCATCTGAATTTTTGAACCCCGCGACTCGCGGGGTTTTCTGCATTAATTACCGCGACTCGCGGAGGGTACCTGACACACGAACAGAAACCCTAATCCTGCATTTATTACGGTAATTATTAATTAATTATTATTAAACCCTAATTATTATTATTATTATAATTAATTTTATTTTAACTTTTACTTTTTATTTAATTTATGTATTTAGTATTAATTAGTTTTATTAAATTGTAAAATTAATAGTTTTATTAAATAAATAATATAAAAATAATATTTTTATAAAAATTGTACTTTTTACAACTTTTTGTATATTTTTATATTTTGTCCCTTTTTAATCGTTTTAGCGTAACTTTTGTATTTTTAGCTCATATTTAATTTTAAACTTAGTTTTTGCTATAGTTATTTTTACTCCTAGATTTTTAGGCTTTGCCGTAGAATTACTTAAGTGCTTTTTCTTTAGACTAAGATTTAGGTACTTTAAAATTTTGCGACGCCTTTTTAAGTTTTAGTTTCTTTTTAAGTTATTTCCATTTGAGATTTAGTTTTTCCTGTAAGCTTTAATATTTTTAGACGACTTTTACTATGTACCAATTATCATTCCAATTAGTAATATCAATTTGTGATTATAATTTTAAGTTAGTTGTAGTAATAAGGTTAGGTTAGTTAAGTATTTTTAAGTTTTGATAAGTTTCTTTTATTTTTTTCGTCACCTTTTATTTTTCAACCATTTTTTTTCTTTTTCGACCTTTTTCGACGAACTCTTTTTCTTTCTTATTTCTCGCTATTCTAGTTTTAGGACATAGATTTTTATTCTACTTCTTATCTAAATTTCTTAAAATTACGAAAATTTATTTTAAGTGGTTAAATTAATAGACATCAAAATTTTCTGGTTCGTAGTAATAGTTGGATTTGTACGTGGACCGGGTTATTGGAGCCAAACAGTCCTCAATTATATTGAGACCAAACGAATCCTGCCCCTCTGCTGCATCTTTTGGCTATTCGAAACGTGGGCAAAATCAGAAAAGTCTATTGATTGGATAACTTATTATAATTTTTCTTTCCTTTTTAAAACTAATAGGATATTCAGTGAATGCACCGAGCAAGACGTTCACCACCTTTTGTACGTTCACCACCTGTAACTCGATCAAGACATTTAGCAAATATTACCGCCGTTGATTTTTCTTTAGAATCGTCATCCAGTCAACCAAGTACTTCAGTTCAAATTTCCGATAATCCATTTTTTGAACCCAACCTCACAATTGAGAATCCGGAAAATATTCAGGAACGGTTCGTAGATCCTGAACCACTAAACCTTCCTCCGGAGCCACCAATCATTCAAACAGAGATTGTTGAGGAACGAACCATTAAATCAGAATCATCTAGTGATACCGATTCAACAAATTCAATTATGGAGAATCTGGAACCTTTAAGTATGGAAGACCGAATGAGAGCTAAACGCACTGGCCAAGGTCACGCAATTACTCATCCAGACATTAATGCGCCAGATTATGAAATCAAAGGACAAATTCTACACATGGTGACTAATCAATGCCAATTTAGTGGTGCGCCGAAGGAAGATCCAAATGAACATCTACGTACCTTTAATAGGATCTGCACACTATTTAAAATCCGAGAAGTGGAGGATGAACAGATATATCTCATGTTATTTCCCTGGACTTTAAAGGGAGAAGCCAAAGATTGGTTGGAATCATTACCTGAAGGGGCGATTGATACATGGGACGTTTTAGTTGACAAATTTCTTAAACAATTCTTTCCTGCATCTAAAGCCGTAAGACTTCAAGCAGAAATTGTTACGTTTACACAGAAACCAAATGAAACTCTATATGAGGCGTGGACAAGATATGGAAAGTTATTAAGAGGATGTCCGCAACATGGTTTAGACACCTGTCAAATAGTACAAATATTCTACCAAGGATGCGACATCACTACAAGGAAAGACATAGATATAGCAGCTGGTGGTTCTATTATGAAGAAAACCGAAACTGATGCTTACAAAATTATTGATAACACTGCTTCCCACTCACATGAGTGGCACCAAGAAAAAGATATCGTTAGATCATCTAAAGCAGCTAGAGCCGATTCTAGCCATGACTTAGATTCCATTTCCGCAAAGATAGATGCTGTGGAGAGACGAATGGAAAAGATGACTAAGGATATTCACTCAATACGAATTTGTTGTGAGCAGTGTGGAGGACCACATTTGACAAAAGATTGTCTCAGTATTGAATTAACAATGGAACAAAGAGAGAATATTTCATACATAAACCAAAGGCCTGGAAATAATTATCAGAATAATTATCAACCGCGAAGACCGATTTACAATCAAAACCAAAATTATAACCGAAATATTCCATACAACAACCAACAAGGTCCTAGCAATCAACAAGTATCCAATAATACTTATAATCAGCAAATACCTAATTTTCAAAACAAACCACCACAACAAACCGATGATAAAAAGCCGAATTTAGAAGATATGATGACGAAGCTAGTTGAAACTCAAACGCAGTTTTTCACATCTCAGAAACAAACCAATGAACAAAATGCTCAAGCATTTAGAAATCAACAAGCTTGTATTCAAAATCTGGAACAAGAAGTGAGTAACCTAGCAAGGTTAATAGGTGAAAGAATACCGGGAAGTCTACCTAGTGATACAAATGCTAACCCCCGGAATGAAACAGCTAAAGCCATTACCACAAGAAGTGGTACAACACTTAAACCACCTGAAATACCTGTAACTTCTGATGAAACTATTCCTACTCCACAAGAACCACAACCTAATCAAGATAAGGAAAAAGAACCGGTAGTTGAAAAAGTTAATGAAGATAACACAGTTAAGGATAAACCTTATGTTAAACCATACCAACCACCACTTCCTTACCCGAGTAAAATGAAGAAAGAAAAACTTGAAGCCGAGCAATCCAAATTTTTGGATATGTTTAAACAGATAAATGTAAATCTTCCTTTCATTGATGTGATTTCAGGAATGCCAAGATATGCTAAATTCTTAAAAGATCTAATCTCAAATAGAAAGAGAATGGAAGAACTCTCGGCTGTTACTATGAATGCTAATTGTTCAGCAGTGCTGTTGAATAAGATACCAGAAAAACTATCTGATCCAGGAAGTTTCACAATTCCATGTTTTCTGGGTAGTCTTAGTTCAATAGAAGCATTGGCAGACTTAGGTGCTAGTATAAATCTAATGCCGTATTCACTATACGCTAAACTAGACCTTGGAGAATTGAAACCAACAAGAATAAGCATACAACTAGCCGATAGATCAATAAAATATCCTAGAGGAATAATGGAGAACATGCTAGTTAAAGTTGGAACTTTAGTATTTCCAGTAGATTTTGTTGTTTTGGACATGGAAGAAGATTCTCAAGTTCCTCTCATATTAGGAAGACCATTCTTAAACACGGCTAAAGCAATGATAGACGTGTTCGGTAAGAAACTGACCCTAAGTATAGAGGATGAGAGTGTTACCTTTTCAGTTGATAGAGCAATGCAACAACCACAATCTGCAGATGATACATGTTATTATATTCAAACTATAGATGCACATGCAGAATTATTAGAAGAATTTCCAGAATTACAAGGAACAGGAGAATGTTCTTTAGGAGAAGGTAATGAACCAATTGATGAAGCTGAAATGTTAGCTACACTTATAGCTAATGGATATGAACCAACAACAGAAGAAATTCAAATGCTAAAAGAAGAAGACAGATATCGATATAAATCATCGATAGAAGAACCTCCGAAATTAGAGTTAAAGCCACTTCCAAACCATTTGGAATACGCTTATTTACATGGTGAATCTGAATTACCTGTAATAATATCGTCTTCTCTTACTGAAAATGAGAAATCACAACTCATTTCTGTGTTAAAAGCTCATAAACCAGCCATTGCATGGAAGATTCATGATATTAAAGGAATAAGTCCTTCGTATTGCACACATAAAATCCTTATGGAAGAAGGTCATAAAACGTATGTGCAACGCCAACGAAGACTAAATCCTAATATGCAAGATGTAGTTAAGAAAGAGATTATTAAACTGCTAGATGCAGGTTTGATATATCCAATTTCTGATAGTCCATGGGTAAGCCCAGTTCAATGCGTGCCTAAGAAGGGTGGCATGACTGTCATTACAAATGAGAAAAATGAGCTTATTCCTACTAGGACTGTAATAGGATGGCGTGTGTGTATTGATTATAGAAAATTAAATGACGCCACCAGAAAAGATCACTTTCCCTTACCTTTCATAGATCAAATGTTGGAAAGATTAGCCGGAAATAGTTACTATTGTTTTCTAGATGGATTTTCCGGATATTTTCAAATTCCAATAGCACCCGAGGATCAAGAGAAAACCACATTCACGTGCCCTTATGGTACTTTTGCTTACAAACGCATGCCATTTGGACTTTGTAACGCCCCTGCAACCTTTCAAAGGTGCATGATGGCGATTTTTCACGACATGATAGAAGAATGCATGGAAGTATTCATGGATGACTTTTCAGTCTTCGGTGATACATTTAAATCATGTCTAGTTAATCTGGAACGAATGCTAATTAGATGCGAACAATCAAATCTAGTACTTAATTGGGAGAAATGCCATTTCATGGTTAAAGAAGGCATCGTTCTTGGACATAAAATTTCAAAAGAAGGAATTGAAGTGGATAGAGCTAAAGTAGATGTAATTGCTAAACTTCCACATCCCACAAATGTTAGAGGAGTTAGGAGTTTTCTAGGGCATGCCGGTTTTTACCGACGTTTCATAAAAGATTTTTTAAAAATTGCCACTCCTATGAATAAACTCCTAGAAAAGGATGCGCCATTCATCTTTTCAGATGAGTGTATCAAATCTTTTAATATTCTTAAAGAGAAACTCACTAATGCACCGATCATGATAACACCAAATTGGAATCTACCATTTGAACTAATGTGCGATGCAAGCGATTTTGCAATGGGAGCCGTTTTAGGACAAATGATTGAAAAACGATTTCAACCTATATATTATGCTAGTAAGACATTACAAGGAGCACAAACGAACTATACAACTACTGAAAAAGAACTCCTTGCTATTGTCTTTGCTTTTGACAAATTTCGTTCATATCTCGTTCTAGCAAAAACGGTGGTCTATACCGACCATTCTGCTCTTAGATACCTATTTTCAAAACAAGATGCTAAACCAAGATTAATCCGTTGGATCTTACTCTTACAAGAGTTTGATATTGAAATCCGAGATAAAAGAGGAGCAGAAAATCTCGCCGCTGATCATCTTTCTCGTCTTGAAAATCCCGAATTAGAAGTTCTGAATGAATCGGCCATACAAGACAACTTTCCTGATGAATATCTATTGAAGATAGATTATAAAGAAATCCCATGGTTTGCAGACTATGCAAACTACTTAGTTTGTGGATTCCTTGAAAAAGGATTATCGTACCAAAGATGAAAGAAATTCTTCAGTGATATAAAACACTATTTCTGTGAAGATCCACATCTGTTTAAAAGTTGTCCCGATGGAATAATACGCCGATGTGTATTTGGAGATGAAGCTAGTAAAATTTTAAACCATTGTCACACAGGACCAACAGGAGGGCATTATGGGCCTCAACTAACAGCAAGAAAAGTTTATGAAGCTGGATTCTATTGGCCTACAATTTACAAAGACGCACACCTTCTTTGCAAATCCTGTGATGCATGTCAAAGGGCCGGAAAAATAAGTCAACGTGATGAAATGCCACAAAATATCATCCAAGTATGTGAAGTATTTGACATTTGGGGTATTGACTTTATGGGTCCATTTCCAAAATCTAATAATAATCTATATATACTCGTAGCCATTGATTATGTATCTAAATGGGCGGAAGCACAAGCTCTCCCAACTAACGATGCACGAGTTGTAGTCAACTTTTTAAAACGTCTTTTTGCAAGGTTTGGAACACCGAAAGCTTTAATAAGTGATCGGGGTACTCATTTCTGTAATAATCAACTTGAGAAAGTTCTTAAAAGATATGGAGTAACTCATAAAATCTCCACCGCATATCATCCACAAACAAGTGGACAAGTTGAAAATACCAACCGAGCTTTAAAACGTATTCTAGAGAAAACCGTAGGATCAAATCCGAAGGAATGGTCCATTAAATTGGAGGATGCACTCTGGGCTTTTAGAACAGCCTACAAAACTCCAATTGGAACCACACCTTTTAGACTTGTTTATGGAAAAGCATGTCATCTTCCAGTAGAAATTGAACACAAAGCATTTTGGGCTTTGAAGACATGTAATCTTGATTTACATGAAGCCGGACGTCTACGATTAAGTCAACTAAATGAATTAGAAGAATTAAGACATGAAGCATACGAAAATTCGTTAATCTATAAAGAAAGAACGAAGAAATGGCATGATAAAAGAATCAGAAGTTCAAAAGAATTTAAAGAAGGAGACAGATTTCTTCTTTTCAATTCACGATTCAAGCTATTTCCTGGAAAATTGAAATCAAGATGGTCTGGACCATTCATAGTCAAAAGATTTTTCCCATACGGAACGATAGAATTAATAAATTCAAATGGGATTGAATTTAAAGTTAATGGTCACAGAGTTAAACATTACATACATGGTCCGATGGAAGTCGACAAAGAAGTTAATCACAATTTCGACACCACAGCTAACTAAGTGTGGGGAGAATCAAGTCTTTAAAGGATAATATGTATTTCTGTTAGAGTTAGATTGTCTGTTTTCGTGTAGTTCTCGAAAATGGAACCCGAATGGTCTTTCCCTAGCAGACCCTAAAGAACTAGTCTTCTCCCCCCATTCTGAATTTTTATATTTTTTAGGTTTTTACAAAATGAAGACTGCCTGTGAACTAAACCATGGTCTAATGCTACACGCTTTGATCACTAAACGTAATAATGACATACTACCGAGTGAAATAGTATCAGTAATCAGAGAAAGAATGGACGGAGTTAGAAAAGAATCCAGATGCGAAGATAATAAGTTACAATTTGGTAAAGGAAAATCAAAATCCGCAGCGAAAAGAAGAGCACGACACCTAGAACGATGTCACAAATGCGGAAAATGGTCACATGGAGGTAAATGTTCCAATAATCAAACCTATTCAAATACCGAATTTGTTACTTTATGCAGAGACGGACCGTTCACATGTTTAGAAGAAAAGACACTGAATGCTCGCGGTTACGCCTATGTAGCCATGGAAAACCAATTAAACCGACTATCTTATGAATGGGATAGATCATATAACTAAGAAATCTATTTCACAGGTATGTCTGTACAGTTTTTTATTTTTATTTTTATTTTTATTTTTAACCTTTTGATAATAAACGCTAATTTGTTCGCTAAAAAGTATTAAATTGGTATTGAATAAAATTAGGTTTGGCGACCGAAATTATTGATATCATTCAAAAATTTATTACATCACTGCGAAATTTAACGTTTATTCTTAAGGTATAAATATCTTTAATCAATCAACACAAAATATTTCAAAAATTCGTCATGAGTTAAATTAAGTCTTGGAACCGAAATTACTTTACCGAAAAGAGGGGCACATATTTTTGATAATATTTGATTGATTAAAGTGGGATAAAAAGACAAAAAGATTTTTAATTTTATTTTTACCATGTTTTTTTAAAAAAATTAATATTTGAACCCTTTATAAATATTGTAAACTTTGTAAAATCAATATTTTTAAAATTGTAAATATTTGAAAAAATTAATATAAGTTTGGTGTGAATTTATAATATGAATTTTTAAATTAATATTGGTGTGAACTTTTAATTTTTAAAATATGAATTTTTAATTTTATGCATTTCAAATTTTGAGTTTGGTGTGAATTTTTAATATTAATTTTGAATTTTATATTTAAGTTGTGTGAATTTAAAAACAAAAATTTACTTTATCTCATTAAGTTAAGAATATGATTTTTAAAATTCATCGTAAGTTGAAGACTAGGTCTTTGAACCGAAATTGCTTTACCCGAGGGAGGGACGAGAACTTTTATTATCATTATTTTTAATCTTATTGAATTAGAGTATGCCAAAAACATTGAAAAAACCCAAAAATCTTAGCTTTTAAAACAATCGCTACAAAAAGACAAATTTTAAAATTTTGTCGAAGGACGGACTAGGACATCGATCCGAAACGACCTCGTCCTAAATAACAAGGGAAACAAAATTTTAAAATTAATTACTTAATTGTTTTAATAAGTTAATGATTATAAAAAAAAAAAAAAGAAATATACCAAACTCCGCGAGTCGCGGAGTTTGGAGGGTAAATCCCCGCGACTCGCGGAGGAGTCGGATTACAGAAAAAAAATATAACCGCAGAACAGCTCAGTCCCCAACCCACCAAAACAGAAAATAGCTGCGAAATACTCCGAAAATACCCGAGAAAAAACCCCCAAAATCACAATTTTTAACCGTTAATCACCAAATCTTTTGCTAAAATCATGTTGAGAAGGATGCTATCTAAGAATTACTCAAGAAAAACGGTAAATTTCTACACCTAAACACCATTTAATTCGAAATTTGATGTTCTTGAGCAATTTTTTCCCCAATTTGATTTTGATGTTTTTTAGTGTAATTAGGCTTAAATTGTTTATGTATTATGCTTGTATAACCTAGATTGATGCTGTTTAACATGATTAGAAGCCTTAAACTTCAAATTTTGAGTAATCTAGGGTTTGTGTTCTTGAACAAATTTGGGGCTTTTTGATATAAACAGGTTATGGCCGATTTTTGTCATGAATTGTTGCTAAAATAAGTAGTGTAACATGTCTAGGTAGTTGAATGATCAAAACTTTGAGCCTAAACATGATTTTGAGAATTAAAGTGGACTTTTTCAAGTCTAAAATTCATGAACTTGATTTTTGAAAGATAATGCCATTTGAAACTTGTTTAATTGCTAGTAATGATTATTTTGACATGTTATTTGAGTTGAATGATTATGAACTTGGCGAACATTTTCGTATATGCTTATTTGAAAAAGTGTAGATTTGATGAAAATATGAAAATGAGCTTAAGTTTGATATAAATTGATAATGTCATTGTAATTATTTTGATTGATGATTTTGCTGAAACTAATGCATATTTGGATGCATAAAAATTGTGTTTGATGTGTTTTGCAGAATGAAAGGGGTGAATCTTCATCCCAAGCCCGCAATGCTCCTGCTAAGAATTTGGAACAACAAGAGGTGGATAACTACTACAAGCAGGATATACCTCATCCAGTCATGACCTTTTCCGATATGCACTTGGAAGAGTTGCACCCGAACCTGAGATTTGACAGACTTTGGATAGATTATCCAAAATATCAACGGGGTTTGCATACTCTTCATTCTAAGGTTGTTGAGGTACCAAGGGTCATAGAATGGGGACCCTTAGAAGCTGTAGAATTGGCCGGGCCAATTAGGGAATTACTTGTACAGAGGTATGGTAATTCTTCTTTTAATGACTGGGTACATTTATTCACCATACGTAGACCTGTATATAAAGTATGGTGTGAAGAATTGTTATGTAGTATAGAGTTGAATGATCGGGTAGCTAGTTTAACCGATCGTTCTTTTATTAGATTTTTGTTAGGCGGTTCGATGCGCCACATGTCTTTACTGGACATGGCTCAGGCTTTACGTATATATACGCCTGAGGAGTTAGCGTCTGCCGATTGTAGAGGATTGATACTAAACGGTAGAAAGATAGATGAAAATTTTGATACACACGGTGTGTGGAGTCAAATGACAAGCCATCACCGTTTCAAAGGGGGAAATTACTCTTATTTGGATATAGATAGAGCCGAATTAAGAGTGATACATAGGTTTTTAGCTAATTCGATTACACAAAGGGGTAAGAACAAGGAAAAAGTAAATGAACAGGATTTGTTTTACCATATGTGTATTCGAGACCCACAAAGCGCTGTAAGTATACCATATTGTGTGGGTTATTATTTATCAGCTATGGTTCGGGGGATGCGACCACATAGCATAATAGGAGGAGGTATTTTAATTACTTTGATTGGTGAATATCTCGGTGTGGATATAAGTCGGGGGGATTATTAGTAGAAGAACCAGAACCCCGCGATACTATAGGTTTAAATGTATACCATGGTGCGAAAGTTTTGAAGAGGCGAAATAACGCCGCAGTACGATACCATGGTAGACATCCACAGGTGGAGAGAAACCAGCAGCAAGGTAATGTAGGAGGGGGGAATGAGATGCAATAAATGCATAGGTTTATAGCTTCTCAGGAATACGAAAATGCTAGACAGAGAGCATTTGAAGATTGGCAAGTTCATCAGAACCAAATCATAGCTCATTGCCAACATATAGGTAGAAACTATATTCCTACACCGAAACCCATCTTCCCTCCCTGGTCTATAGAGATGCAGCCACTGTATCCTACGTATGACCCTGCCGAAGCATTCTATAGCACCTATGGTTATGCCTGGAACCCCTATTGGTACCAATATCATCCTTAGTATACTTATTATTTTTTTTAATTTTTATTTTGTAATTTGTAATTATTGATACGTTTAATACTTTTGTTAATATTGTAATCATTTTTTATAATTGTCTAACTTTTATTCTTAGATTTTAATAATTTTTGAATGTGGGGTAATATACCAAACTTCAAAAATATGTATATATATTTGCAGTTTATCTTATGTACACAACAGGGTAAAACAACGCATTTTCAAAGACTGGCATTAAGTTCAGCAAAAGCAACTAATTTTGACGACAAGATGCAAAATATATGTGAAATAACAACAAGACGGAATGAACAAATGATGTGCACCATTTATCATTCAGCAAACAAACGCCAATATATTTGGAAACTTTGGTAAAATTTAATCATTTTCACACAAATCACCCTCAATAATTTAAATTGTTACTGATTTCTTGCAAATGAGGGCATTGCAAGATCTTAAGTGTGGAAAGGGGTTAAATTCTTTCGGATTTTAAAAATTTTTACTTTATACACTTGGTTACCATTAAAAATACTAGTAAAGCAGTAGTTGTATTAGAATCTAGTGCTCTCTGATAAAAAAGAACAGCCCTAGTCTTATATACTGACTACCCAATTCTAGTAAAATTTTTCAAAATTTTCAATTAAATGAATTCAAAATCATGTTTATACATATTTATGAACGATAAAACTAGGTTTTAACACCGAAATTATTGTTACCTCGGAAAGGACATAAATTAAGAAACAAACTAAAATGTTAAAATTCATTTAAAATGGAATAGAGGACGATAAAAAGGAAAATAAAAGCCAAGTGTGGGAAAATTTACTAAGTTATCTTAAACATATGTCACATATATCTGTAACAAATAACTGAAAATACTTTTGCTTTGGACTAAACTAAACTGTTTTTACCCGATGAAAGAAAAGAAGAGATGGATCTACATGATGAATCAATTCCATCATTAAAAGGAAGTAAAGTCTTCCGAAAAAGAAACGCGCTTCTTGATTTAGGTCATGAAGTTGTCGTCCAGACCAGCTGTAGGTTGACGAAAAATCTAGAAAAGTCATCACTAAAATCAGCAGGAAATCCACGGACCTCAGCATTAAACAGGGTCGCCAAGTGGTCAGATTTATCCTAACCATGAGAAGGATTTATCTCGTACAATGGGGGGGCACCATGCAAATTAGCTGGATAAGACTAATGAATCAGATCCCCAGAAAGGATAATCTCCTTAAAGATTAAAAATCAGCTTTTAAGACTGATATTACTCAATCCTAGAGATTGACCTTAAAGATTGAGAATTACAAACTCATGGAATTCAATGATATCTAAACTCGAGCTTGAACGAGAAAATATTTTGATCAAAATTACAAACCGATTTGTTTTCTGAAAACCCTATTTTCAATGCGTTCATTACCATTGAACGTAAAATCCTAGGAATTCACCTGGAATTCATTAGGTCACCTGAACTAAATCGGGTGTCAACCGTAAGAACGGTGGTTGCATAGTGGTCAAAGACAGGACCTTGTGCCATACCGAAAAATTATAAGGGTGAGCTTTACTATTGCTCCTACCAAGGATAGTAATTGCGTCCGACACGTTATAGACCATAATTAAAAGCATGTCAGGGGACATTGCCTTAACAGTTGCTTGTTCAACGCTTTCCTTTACAACCGGACGGTAGTTTACCGAAAGGTAATATACGGGACAAGTAAACTGGACGTGTTGCTTTCCAAATACAAGGTTAGCAAGTGGGTGACACAAAACCGCAAGTTTTGAGCTAAAATTTTCAAATCTGAAACCCACCAAACCCACAAAAATATTTTGCAAACACCGGTAAAGGGTTATTCCGGAAAACTTATCTAGGGGAAAAACTAGATTTAATTTTCAAAAGATCAAATGTTTTCATAAAGATCCAATTTCCTTAATGGATCTAAATTTTTATAGTCATGTGGGACTGTAAACCATATCGTTACTACCATTGTTTATACCGCCGTATAGAAATCACTGATGTACAAAGTATGAAGAATAAAGAAGTGATTCTAGTATTTCAAGACAATATTGCTTGAGGACAAGCAACGCTCAAGTGTGGGAATATTTGATAATGCTAAAAACGAACATATATTTCATAGCATTATTCCTCAAGAAAGAAAAGCTTTTAGTTGCAATTGTTCTATTTACAAGTGATATTCGTTTAAATAATAAAAGGTGAAGACAAAAGACAGATTCGACGAATTGAAGACGCAAACGACCAAAAAGCTCAAAAGAACAAAAGACAATCAAAGAGGTTCCAATTATTGATAAGAAACGTCTCGAAATCACAAGAGTACAAGATTCAAAACGCAAAGTACAAAATATAAAATTGTACGCAAGGACGTTCGAAAATCCAGAACCGGGACCAGAGTCAACTCTTAACGCTCGACGCAACGGACTAAAAATTACAAGTTAACTATGCATATAAATATAATATAATATCTAATTAATTATATTAATTATATATATATTATATATATATTATAAACCGTCGGTAAACAAAGAGCCAAACTCCTCTGAGCTGCAAAAGTAACCTCCGCGACTCGCGGAGTTTGAAGAGGTTTTCACCGCGAGTCGCGGAGCCCCAAAATTCGACTTTTCCTATAAAAGCAACCGAATTCTGATCGCAATTCATAATCTTTTTCTTCCTCATTCATACGTAAACGATATATATATATATATATATATAATTTATATTTTAATTTTAATTTTAATTCTAATAATAAGGGTATGTTAGCGAATGTTGTAAGGGTGTAAGTCGAAATTCTGTCCGTGTAACGCTACGCTATTGTAAGTTATGTTCAACCTTTTTATATTAATGTCTCGTAGCATAATTCTTTTATTTCATATTTAATTTCCTTTATTTTATATTTAATTGCACTTCTAATTATCGCACTTTTATTTATTGTTATTTAATCGCACTTTTAATTATCATACTTTTTAATTATCGTAATTTATTTTATCGCACTTTTATTATTCGCAATTTCATTATCGTTATTTACTTTACGCTTTAATTTAAGTCTTGTATTTATTTTATATTTTACATTAGGTTTTAACTGCGACTAAAGTCTTAAAATCGACAAACCGGTCATTAAACGGTAAAAACCCCCCTTTATAATAATAATATTACTTATATATATGTTTGTATTTTTATAAAAGTAAACTAATATAGCGTTAAGCTTTGTTTAAAGATTTCCCTGTGGAACGAACCGGACTTACTAAAAACTACACTACTTTACGATTAGGTACACTGCCTATAAGTGTTGTAGCAAGGTTTAAGTATATCCATTCTATAAATAAATAAATATCTTGTATAAAATTGTATCGTATTTAATAGTTTTTCCTAGTAAAATATAAACTATTTCGTATACCTTAGCTTTGACATCACTTACTGAGCACATCCACCTTTTTATTCAATGTTCTTGAAACCTGCATTATCTGGAATATATCGAAGTCTACCGCAAGTTCTTGCACAAGTTTCATATACTTTTGCATCGACTCATCATGTGCTTCAAATATCCGGTCGAATTGATTTGCAACTACTATGAATCAACATATACTTATAACTCTTTCACATCCAAGTATTTCGCTACTCGCATTCTAGATAATAATGCTTCATACTCAGCTTCATTATTTGTTACAGGGAAGCTAAAACGTAGCGCAAAGGTATATTCCTCTCCTTCTGGACTTTTCAGGACTATTCCGGCCCCTATGCCTTCTGGACCACAAGCCCCATCTGTGTGCATTTCCCACAGCTGTTCTGGCGGAGGTGGTATTTCTTTTTATTCATGCGATATTTCAATGTCTTCGGCTGTTTCAGCCAGATAATCTGCTAGGACTTGCCCTTTTACCACACTTCTTGGTGAGAAGCTTATCTCGTGCTCACCTAATTCAATAGCCCATTTGGCCATGCGACCAGAATTTTCTAGTTTGTATAGCACCTGCTCAACAATTATCAGCGAATGTAAATTTGCAAGAATTTTTCAAGCAATTTTAGGCTTTTGACAATATTTTATTTTTCGTCATACCTACTTTATTGGTTGGTCTATTAAGACCATTATTGGATGCGCTTGGAAATATATCCTTAAGCGTCTGGCCGTATGCACAAGCGCATAAACCGGTTTTTCAATGGCAGGGTAAATTAATTCGCTTCCTGTTAAGGCTTTACTAACAAAATATAGAGGCATTTGTACCTGCTCGCACAACATAATACATAAAATTTTAAATGCCTATTGAATAAGAAATAACTAAGTTTTAACTTGAAGAGCATATCTGCCCCCTGTTTTCTATCAATACTGAACTTATCGCTTCTTTTGATGCCGCTAAGTAAAGTATTAACGTCTCTCCTGCAATCGGCGCAGTCATCGTCGGTAATTCCTTTAACAGCCTTTTCATCTCTTGAAACGCAACTTCTGCTTCCTCTGTCCATTTGAAATCCGTTTTCTTTAGGCAAATTTTTAACGTCTCGAAAAATGGCAACGATCGCTCTGCGAATTTTGATAAGAATCTTGTTAATGCGGCCAATTTATCCGTTAAACTTTGCACCTCTTTTTTATTTCTAGGAGATGGCATATTTTCGATGGCTTCGATTTTCTTTGGATTTGCGTGTGACGACCCGAAAATTTTCGAACAAATTTAAACTTAATCTTTTATGATTTCGACACGATAAGCAAAGTCTATTAGGATGAGTCTCAAAAATTTTGAACTATTTCATATATTCATTTGACTTTCTACCATTCTCAACGATTCACGAACAATTAATTGTAAATAGATATGTGTGTATATATACATATATATATATAATAATAAATGAAAATATAAGTTGAAATATTATATGTTGCTATTATTAAAATTAATTATGTAAAATAAAATAGAAATATGATATTATGATAATTATTATTTAAAACACATCTATATAAATAAAGTATATTAAATATACATTTTTTGATTTTGAATTTATTCAGTAAACGACGGTAACACTCATTTGATATTTTGAATGTGATTAAGCAAATTTAAATACGATCATATAAGGAAATAAAAATAAATGCTGGTGCGTAAGTGGGTTGCATCAACTTTAGGGTTACTAAATATTTTTATTTTTCTTAACGAAATTAATAACGAATATATATATATATATATATATATATATATATATATACATATATATATATATATATATATATATATATATATATATATATATATATATATATATATATATATATATATATATATATTAATAATTATAAGTTAATATATATGTAATATATAAATGTTATACATAATTATTTTTTATGAATATTGAAATATAGGTAATTTATAAATTCTATAGAAACTTATAATATATCATTCTATGTAAATAATTATGTGATAAAATTAATCTGTTATATTTATCAATATTATTATTATTATTAGTTTTAAAAGATTAATAGTATTAAGATTATTATCTATTTTTAATTATTAATAATAAATTAAAAATAAAAACTGTCGGTAGATTGATGCTGCTAATTCTAATTCACTCGTTTATTAATTATTATTATATCCTATACATCCTTTTCTCATTTGGACGAACATATGTGAATTGATTGGAATTGATTGACAAAAGCGTGATTGATTGTTGCCTCACCACTTGAGATATATAGATATATACTTTACACATATACATAAAACATTGATAAACATAAATGGCAGTTGAACAACCACACTCTTTTTTTCTCAATCTCCTCTTCACCACTGCCACCAAGCTCAAAAACCTTCAACTCACAAAAACCATAATAAACCGCCATCATTAGCTCCTCACCTTCACCATTTAGTCAACCACTATCTTCTTCTTTCTTCAAATCATCGTCTTCTAACGGTTTATTACCACTACCGACTAGTTTCTACCCCATACTCGATAAACACAATAACCCACCACCTCTAACCGTTGACTAATTTCTTTTAACCTATATAGTTCTTGAACCACCACCACTCTTGTAAATACCAAACGCATCATCTTATATTAATTTTCTAGTTCTCGATGAACACCATCACCTTTCAATTACCATTTTCATACAACATGTGTATCTTCGTTGTAATCATAATCATACCACCATGTAACGATTACAAGCCGCTATTCCTAGTTCCTGTTTATTGTTTCAGTCACAAATCACAACTAAATAGATCACTTTCATTACAATCATCACCTACGAAACCCATTAAACCACCCAAAGCCACTGCTACAACCCAAACTTGATCACCCTGCAAAACTTTTATTACTTACACGAATTACCTCTCGTTTGCTGCTACACTTTTGGTTATTACTCGTTTCCTTTTTCTAATACAATAAACAAGGAAGTTATTGAGAAGGCAAGAGTGAAAATGGTGATAAGTAATCAAATTATTGCATTACTTTTTAATTTATTTATACTACAACTTGATCAAATATTTAATATTAGGAATGGTTAGTGTAGGGCCGTATACATGATATCATTTTTCTTTATGGCCGACACTAAATAAATCAACTAGGTTGTGGACCTTCTAATTAGAACCTTTTTCATAATATTAGAGTTTGAGAAGTTTGGATATTCGATGGGGCCTATGGATGAATTAAAATTTCTTAAACCAAAACTCATGTTATATATTTGTTCCTCACAAGTTGAAAGACAAAACCATATGCCCGATTACTATATTACGGCGGTATCACCAAAGATATACGGAGTATAACAGATACTTACAAACCGAGAGGACTAGTAAACTTAATGGGCTTCTTAAATATTTAAATGGGGCTGCTACAAATTTCAAAACCCAATACAAATACTTATGCTGCTATGTCTATTTCTTTCCTTTTGTCGCACAGCAACCACCAAACCAAACACCACTATCTTCGATCATGTATTTTATTGAAGTAAGCTGTAACCGAACCCAGAAAACCATCATTAGTTGCAACCAACAAAATCCACCCAAACCATTTTCATAATCATGGTTGTCACGGCTGCAAAGGCATTTTTTTTCCCTTAGTTATTTCTGTTTGAGACACCCCACTGGAACATCATGAAGATAATCACAACAATATGCTATTGAACCCAACGGTTTTATTTTCCTATCTACTATATCTATGTTTACCACGAACCAGATGATGAAGATTACGATAATCGGAGTAATAATGATAGAAATAATATATGTGATGATGATTAAACGGAGTTGATGTTTTGATGATGAGGGATCAACGAGGATGGCGATATAGATGGGTAATGATAACAATGATTTTGTTTGTGAAGAAGAAAAAGGCAACAGAAAATATAGGGGTTAAATGTATTTCGGAACCTGTTAAATCTGAAAAACGTAAATCAGAGCGATGGTTTAGGTGTATTTGGTTTAAGTGAGAGGTCACGGGTTCGAGTCCCTTCTGTGGCAATATTTTTTGGAAAGCTTTTAAGGTAGTATTGTATATCTATAATTATTATTATTATTAGAATTATTATTATTATTATTATTATTATTATTATTATTATTATTATTATTATTATTATTATTATTATTATTATTATTATTATTATTATTATTATTATTATTATTATTAGTATTAACATGATTTTAAAATTTTTATTATTATTATTATTAACATTAGTATTAGTATTATCATTAAAGAACATTATTAGTAGTATCATTATTATTATCATTATTACTATCATTATTATTATTCTCACTAACCTAATTTTTTATATAATTTTATTTACATTATTTTTATTATCATTATTATTATCATTAATATCATTATTATTATTATTTCAATATTTTTATTACTACAAATAAAAAGGCTATTATTATTATCAAAATTTTTATTTTCATTATAACTAATAAGATTATTACTATTAATTTTCTAAATAAATAATATATATATATATATAAGAAAATATATTACATAACTACATTGATATTTTTTTATTAATTATCTAAAGTATATAAAATAAATAGAGATAACTAAGTTATTAATGAAATACATAATTTATTAAGATAACATTTACAACACTAAAAATATATAAACTTGCTCGATTACGATTATATATTTGATATATATAATTGATATAGGTTCGTGAATCCGAGGCTAACCCTGCATTGTTCAAATGTCGTTATATGTATTTTTACTACGAAATACAGTATGGTGAGTTTCATTACTCCCTTTTTAAATGCTTTTGCAATATATATTTTTGGGATTGAGAATACATGCGCTTCTTTTATAAATGTTTTACGAAATAGACACAAGTAATTGAAACTACATTATATGGTAGAATTATCGAAATCGAACATGCCCCTTTTTATTAAGTCTGGTAATCTAAGAATTAGGGAACAGACACCCTAATTGAGGCGAATCCTAAAGATAGATCTATGGGCCTGACGAACCCCATCCAAAGTACCGGATGCTTTAGTACTTCGATTTTGTTTTATATCATGTCCGAAGGGTTTCCCGGAATGATAGGGGATATTCTTATATATGCATCTTGTTAATGTCGATTACCAGGTGTTCACCATATGAATGATTTTTATCTCTATGTATGGGATGTGTATTGAAATATGAAATCTTGTGGTCTATTAAAATATTGAAATGATTGTTATGATAAACTAATGAACTCACCAACCTTTTGGTTGACACTTTAAAGCATGTTTATTCTCAGGTACGAAAGAATTCTTCTGCTGTGCATTTGCTCAATTTAGAAATATTACTTGAAGTCATTCATGGCATGTTTCAAAAGACGTTGCATTCGAGTCGTTGAGTTCATCAAGATTATTATTAAGTCAATTATAGTTGAACATATTATGAAATGGTATGCCTGCCGTCAAATTTCGATGTAATGAAAGATTGTCTTTTCAAAAACGAGTGCAATGTTTGTAAAATGTATCATATAGAGGTCAAGTACCTCGCGATGTAATCAACTATTGTGAATCGTTTGTAATCGATATGGACTTTGTCCGGATGGATTAGGACAGGTCGCTTCAGTTTGTATCAGAGCGGTGGTATTAGCAAACTAGGTCTGCATTAGTGTGTCTAACTGATAAGTCGATAGGATGCATTAGTGAGTCTGGACTTCGACAGTGTCTGCATGTCAAAAGTTTTGCTTATCATTTCTAGTCAAAAATCATCTGCTTATCATCCTTAGAAAATTACCTGCTTATCATTATTAGTCTAGACACGTCTTGCTACATTAATTGCATGAGTAGTGTATAGACAAAATTCATATCTTAGCGTATCTGCTAAATCATATCTTATCGTATCTGTTACTTTAAACTTTGTCTGACATATCCCGCAAATTCCTCTGTAATCTACGAAATCTTTTGATCTATATATATATATATATATATATATATATATATATATATATATATATATATATATATATATATATATATATATATATATATATATATATATATATATATATATATATATATATATATATATATATCCTATGTAAATAGAATACCACCCGATAGGCAGAAAATCATTTTATATCGAAAAATCCTTTATTCAATCGTACGAAATGGAATTTGTCATCAGTTCAAGTCCCTCGGATTCCGAAATGAAATCCCACTCAAGCTCCGAAAGCAGTGTGACCGGAATGGATCAACCAATCAGTCATCATCTATTCTGGATGAATTGGGGATGGGTTCGTAGCCCTTAATCATTGGAGACAAGAAGAAGGCGATCCTTTCCATCCACCACATTGCCCTCTTGACGAAGAACCTGAAGCACTTACCGGCGAACCTGTCCGAAACACCATTTTCTCTCTCATTTCCAGGGTATCTCGTCACGATTATATACTATACCAAATTCTAGATCATATTTATCCGCTCGTCCGAACCGACAATCACCCCGGTATAATAGAAGAAGTCAACGAGCGTCGTGCTCGGGTAGTGGCTTTGGAGAATATGGTGCAAAGGTTACAAACACCAGCAGCAGCACCAGCAGCATAACCAGTATCACCACCACCAATAACAACCGCATCGTAAACCTTAAGTTCACAATCTGTCACATGAACATCAACGTCATACGCACCATAGATACCAAGGAGTACCAACAACAATGAATGATGAAGTATTAATTCATAAATTCATTAAAGAAATATTCTGCGAAGAATATGTGGTTTCTAAAAGTTTTAGAGATTACTTATTCTAGCTCAAACCGAAAACCAAATGAGATTAATATCATGTTAACTCATTAAATCCATGATTACATCTGAAGAAAATATATATGTATATATATTTTTTCATAACGATTGTAACTAAAAATTCTTTCGTACAAACTGTTAATGATGAAAATATTTTAACGGGTAGGTAATACCCGAGGAATATTTAAATTGCACATTAATCAGTTACACGGTACATTCTTCGAATCTGATTCAACGGTCATTTACTATTCTACTTACATCCACAGATATACGAATCCGTTCAACACAAAATAACCATTTTCATTCAATTTCATATTTGAATTTTGACTTATCAAAATCCAACAAGTGGCATAACGAAGTAAACATTGGACAAAATAAAATTTTGTTAGAAACAAACGAATTAACTAATTGAAATATTGTTAAGAATCTACGCTAACTGTTCATAGCTAACTATTCCTAGCTAACTGGTTACATTTTATTTATCGCAATTTATATTCTCGCAATTTTATTTATCGTCATTAAATTTTTGTTATTTATTTTATGCACTTTAAATATCGGGACACGTATACAAAGTTTTGACATATCATATCGATGAATATATATATATATATATATATATATATATATATATATATATATATATATATATATATATATATATATATACTTTGAGTTGTAATCGAGTCTGAGACATGTACACGGGTCACGATACATATTAATTAATTCGAATATTACATATTAAACTATATATGAATTATTGAATTGCTAACTGTAGACTTTGAACTATGGATTACCAACATTGGACAATTAAAATGAATTAAAATATTGATTATAACATATGAAACTAAACAACTCTTCATGTTGCCACTTGATATCATCTTAAACCTCATTTGAATCTTGACGATTCTAATCCGTGTTCAAACCTTTCAAGATTCTTGAAAACACCTCAATCGATAGGATGAACCAACCTCACTTCATCTACGAAAGAAAAGATTGATACATATAGTTATGCATCTGAAAAACTCTTGAAAACTGAGTAAACGTTTAACACATAGTTGTGCTAATTCCTTAGTGTTATTATTACCCAAAATACCTTAACAATTCCTTTCAAATTAGAAAATTTTGTCACAGCTCCAACAAGTCAATTTCAAATTTTCATTCAAAACAATCTTATTATAACTTTGAAATATATGTGTGCTCTTTTATTGTTACCGGAGAACCTTTCATATTCCACCATATTACCACCAGCGTTTAATCATCTAAAAACACAATTCTCCTGAAACCACCTCGGATTGATAACCGATGATTCAGATATTGTAGCATTGAATGCAGAGGAAACAGAAAAATGGTAGATGGTCTAAACAGCCAAAAGTTTGTTGGTAAAGAAAGGAGTGTTAGGAACGCTCGATAGAAAATTTGGTACTGAAAAACAGATTGAACTAACCATGAAGGAGACCAAGAACAAATATAAGGACCAAACCCTATATTCAAAGAATCCAGGTAATTCTGGATTCGATGAAATCTTTAGAGAATATCTTGCTCCGAAGTCATGTTAAAATCTTTTGCGAAAAATTTTTCTTCATCAAACTTAGAACTTAGAAATTCCAAAATATCATCATAAATATCTTCGATATCTCTGAGGATATTTTCATAAATATTCTTGTCCGAAATTATCTACCTCTTCGTGTTTTCTGTATTCCATTATATTGGAAACTTCTGTAAAATCTAGGTATAAATTATGAATGAATTGTGGAGAAGTGTTGGGAATTGAAGCATGAGTTAGTATAATATAATGATGCTTGGCCAACGTGATTATATTACAGTAAGTCATGCTGAGTTTCTAATGAAACGTAATGATGGTTCACAGTAGATCATACCATCATCATGTGTCATGTTACATATCTCTTTCATTCTTCTTAACTTCTAAACATATCAAGAAAATATATTCTTGATAGTTCTATCTTCCGTGATTTCCAGTAATCTACAAATCCAATCGTGCTAATACCTTTTATTTCTGCTTAGAATCTTAATCATGTTCATCCGAACTTTATACCTACAAAACTGGGACGTCTTGATCGGTTTAATTTAAGTCGAGAATAAAACAGAAGCATGAAGCTTCAAAATAAAAGGAAGTAGAGGAGTTGTGAAAATAATGGAACGTAAGAAATGAATTTATAGTAAAATATCAGGCATGATAATTGAGGTAGATGACCGCATTTAATCAAAGAGGATCCTAATTTCCTTATTTATTGAAGAACCGAATCTTATATAGATTTGGAAGATTTTCTCTAAATCCCTTAAATCCCGAAAATCAACCGTGACTACGTCACTGGTTAAGACGAACTTGCATTTACTCATTTCATTCTTTTATGATAGCTTCATTCGTACTCTTCACAAAAATTGAATTATTTTATCCATATACCCACTGATGATAAAACTCTAATTTTCAACTCATATGAGTCATGAAAACATACTTATTGTCAGTCATGACGATCCTAATCAAATTTTGGGACGAAATTTCTTTAACGGGTAGGTACTGTGACGACCCGAAAATTTTCGAACAAATTTAAACTTAATCTTTTATGATTTCGACACGATAAGAAAAGTCAGTTAGGATGAGTCTCAAAAATTTTGAACTATTTCATATATTCATTTGACTTTCGACCATTCTCAACGATTCACGAACAATTAATTGTAAATAGATATGTGTGTATATATACATATATATATATATAATAAATGAAAATATAAGTTGAAATATTATATGTTGCTATTATTAAAATTAATTATGTAAAATAAAATAGAAATAGGATATTATGATAATTATTATTTAAAACATATCTATATAAATAAAGTATATTAAATATACATTTTGTGATTTTGAATTTATTCAGTAAACGACGGTAACACTCATTTGACATTTGAATGTGATTAAGCAAATTTGAATACGATCATATAAGGAAATAAAAATAAATGCTGGTGCGTAAGTGGGTTACATAAACTTTAGGGTTACTAAATATTTTTATTTTTCTTAACGAAATTAATAACGAATATATATATATATATATATATATATATATATATATATATATATATATATATATATATATATATATATATATATATATATATATATATATATATATATATATATATATATATATATATATATATATAAATAATTATAAGTTAATATATATGTAATATATAAATGTTATACATAATTATTTTTTATGAATATTGAAATATAGGTAATTTATAAATTCTATAGAAACTTATAATATATCATTCTATGTAAATAATTATGTGATAAAATTAATCTTTTATATTTATCATTATTATTATTATTATTATTACTTTTATAAGATTAATAGTATTAAGATTATTATCTATTTTTAATTATTAATATTAAATTAAAAATAAAAACTGTCGGTAGATTGATGCTGCTAATTCTAATTCACTCGTTTATTAAGTATTATTATATCCTATACATCCTTTTCTCATTAACATATGTGAATTGATTGGAATTGATTGACAAAAGCGTGATTGATTGTTGCCTCACCACTTGAGATATATAGATATATACTTTACACATATACATAAAACATTGATAAACATAAATGGCAGTTGAACAACCACACTCTTTTCTTCTCATTCTCCTCTTCACCACTGCCACCAAGCTCAAAAACCTTCAACTCACAAAAACCATAATAAACCGCCATCATTAGCTCCTCACCTTCACCATTTAGTCAACCACTATCTTCTTCTTTCTTTAAATCATCGTCTTCTAACGGTTTATTACCACTACCGACTAGTTTCTACCCCATACTCGATCAACACCATAACCCACCACCTCTAACCGTTGACTAATTTCTTTTAACCTATTTAGTTCTTGAACCACCACCACTCTTCTAAATACCAAACGCATCATCTTATATTAATTTTCTGGTTCTCGATGAACATCATCACCTTTCAATTACCATTTTCATACAACATGTGTATCTTCGTTGTAATCATAATCATACCACCATGTAACGATTACAAGCCGCTATTCCTAGTTCATGTATATTGTTTCAGTCACAAATCACAACTGAATCCATCACCTTCATTACAATCATCACCTACGAAACCCATTAAACCACCCAAAGCCACTTCTACAACCCAAACTTGATCACCCTGCAAAACTGTTATTACTTACACGAATTACCTCTCGTTTGCTGCTACACTTTTGGTTATTACTCGTTTCCTGTTTCTAATACAATAAACAAGGAAGTTATTGAGAAGGCAAGAGTGAAAATGGTGATAAGTAATCAAATTATTGCATTCCTTTTTAATTTATTTATACTACAACTTGATCAAATATTTAATATTAGGAATGGTTAGTGTAGGGCCGTATACATGATATCATTTTTCTTTATGGCCGACACCAAATAAATCAACTAGGTTGTGGACCTTCTAATTAGAACCTTTTTCTTAATATTAGAGTTTGAGAAGTTTGGATATTCGATGGGGCCTATGGATGAATTAAAATTTCTTAAACCAAAACTCATGTTATATATTTGTTCCTCACAAGTTGAAAGACAAAACCATATGCCCGATTACTATATTACAGTGGTATCACCAAAGATATACAGAGTATAACAGATACTTACAAACCGAGAGGACTAGTAAACTTAATGGGCTCCTTAAATATTTAAAGGGGGCAGCTACAAATTTCAAAACCCAATACAAATACTTATGCTACTATGTCTATTTCTTTCCTTTTGTCGCACATCAACCACCAAACCAAACACTACTATCTTCGATTATGTATTTTATTGAAGTAAGCTGTAACCGAACCCAGAAATCCATCATTAGTTGCAACCAATAAAATCCACCCAAACCATTTTCATAATCATGGTTGTCACGTCACGGCTGCAAAGGCATTTTTTTTTCTTAGTTATTTCTGTTTGAGACACCCCACTAGAACACCATGAAGATAATCACAACAATCTGCTATTGAACCCAACGGTTTTATTTTCCTATCTACTATATCTATGTTTACCACGAACAAGATGATGAAGATTATGATAATCGAAGTAATAATGATAGAAATAATATATGTGATGATGATTAAACGGAGTTGATGTTTCAATGATGAGGGATCAACGAGGATGGCGATATAGATGGGTAATGATAACAATGATTTTGTTTGTGAAGAAGAAAAAGGCAACAGAAAATATAGGGGTTAAATGTATTTCGGAACCTGTTAAATCAGAAAAATGTAAATCAGAGCGATGGTTTAGGTGTATTTGGTTTAAGTGAGAGGTCACGGGTTCGAGTCCCTTCTGTGGCAATATTTTTGGGAAAGCTTTTAAGGTAGTATTGTATATCTATAATTATTATTATTATTAGAATTATTATTATTATTTTTATTATTATTATTATTATTATTATTATTATTATTAACATGATTTTAAAATTTTTATTATTATTATTATTATTATTATTATTATTATTATTATTATTATTATTATTATTATTATTATTAACATTAGTATTAGTATTATCATTAAAGAACATTATTAGTAGTATCATTATTATTATTATCATTATTACTATCATTATTATTATTTTCACTAACCTGATTTTTTATATAATTTTATTTACATTATTTTTATTATCATTATTATTATCATTAATATCATTATTATTATTATTACAATATTTTTATTACTACAAACAAAAAGGCTATTATTATTATCAAAATTTTTATTTTCATTATAACTAATAAGATTATTACTATTAATTTTCTAAATAAATAATATATATATAAGAAAATATATTACATAACTACATTGATATATTTTTTATTAATTATCTAAAGTATATAAAATAAATAGAGATAACTAAGTTATTAATGAAACACATAATTTATTAAGATAACATTTACAACACTAAAAATATATAAACTTGCTCGATTACGATTATATGTTTTGATATATATAATTGATATAGGTTCATGAATCCGAGGCCAACCCCGCATTGTTCAAATGTCGTTATATGTATTTTTACTACGAAATACAGTATGGTGAGTTTCATTACTCCCTTTTTAAATGCTTTTGCAATATATATTTTTGGGACTGAGAATACATGCGCTGCTTTTATAAATGTTTTACGAAATAGACACAAGTAATTGAAACTACATTATATGGTTGAATTATCGAAATCGAATATGCCCCTTTTTATTAAGTCTGGTAATCTAAGAATTTGGGAACAGACACCCTAATTGACGCGAATCCTAAAGATAGATCTATGGGCCTGACGTGTAATGACCCGTCCTAATCCATCTGGACGAAGTCACAAACATCTGGTCCCATTGCGATGATCGACTCCAAATAATGTCTTTAAAATGAGCAAATGCACAGCGGAAGATTTCTTTCATACCTGAGAATAAACATGCTTTAAAGTGTCAACCAAAAGGTTGGTGAGTTCATAAGTTTATCATAAAACAATAAAATTCATCATTTTGATAGACCACAAAATTTAAATGCTGCATGGTACAAATGGGCCTGAATCCTATACCCACCTGTAATGTACATGCTATATCTTTTAAATACAGTACATCTTTCTCGTGTACGAAACCATTTTTCATAAATCATAGTAACCGTACACATATCTTGTGCACAAAAATAACATACACATAACCTATGTATAAAATCATTTTCTCGATACATAACATTCATAACAATTGGTGGCAATTATCATGTCCACATAATTCAATGGTGGCAATTATCATGTCCACATAATTCAATGGTGGCAATTATCATATCCACATAATTCAACGGTGGAAATTATCATGTCCACATAATTTAATAATAATCCGCAGAACTTCTGTCTGCATAATAATTCATTCGAGGAATGTTTTGCTTGTGTCTATCTCGTCAAACATTTATAAAAGCATTTCATGTATTCGCAGTTCAAAATATATTTCAAAAGCATTTAATAAAGCAGTTATAAAAGCAGCGCATGTATTCTCAGTCCCAAAAATATAAAGAGTAAAAGGGAGAAAATGAACTCACCATACTGTATTTTGTAGTAAAAATACATATAACGACATTGAATAAAAGTAGGTTGGCCTTGGATTCACGAACCTATATCATTTGCATATTTATTAACACCTATAATCGTAATCGAACAACTTGATATATTATATCTTAAGATATATATTTTATATATTTAAGTTGTGTATATATTTAAAATGATTAATATTTATATAGTTATGTTATTATCTGTATATAATTAGTATTATATTTAAAAATGCCTAATTTGTTATATGTGTATATTTATATAAAAACGTTAATATGAATAGTACCTACTTATATATAATATTACTAAAAGTATATATACAAAATATTTATGGTAACATAATATCAATAATAGTAAAAAAAGTTGTATTTGCTTATAATGATAATAATAATAATAATAATAATAATAATAATAATAATAATAATAATAATAATAATAATAATAACAATAATATTGATAATAATATTGATAATGATAATAATAATGATAATAATAATAATAATAATAATAATAATAATAATAATAATAATAATAATAATAATAATAATAATAATAATAATAATAATAATAATAATAATAATAATAATAATAATAATAATAATAATAATAATAAAAATAATGAGTAATAAGTAAACTACCACAATGAAGTAGCCCTTAAAAGAAAAACGCCCAAGTCCGGGTTTGAACCCGCGACGTCCCGCTAACCCAATAACAGCCTAAACCATTCCTCTGTCTCGGCTTTTCTAGAAAATAATGCCCGAGTCCGGGCTCGAACCCAAGACCTCTCATTCACCCAACAAACACCCAAACATTGATCCATTTGTTACTTCCGAATATATTTCGTACCCGAATTCTAATTAACCATTTTTCTCATCATACCCATTTTATCATCATTAACATATCAATATTATCATTAATCACAACATCATCATCTTAATCTTTTTCACTAATATCATCATCGATCAAAATCATACTATCATCATCAACTTATTTTCATCATCGTGATTATTCGTTATGATCATTATCATCATAAATACCATCATCATAACCCTATCGTTTCATGTATCATCATAATATATCACCTTCATCATAATCATAATCAAATTCATAACATGATAACACTTATCATCCTCCTCATATGATACCATCTCACACGCTACTCGTCATCATCCATCTCCCTAAACTACCATTATCATCGTCCAACAGAAAAAACAAACAACGAAGTAGCAGTAGCATAGCATAATTACTTCGAGCAAATTGGGTTTTTAACATGGCCCAATACCAGTTCTCGGCCCAATATTGAATTAAGTCTACATAAAATATAAAACACGGCCCAACTAATACCTATCATATATGTTTCACGGCTTTTTTTTTCAATTTTTACCAACTTATGAATCTCTATCATATATATATATACTATATTACATTTCCAGCTAGTACCTAGTGGGGTTCAAACGCATCATCACCTCTTAATTTGTTATGTCCCATCATCTAATCACTACATCAAGTATACGGTTTCAATTTGGAAAAGAAACGGGGTGGCCCATCCACCACTACATCATCGACTTATTTTCTCTTTACCAAGAAAGTGAGGTTGTTTCTTAATATATGTCATCCAAAAGAATCATGCTACAGCAGCACACAACAGAAGTGGGTCTTGACGAGCTCGTTCGATCAGGAAGCAAAATAAGCGGTATAGCAGGAACAACAATTTTTGTTTCGATGATGAAACAGATAAATATAGTGTGCAGCAGTAAGCTTGAGCAGGTGGTTTTTGTTGGTCCTTGTCGAGCAAAAATGGTGATGGTTCAAGTGGTTGTTCAGGAGGAAAGAAAATAAAAAGTGAAGAGAGGTGGTCATGGTTTGTAACGGTTTAGAACAAAATAGAAAATGGAAGCTGTAGCAGTCACCATTGTATTCGAATAGCAGGTATAGTAGTTTAGTTCATTTGGGTTGTGTTGTGATCAACAAAACAAGGGTAATAGGTGGTGGTTTATGATGAATACAGGAGACAGGGAATTTAAAAGGTGGTGGTGTAGATTTTACCTCGAACAGCAAGCAACAGGATAAGCAGGTGCAGAGGGTTTTGCAAGTTACTAACTTGAGGGGTTTGTGGTTGTGGTTAATGATATCTGAAGGTGGTCTGGTCTCACGATTTCAACGGAAGTAGGATGCAGGAAACTAGTAGTAACATTGATGGTTTAATGGTGGTTTATAATAGTTTGAAATAGAAATATATAATTTGCAGGTTCCAGGATAGCAGTCAGGGGTGAGGTTTAAATGGGTTTGGTTTTGGGTGGTTTTTGGTGACAAAACAGGAACGAAACAGGAACCATTCGATAATGATGGATGATGCTAGTTCTAATGGTGGTTCGCGGATGTGGAGAAGAAAGGGGTTCAAGGGTGCATTGGGTTTGATCAAAGAAGGAAGAAGATAGAGTGTGATGGTGATTATAGAAGAAAGGTTGTTCTCCGTTTTTCCCTATCTCTATGTATATATGATACATATAAATAGATAAGAGTTGTTTGATGGATGTTGATAGATAGATAGATAGAGAAAAGAAAATAACAGAATCCTAATTACAATCACATATAGTTGATTGAATGTTGATAGAAACTTGTAACTGAAAGAATTGATTATTTAAAATGGTGGGGATCTCATATTCTTAAACAACCAGACATGTACAAACACAGTAATTCCATTTCTAACCGATTTTAACTTTGTCGACAGAATTCATTAAATAAATATAATATAAATAAAGCGTGGTGATCGGTGGTATCAATCTATAAGTATGTATGTGTATGACATATATATATATATATATATATATATATATATATATATATATATATATATATATATATATATATATATATATACATGCCTTTGCATGTTAGATGGAAGTAATATATCACTCGTTATAATTTCTATTTGCATAAAGATGTTCAAATGAGCTGGCAATAAAAAGGAAGTTAGTGGGAAATTAGAAAAAATCGATTGTTGGTACACTAGTTCCCTAAAATTGATTGCTACTTATAACAAAGTAGTAGCAGTAATGAAAAGAAAGGCATATTACAATTATAAGTGTCTGTTTGTGTTTGTCAAAAACACAAGATATCTGACATTATATTTATATGATTCACTTGCCTAAATACAGCTTATATGTACTAAATATGTACAATCATTTAAACGTGTTTAAGAGGATTTAACAATCATCAATATGTCTTTGATTTAAACCTTATAATTTACTAGGTTTATATTTTATACATTTTCCTAATTTAATATAAAACATATGTAGCACCATAATATTTATTATTATCAATCCTTAAAATTTTGTATGTTTATTTATTGATCTATATACATTTAAATCCCAGAACACATAAGTTGTTATATCTATGTATAGATTCAATTTAATAATAAATTTAATTATAGCTTATATTATTTTATTTTTTAATATATATATTTATATTTTCAAATATATATGTATCTATTTACAAATAATTGTTCGTGAATCGTCGAGAGCAGTCGAAGGTCAATTGAATATATGAACATCGTTTCAAAATTTTTTAGACTCAACATTACATACTTTGCTTATCGTATCAAAATCATATAAAGATTAAAGTTTAAATTTGATCGGAAATTTTCGGGTCATCACAGTACCTACCCGTTAAAGAAATTTCGTCCCGAAATTTGATCGAGGTTGTCATGGCTAACAATAGAAATGTTTTTATGACGAATATGAGTTGATAAATAGAGTTTTATCATTATTGAGTAATATATAGATAAAACAATTTGATTATGCGAAGAGTATAAGTGAAGCTATCGCAGGAGAGTGAAATGAATAAATATAGAATTGTTTTAACTGATGACGTAGTTATGATTGATTTTCGGAATTCATGGGATTTAAAAAAAATTTTCGTAATAAGATTTGGTTCTTCTGTGATTAAAGAAATGAAGATCTTCTTTGATTAGATACAATAATCTGTTTCGATTGATCTGTCAGATATTTTACTATAAATCTACCCCATTCGTTTCCTTATTTTCCACAACTCACACCTTCTATTCTTTCTCCTCAACTCATACTTTAAAACATTCGTTAATATGCTCCATCTCATTCTGATTCTTAATATACTCCTAACTTTTATATCTGTCATTCTCCTCTTTCATCTACCGCCAGAAGAATCTATTCACTTCTACTATTACCTTGGGGTTATAGTGTTTTTAATTCTCCTGTGTCTTTACGTTGCAATACGTATTGATATGCACGGTTTGTAATTTATGAGTTGTTGTCGAGCTTTATATTTTCTTTTATAATTCGGAGCTCTTTGCCTTCTTATTCTCTTCTCGATTCTAAGTACAACAAGTAATGGTCCAGAATTCATAGGTATGGAGTTTTGGATGAACATAGTTAATGTTTTAAGAAGGAAGTCATAATGGCACGATCTTGATTTGGTAAATTACCAAAATATCTGAAAAGACAGAATTTATCAATAAGATATGTTCTTATTATGTTTAGAGATTGGGTAGACTGTAAGAGTCGTGTAAATCGCACATGATGACGGTATGTTCTGTGAATCATCACGTTCCATTAGAAACTCAGTATGAATTACTGTAATATAATCACGTTGATCAAGTGTCATTATATTATACTAACTCATGCATCAGTTCCCAACACTACTTTAAAAACATTCATACTTTAAACTCGAATGTTTAAAAATTTAGAAACTAAAATAGTTTCTTTTATGATGTAATACAGATAGAGCGGAGAGATAATTAATATCGGACAAGAACATTTATGAAGATATCTTTAGAAATATTGAGGATATTTATAATGAAAGATACGATGATATCTTAGAATTTCTAATGTAACGTCCTCCCAATAGGGTCTGGAAGAAACGTTACTAATATCAAATAAACCAACATATTATAATACGAGAACAATACTAAATGAGAAAATTTAACTTTATTGAGTACGCAGCGGAAAATGAAATGTCGTTACAATAATGGAAATAACGATAAAGTAATTGTTCATATGCAGAAGTAATAAATGCGATATCTCTTGATCCTAAGTCCAAGTAGCATCACATAAGTAGTAGATAAGAAAGCTTGAATCAAACAGCACCTGAGACAAAACATGCTAAAGTGTCAACCAAAAAGGTTGAGTGAAGTTCATAGGTTTAACAAAAGTAGTTATCGTTGTTTTTAGACCACAAGATTTAGTTGTAATGTTGATCTCCCGCAGGATCAAAAAGTAGATCTCGCAGATCCAAAAGTTATGCCAGTGCGTGATATTTAGACTAAACGTTCAAGTTTGCCCCATGACAAGTTGTGTCTGTCCTTGTCGGTTTAAATTTCATTATCAAGTAATACAAAGACTGAGTCAAATGTATCGGGGACGTTACTCCCGATAGGCCTACCCCCAATAAATAAGCATGCCGCAGCACTTAAAAATATCACTGTAGGGACTTAGTCGGACATAGCCGGGTATAGCATAGTTTTAACAGTTGGTATTGATATTTAGACTAGACTTTCAAGTTTACCCCGTGTCAAGTTATCGTTTATACTTGTCGGTTGGGGGCTTGCTGGTCATAGCCCAACATATCACAGTTTAATAGTAGATACGTGTAAGTACTGATATTTAGACTAGACTTTCAAGTTTACCCCGTAACAAGTTATCATTTATACTTATCGGTTGGGGGCTTGCTGGTCATAGCCCAACATATCACAGTTTAATAGTTAATACGTGTAAAACAGTTATAAAAGTTGTGCATGTATTCTCACCCCAAAAGTTATAAAACAGTTATGAAACAGTAAAA
The DNA here is from genome assembly GCF_046630445.1 of Rutidosis leptorrhynchoides. NCBI lineage: Eukaryota > Viridiplantae > Streptophyta > Magnoliopsida > Asterales > Asteraceae > Rutidosis > Rutidosis leptorrhynchoides. Next base: position 289,878,837 of record NC_092337.1, on the reverse strand, counting down.
AGTGGGGCTATGAATTCACGTATATAAATATTGTAAAACAGTTATTAAAATATTGCATGTTAAAAATTTAAAAGCAAACATGTGTCTCACCCCATAGTTTCAAAACAGTAATGAAATAGTAAAAAGTGGGGCTATGAAATTCACGTATATAAATATTGTAAAACAGTTATTAAAATATTGCATGTTAAAAATTTAAAAGCAAGCATGTGTCTCACCCCATAGTTTCAAAACAGTAATGAAATAGTAAAAAGTGGGGCTATGAAATTCACGTATATAAATATTGTAAAACAGTTATTAAAATATTGCATGTTAAAAATTTAAAAGCAAGCATGTGTCTCACCCCATAGTTTCAAAACAGTAATGAAATAGTAAAAAGTGGGGCTATGAAATTCACCTTAGTAAGTAGAGAGAGTTATTCCTCGGAATAGAGAGTTGAACGAGTGAGCAGGAAAGTCAACCTATTGACATTTAAGAGTAGTTAAGTGTTTTGCCCATGTTTAAGTTTAAGTATGTGTTTAAGTATAGTTTGTTTTACTAAGTTTCTATTCCTAGTAAGTTACTATTTTTATAAAGTTTCTATTTTTAGAAAGTTTCTTATTTTACTAAGTTTCTATGACTAGAGAGTTTCTACTTTTATGAGTGTTTCCATTTTAGGATACTTGCCGTATTAGATAAGCTTCCAATCACCCCTTTCCCTTCGAATGGCTAATTTAGATCTAGGGGCTTGAGCCATAGGACCCTTTAAATTGGAAATCCAAACCCTCTGCCTAGAATCTCGTAGAAACCATTCGTCAAGAAAGTTCGAAGATCTATACATCTCTAATACATATCCCAAAATGTTTTTGTGCTACAATATAATTAGTAGGTTATAGGTGCTAGTAATAGTAATAGTGTATACATGTTAAGTACTAGTATAAGTAGTATTAGGGTTTCATTAATTAGGGTTAGTTAATTAAAGTAGTAATTAATAACTAGGGTTTAGTAATTAATGTCCTAGGGTTTCATAAATGTTTAGAGTTTAATTAATTGGGGTTTAAGAATTATAGTTTAGGTGTAATTAGGGTTTAAGGTTTTAATATGTATATGTATATATAATTCGTATATATATGTATATATATATATATATATATATATATAAATATTTTTTTTACATGTATATATGTATATATAAATCTAGGTGTGTTTATGTATATACTTATGAATAACAAGTTTATAATATGAATATGAATTATCAAAGATCAAAGTTTATGTAAATAGTTTAGGGTTTATGTTATACCTTTGAAGATTCAAGATAATTAACAAAGAAAAGATGAACACGATGAAGATGGAAGATCAAAGCCTTGAAAATCTTGAAGAACTCCTTGAAGATTCTTGAAGAACACGAAGAACAAGCTTGAAGATCCGAATACCACAAGAGAGGGAGAGGGAGAGATTGTTTTTGAGAGAGGATTTTGGTGTGATTTGTGAATGAGAAACTAGGTGTTTATATAGTGCAAGTATTAGAGTGTTAGTCAACATAAGGATGTTCTAATTAATGATTTTATTTTGTTTTATAATTTTTAGTCAACAATAGGTGGTACTAGTTTATAATTAGTCAACATAAGGATGTACTAGTTTACACTTTATTTTTAGTCAACATAAGGATGTAAGATTTTTTTAGTCTCATTATTATTACTATTATTATTATTATTATTTTTACATTTACTACATGATAAGTATTATTTTCTTTTTACTAATTCATGACTTGTATATATTTAGTTCCCAATTGTTTTATTATTTATATAAATGTCACTTTTTATTTATTACTTATAGGTTATTAGTTATAATATTACATAAATGCATAAATTTTAATTAGCAGTGAGTGTCGACTAAAAGTTTATTATTTTCATCTTTTATTAACTTGTCAATTTTTGTACAAAGTTAATTAATATGTTTTCTAACTCTTAACACTTAACAATTGTTGATTAAAGTTTAATCATTAAGTTTTAATTATATTGTTTGGGCTTTTAATATTGGAAAAATATAGAATGGAAAAATGAGGGTCGTTATAGTACCTCCCCGTTATTGAAAACTTCGTCCCGAAGTTTTTAGGTAGTTTCCTCGTTTGCATCAGCAGTTGAGAAGAGATGGGGATATTTCCGTTTCATATGGTCTTTGCGTTCCCAGGTATATTCGGGGCCTCTACGCGAATTCCAACGGACTTTAACGATAGGTGTATTGCTTTTACGCGTTTGTTTGACCTCTCCTTCCATGATTTCTATAGGTTATTCAACGAAGTGCATTTTATCATTAATGCGAAGAACATTCAAAATGATGATGTTATACAAGTCATTTCAGTAAATTGGATACATGAAATGTGTTATGAATAGTATTGAGCTCATTTAAAACCTTGAGCATTTTATGCCACAATATTAGGGCAGACAAACAAAGAGGAGTTCGTGAAAATCACAGTCATGAAATTTGATAGAGATCTTCAATGTTTACAACAAGAATATTTTAATGATGAATATAAGTTGAATAATAAAGTTTTATCACTATTGAATAATATGGATAAAACGATTCGTTTATAGGAAGAGTATAAATGAAGCTATCATAAAAGAGTGAAATGAGAAAATTAAATGTTCGTCTTAACTTTTGACGTAGTCACGATTGATTTCCGGAATTCAAGGAATTAAAGGAAATCTTCGTAATCTATAAGATTTGATTTTCCAGTATTTACGAAATTTTGAGATTTGTTTGATTAAATGCGGTGATTTGCCTCGATTGATGTGTTTGGAATTTTGCTATAAATTAGCTTCTTTCGTTTCATTATCTTCACCACTTCTATACTTTCTTTCTCAATTCAAACTTCCAAAAGATTAAGAAAATGCTTAATCCAGTTCTGATCCTGGTTATTATATTGACCATCTATGCAGTCATTCTTCTTTTTCTTTTACCGCCAGAGGAATCTGTTTACTTCTACTATGCTCTTGGGGTTATAGTGTTTTTAATTATCCCGTGTCTTTATATTGCTATACGCATTGATATACACGGTTTGTAATTTCGGAGTCGTTATCGGGCTTTATATTTTCCCTTATATGTCGGAGCTTTATGCTTTTGTTTCTTCTTCCCGACTTCAAGTCAAGCGAGTAATGGTCCAGAATTCATAGGTATGAAGTTTCGAATGATCATAATATATAAAGTAGAAAGGAAATGTAATAGCACGATTTGATTTGCCATATTACCAGAATATCCGGAAAAGACCGAATCATCAAGAAAAATATGTTCTTGATATATTTAGAGGTTAAATAGAATGTAAGAGTCGTGTAACATGGAAAATGATGATTATAAAATCTATGAATCATCATCTTCCATTAAAAACTTAGCATGACTTACTGTAATATAATCACGTTGGCCTGACGTCATTATATTATACTAACTCATGCTTCAATTCCCAACACTTCTTCAAAGCATTTATAATTTAAACTCGAATTTTACAGAATATAGAAACTAAAACAGTTTCCTTTATAAAGATATCGCAAAGAGATACTTAATTGCGGACATGAATCGTTATGAAGATATCTTTCGAAATATAGAGGATATTTATGATGATATTTTGGAATTTCTAAGTTCGAAAGTTGATGAAGAAAAATTTTCCGCAAGCTTTTAACATGACTTCGGAGCAAGATATTCTCTAAAGATTTCACCGGATCCAAAATTACCTGGATTCTTTGAATATAGGGTTTGACCCTTGTGTTTGTCCTTGGTCTCCTCCATGGTTAGCTCAATCCATTTTTCAGTTCCAAATTTTCTTTTGAGCTTTTCCAACGTACCATTCTTTATTATCAAACTGTTGGCCCTTAAGACCATCTACAATTTTTCTGTTTCCTCTACATTTAATGTAGCCATATTTGAATCATCGGTTATCAATCCGAAATGGTTTCAAGAAATTTCATTTTTAGATGATTAAACGCTGATTGCGATCGTCAAGATTCAAAGGATGTTTTCAAGAATTTTGAATTTGAAGTGTTTAAGCGTAAGATGTATCCATCAATAGATCTAATGGTTGACGAAGAAATGTTGTGATTTTCAAAAGTAAGGAATGGTAAGTTCGGTGGTTTGATTTGATAATTCATCATAGAATACGAATGAATATAATTCATTAATATAGTGATCTTTAGGAAGATAACACTTGCTAAAGTTTTACTTAAGTTTCGATATGTCAAAATCAGAGTATGTAACTGAATTTGTATGAAAATGGTTTTTCTTTGGTGAACATATACATATATCATGTGAATGTAAGTAGTATAGTTAACAACTGCTGAATCAGAATGGAAGAATGTACAATGTAACATATTTATATGAGATATGAATATCTCTCGGGTTTTACCTACCCGTTAAAATATTTTTTACAATTAACAGTTTGTACAAAAGAGAAGATATACGTTCATATATGTATTCTTCAGATGTAATCATGGTTTTAATGAGCTAATATAATATTAAACTCATTTGATTTGCTGTTGAAACGAGAATAAATAATCTCCAAAACCTTAGAGATTTCATAATTGTCATGAAATATTTCGCTAATGAAGTTATGAATTAATACTTCATCGTTCATTGTTATTGATATACTTCGGTATATGATGTTGGTGCTCTTGGAATTCTTGTGAAATTCATAAGGCACTAATGATATTTTCTAGAAAGTTTCGAGTACATCGAAAATTAAAGTATACAATCAATCATATATTTGAGTAATACACTTGGTTTATTACGAAATGGAGTTTATTGTATTGAAGCAATGATTAACGATTGTTAAGTTATTAACAAAAGATGTACATCATAGCATATTGTGATATGAATTAACCATGTAGTACATACTAGTTAAGATTCACACGTAATAGCTTAGTACGAAAAGATTTATTATTGTTCCAATCCATATATATAAAGTATACATATGTAATTCTTCAGGAAGAATGAGTCAATACATCTTAACTCATTATTAATAATATTCCTTGGTATCTATGGGGCGTATGATGTTGATGTTTGAGGTACTGAGTGCGATGTTGAGGCGTGGAATGCGGATGTTGTCGTTGGTGAAGCTGGTGATGTTGGTGGTGATGCTGATGGTACTGGTGGTACTGGTTATGCTGCTGGTGCTGCTGCTGGTGTTCGTAGGTTTCGCACCATATTCTCCAGAGCCACTACTCGAGCGCGAAGCTCGTTGACTTCTTCTATTATTCCGGGATGATTGGCGGTTCGGACAAGTGGATGAATAAGATCTAAAATTTTAGATATTATATATTCGTGACTGGATATCCTAGAAATGAGGGTGAAAATAGTGTTCCGAACGGGTTCGCCAGTAAGTGCTTCAGGTTCTTCACCAAGAGGTGAATTCGGTTGGTGGAAGGGATCACCTTCTTCTTGTCTCCATTGATTAAGTTTACTACGAACCCATCCCCAATTCATCCAAAATAGATGATGGCTGATTGGTTGGTTCATTCCGGTTACGCTGCCATTGGAGCTTGAAGAGTTCGAGGAATCCATATTATGTGTTTGGAATTAGGGTTTTTGATATGAGATTAGTGTTGAATACTGGATGATATATTCGTCTCCTCGAATACGTGTATATAGCAAAAATATTTCCGTAATTTACGGAGGGAATTTAGGAAAAGTGTTAGACAAAATCTATTGGGATAGATACGATAAGATACAATAAGATATGATGTGTCTATACTTTAATAATGGCAGTATGACGTGTCGAGATCATAAAGTGATAAGTATGTAATCTAATAATCTTTTGATTAAAGACTTTCAATTCGTATACTGTGATAGCCCAATGACATTTTTCGATTCGCAAACCGATGCATGAAGGCATAAGGCATATAGGTACGTGATATAATAGGGAGTTATATACGTTTGATTGTTAGTAGTAACAATTATAAGAGTTTTAAAATCATGGATAATATTTCATGTAATACATATGTAATACACATAACCATGATAGATGACTTATGAATGTCAAGCATCTCTGAAATCATTGTGTCGCATTTAGATGTGGTGGTGTAATTGGATAGTACTCAGGAAAGTGAGCAGAGTTCTTAGATTAGCTCGGCATTCTAAGATAAGTAAAGTTTCTAAAGTATAGTGTAGCATTTAACAGTTAAAGGCAACAATTAAAAGCACTATGGTCAAGGAAAGTTGTAGTCCTACATTAGGAAAGAGACTTTGATTAGAATCTTTAAGTCAAGTTTGGTAAAGCATGATTGTTAAGATTATAAGGCAATCCTAAGTGCTTTAAGTCTAAGGCAGGAAAGGTTATAGTTTCCTAGATTGCTAAGGCACCCTAGCTAGCAAGTAAGGCACACATAAAAATGCAATCCTGGTTCTCTATAACAGCCTGGTTATGCTCTGATACCAATCTGTAACGTCCTCCCAATAGGGTCTGGAAGAAACGTTACTAATATCAAATAAACCAACATATTATAATACGAGAACAATACTAAATGAGAAAATTTAACTTTATTGAGTACGCAGCGGAAAATGAAATGTCGTTACAATAATGGAAATAACGATAAAGTAATTGTTCATATGCAGAAGTAATAAATGCGATATCTCTTGATCCTAAGTCCAAGTAGCATCACATAAGTAGTAGATAAGAAAGCTTGAATCAAACAGCACCTGAGACAAAACATGCTAAAGTGTCAACCAAAAAGGTTGAGTGAAGTTCATAGGTTTAACAAAAGTAGTTATCGTTGTTTTTAGACCACAAGATTTAGTTGTAATGTTGATCTCCCGCAGGATCAAAAAGTAGATCTCGCAGATCCAAAAGTTATGCCAGTGCGTGATATTTAGACTAAACGTTCAAGTTTGCCCCATGACAAGTTGTGTCTGTCCTTGTCGGTTTAAATTTCATTATCAAGTAATACAAAGACTGAGTCAAATGTATCGGGGACGTTACTCCCGATAGGCCTACCCCCAATAAATAAGCATGCCGCAGCACTTAAAAATATCACTGTAGGGACTTAGTCGGACATAGCCGGGTATAGCATAGTTTTAACAGTTGGTATTGATATTTAGACTAGACTTTCAAGTTTACCCCGTGTCAAGTTATCGTTTATACTTGTCGGTTGGGGGCTTGCTGGTCATAGCCCAACATATCACAGTTTAATAGTAGATACGTGTAAGTACTGATATTTAGACTAGACTTTCAAGTTTACCCCGTAACAAGTTATCATTTATACTTATCGGTTGGGGGCTTGCTGGTCATAGCCCAACATATCACAGTTTAATAGTTAATACGTGTAAAACAGTTATAAAAGTTGTGCATGTATTCTCACCCCAAAAGTTATAAAACAGTTATGAAACAGTAAAAAGTGGGGCTATGAATTCACGTATATAAATATTGTAAAACAGTTATTAAAATATTGCATGTTAAAAATTTAAAAGCAAACATGTGTCTCACCCCATAGTTTCAAAACAGTAATGAAATAGTAAAAAGTGGGGCTATGAAATTCACGTATATAAATATTGTAAAACAGTTATTAAAATATTGCATGTTAAAAATTTAAAAGCAAGCATGTGTCTCACCCCATAGTTTCAAAACAGTAATGAAATAGTAAAAAGTGGGGCTATGAAATTCACGTATATAAATATTGTAAAACAGTTATTAAAATATTGCATGTTAAAAATTTAAAAGCAAGCATGTGTCTCACCCCATAGTTTCAAAACAGTAATGAAATAGTAAAAAGTGGGGCTATGAAATTCACCTTAGTAAGTAGAGAGAGTTATTCCTCGGAATAGAGAGTTGAACGAGTGAGCAGGAAAGTCAACCTATTGACATTTAAGAGTAGTTAAGTGTTTTGCCCATGTTTAAGTTTAAGTATGTGTTTAAGTATAGTTTGTTTTACTAAGTTTCTATTCCTAGTAAGTTACTATTTTTATAAAGTTTCTATTTTTAGAAAGTTTCTTATTTTACTAAGTTTCTATGACTAGAGAGTTTCTACTTTTATGAGTGTTTCCATTTTAGGATACTTGCCGTATTAGATAAGCTTCCAATCACCCCTTTCCCTTCGAATGGCTAATTTAGATCTAGGGGCTTGAGCCATAGGACCCTTTAAATTGGAAATCCAAACCCTCTGCCTAGAATCTCGTAGAAACCATTCGTCAAGAAAGTTCGAAGATCTATACATCTCTAATACATATCCCAAAATGTTTTTGTGCTACAATATAATTAGTAGGTTATAGGTGCTAGTAATAGTAATAGTGTATACATGTTAAGTACTAGTATAAGTAGTATTAGGGTTTCATTAATTAGGGTTAGTTAATTAAAGTAGTAATTAATAACTAGGGTTTAGTAATTAATGTCCTAGGGTTTCATAAATGTTTAGAGTTTAATTAATTGGGGTTTAAGAATTATAGTTTAGGTGTAATTAGGGTTTAAGGTTTTAATATGTATATGTATATATAATTCGTATATATATGTATATATATATATATATATATATATATAAATATTTTTTTACATGTATATATGTATATATAAATCTAGGTGTGTTTATGTATATACTTATGAATAACAAGTTTATAATATGAATATGAATTATCAAAGATCAAAGTTTATGTAAATAGTTTAGGGTTTATGTTATACCTTTGAAGATTCAAGATAATTAACAAAGAAAAGATGAACACGATGAAGATGGAAGATCAAAGCCTTGAAAATCTTGAAGAACTCCTTGAAGATTCTTGAAGAACACGAAGAACAAGCTTGAAGATCCGAATACCACAAGAGAGGGAGAGGGAGAGATTGTTTTTGAGAGAGGATTTTGGTGTGATTTGTGAATGAGAAACTAGGTGTTTATATAGTGCAAGTATTAGAGTGTTAGTCAACATAAGGATGTTCTAATTAATGATTTTATTTTGTTTTATAATTTTTAGTCAACAATAGGTGGTACTAGTTTATAATTAGTCAACATAAGGATGTACTAGTTTACACTTTATTTTTAGTCAACATAAGGATGTAAGATTTTTTTAGTCTCATTATTATTACTATTATTATTATTATTATTTTTACATTTACTACATGATAAGTATTATTTTCTTTTTACTAATTCATGACTTGTATATATTTAGTTCCCAATTGTTTTATTATTTATATAAATGTCACTTTTTATTTATTACTTATAGGTTATTAGTTATAATATTACATAAATGCATAAATTTTAATTAGCAGTGAGTGTCGACTAAAAGTTTATTATTTTCATCTTTTATTAACTTGTCAATTTTTGTACAAAGTTAATTAATATGTTTTCTAACTCTTAACACTTAACAATTGTTGATTAAAGTTTAATCATTAAGTTTTAATTATATTGTTTGGGCTTTTAATATTGGAAAAATATAGAATGGAAAAATGAGGGTCGTTATATCTAATATCGATGGATGATGCAAAAGATTTTCCCGTAAAGGTTTAGAGTCAGGAGCAAGGTATTCGATAATAACTTCAGCAGGCACTGAATCATTTGGATTCTTTGAAGGAAGGTTTAGTATTTGTAATTTGTCCATAGCCTCCTTCATGGTTTGCTCAATCCGTTTATCAGTTCCAACTTTTCCGAGCTTTGCCGACATACTATTCTTTATCTTTATACCTTCGGCGGTTAAGGTCGTTTACAGTTGTCTACAGTTTCTGCTGCTTCATTCAGCTTTTTCAAAAACTCAAAAACTGATTCGTAGGCTAGAGTGTTTTTTTTTTCAGAATTTCAGAATGTAAGATCATAATTCTAAAGGTTATACGTATACATATAATTGTTGATGTAGAAACGTTGCGAGATTCAAAATACTGTTTGCGGATTCTTGGTAATTGGTATGTCAATTCTCATTACAAGATGCGGATGTGTATATGATAGAGTTTTAATGAACAATTATAATGGTTCTTCGGAGAGTCTTAAGCCAATGAGTAATGAAGTTGCTGGTAAGTTTACTACTAACGTGGTGGAATATAAATGATTCCCCGGTAACAATGATGAAGGGGTAATCTTTATAATAGGGTTTATTCGAATGAAAAACTTGTAGTTGATTTGCTGGAGCTATCACAAAATTGGCTAATTTGAAAAATGGATTGTAAAGTTATTTTTGGTAATAACAACGCCAAAGGAGCTAGCAAAGATACGTGTTTAACATTTACTCAGTTTTCGAGAGCTTTTAGGTGCATAACTATACGCATCAATCTTTTCTTCCGTGGATGAAGTGCGGTTGGTTCATCCTCCCGATTTAGGTGTTTTCAAGAATTACGAAAGGTTTGAATGCAGGTTATAATCGTCAAGATACAAATGAGGTTTAAGATGAAATCAAGTGGCAACTTGAAGAATTTGTTTAGTTTCATATGTTATAATAAATATTTTAATTCATTTTAATTGTCCAATGTCACCAGTCCACAGTTGATAGTCCACAATTAACAGTCCAATAATTCATATATAGCTTAATATATAATATTCAAATTAATTAATACGTATCGTGACCCGTGTACATGTCTCAGACACGATCATAACTCAAAATATATATATTATTATAGAATCAACCTCAACCCTGTATAGAGAACTCGATCATTACTGCATATAGAGTGTCAATGATATATATAGATGCGTCGATATGATATGTCAAAACCTTGTATACGTGTCCCGATATTTAAAGTGCGTAAAATAAATAACAGAAATTAAATGACGATAAATAAAATTACGAGAATGTAATTTGTGATAATTAAATTGTGATAAATAAAATGTAATCAGTTAGCTAGGAACAATTAGTTAGGAACAGTTAGCGTGGATTCTCAACAAAAATTTTTGTAGTTAAATTTATTTGTTTCTATCAAATTTTTATTTCGTCAAATGTTTTCTTCATTATGCCACTTGTTGGATTCTGATAAATCAAGATCCAAATATGAAATTGGATGAAAATGGTTATTCTGTGGTAAACAGATTTGTATAACGGTGGATGTAAGTAGGATAGTAAACGACTATTGAATCAGCTTTGAAGAATGTACAGTGTAACTTATTAATGTGAATCTTAAATATTCCTCGGGTATTACCTACCCGTTAAAATATTTTCATCATTAACAGTTTGTACAAAAGGATTTTTAATTACAATCTTTATGAAAACATATATACATATATATTTTCTTCAGATGTAATCATGTATTTAATGAGTCAATATGATATTAGACTCATTTGATTTACCGTTAGAATAAGAATATATAATCTCTAAAACATTAGAGATTATATAATCGCCATGTCGAATGAAGATAAATAATGTAGAACGTCATGTAGAACGATGATTATGCTCGAGGTACAGAATGAGATTTTGAGGCAAGGATTGTTGATGATACAGGTGCTGTTACTGATGGTACTGTTGGTGTCGGTGATGTTGCTGAAGCTGGTAAATTTTGCACCATATTCTCCAAATTGATTACTAGAGCGCGAAGTTCGTTGACTTCTTCTATTATTCCGGGATGATTGTCGGTCGGAACGAGCGGATGAATAAGGTTTAGGATTTTTGATAGAATATAATCGTGACGAGATATTAGGGAAATGAGAGTGAAAATGGAGGTTCGGATTGGTTCGCCGGTGAATGCTTCAAGTCCTTCGCCCAGCGGACAATATGGTGGGTGAAAGGGATCACTTCTTCTTGTCTCCAATAATTAAGTAAACTACGAACCCATCAGATGAATTGGGGATGGCTGATTGATTGATTCATTCTGGTGACACAGCTTTCGGAGCTTAGGTGAAATATCCATGTCAGAATAGCTGTCGGAATAACTATCGAAGTAGCTAATGAAATATCAAGGACTTGAATTGGTTGAGGGATTCATCTAGTACAATCAGATGAAGGATTTTTGATAAGAAATAGATTATAGGATGTAGATTAGTACCCTGCAATACATAATTTACATATGCATATATAATACTAAAATCCCATAAGTTACGGAGGAATCTACGGAATATATCAGGCAAAGTTACAGTAACAGATACGCTAAGATATGAAGTAGCAGGTACGCTAAGATATGAATTTTGTCTATACACTATTCATGAAATCCAGGCAGTAAGATATGTCTAGATTAAGAATGATAAGCAAGTGATTCCCTAAGAATGATAAGAAGGTAATTTTCGACACGAAATGATAAGCAAAACTTTTAACATGCAGACACGGTCGAAGTCCAGACTCACTAATGAATCCTAACGACTATCAGTTAGACACACTAATACAAGACCCGGTTCGCTAAGACCACCACTCTGATACCAATTGTAATGACCCGTCCTAATCCATCTGGACGAAGTCACAAACATCTGGTCCCATTGCGATGATCAACTCCAAATAATGTCTTTAAAATGAGTAAATGCACAGTGGAAGATTTCTTTCATACCTGAGAATAAACATGCTTTAAAGTGTCAACCAAAAGGTTGGTGAGTTCATAAGTTTATCATAAAACAATAAAATTTATCATTTTAATAGACCACAAAATTTAAATGCTGCATGGTACAAATGGGCCCGAATCCTATACCCACCTGTAATGTGCATGCTATATCTTTTAAATACAGTACATCTTTCTCGTGTACGAAACCATTTTTCATAAATCATAGTAACCGTACACATATCTTGTGCACAAAAATAACATACACATAACCTGTGTATAAAATCATTCTCTCGATACATAACATTCATATTAATTGGTGGAAATTATCATGTCCACATAATTCAATGGTGGCAATTATCATGTCCACATAATTCAATGGTGGCAATTATCATATCCACATAATTCAACGGTGGCAATCATCATGTCCACATAATTCAATAATAATCCGCAGAACTTCTGTCTGCATAATAATTCATTCGAGGAATGTTTTGCTTGTATCTATCTCGTCAAACATTTATAAAAGCATTTCATGTATTCGCAGTTCAAAATATATTTCAAAAGCATTTAATAAAGCAGTTATAAAAGCAGCGCATGTATTCTCAGTCCCAAAAATATAAAGAATAAAAGGGAGCAAATGAACTCACCATACTGTATTTTGTAGTAAAAATACATATAACGACATTGAACAAAAGTAGGTTGGCTTTGGATTCACGAACCTATATCATTTGCATATTTATTAACACCTATAATCGTAATCGAACAACTTGATATATTATATCTTAAGATATATATCTTATATATTTAAGTTGTGTATATATTTAAAATGATTAATATTTATATAGTTATGTTATTATCTGTATATAATTAGTATTATATTTAAAAATGCCTAATTTGTTATATGTGTATATTTATATAAAAACGTTAATATGAATAGTACCTACTTATATATAATATTACTAAAAGTATATATATACAAAATATTTATGGTAACATAATATCAATAATAGTAATAAAAGTTGTATTTGATTATAATGATCATAATAATAATAATAATAATAATAATAATAATAATAATAATAATAATAATAATAATAATAATAATAATAATAATATTGATAATAATAATCATAATAATAATAATAATAATAATAATAATAATAATAATAATAATAATAATAATAATAATAATAATAATAATAATAATAATAATAAAAATAATGAGTAATAAGTAAACTACCTCAATGAAGTAGCCCTTAAAAGAAATACGCCCAAGTCCGGGTTTGAACCCGCGACGTTCCGCTAATCCAATAACAGCCTAAACCATTCCTCTGTCTCGGCTTTTCTAGAAAATAATGCCCGAGTCCGGGCTCGAACCCAAGACCTCTCGTTCACCCAACAAACACCCAAACATTGATCCATTTGTTACTTCCGAATATATTTCGTACCCGAATTCTAATTAACCATTTTTCTCATCATACCCATTTTATCATCATTAACATATCAATATTATCATTAATCACAACATCATCATCTTAATCTTTTTCACTAATATCATCATCGATCAAAATCATACTATCATCATCAACTTATTTTCATCATCGTGATTATTCGTTATGATCATTATCATCATAAATACCATCATCATAACCCTATCGTTTCATGTATCATCATAATATGTCACCTTCATCATAATCATAATCAAATTCATAACATGATAACACTTATCATCCTCCTCATATGATACCATCTCACACGCTACTCGTCATCATCCATCTCCTTAAACTACCATTATCATCGTCTAACAGAAAAAAAACAACCAACGAAGTAGCAGTAGCATAGCATAATTACTTTGAGCAAATTGGGTTTTTAACATGGCCCAATACCAGTTCTCGGCCCAATATTGAACTAAGTCTACATAAAATATAAAACACGGCCCAACTAATACCTATCAAACATATTTCACGGCTTTTTTTTTCAATTTTTACCAACTTATGAATCTCTATCATATATATATATATATATATATATATATATATATATATATATATATATATATATATATATATATATATATATATATATATATATATATATATATATATATATATATATATATACACTATATTACATTTCCAGGTAGTACCTAGTGGGGTTCAAACGCATCATCACCTCTTAATTTGTTATGTCCCATCATCTAATCACTACATCAAGTATACGGTTTCAATTAGGAAAAGAAACGGGGTGGCCCATCCACCACTACATCATCGACTTATTTTCTCTTTACCAAGCAAGTGGGGTTGTTTCTTAATATATGTCATCCAAAAGAATCATGGTACAGCAGCACACAACAGAAGTGGGTCATGACGAGCTCGTTCGATCAGGAAGCAAAATAAGCGGTATAGCAGTAACAACGATTTTTGTTTCGATGATGAAACAGATAAATATATTGTGCAGCAGTGAGCTTGAGCAGGTGGTTTTCGTTGGTCCTTGTCGAACAAAAATGGTGATGGTTCAAGTGGTTGTTCATGAGGAAAGAAAATAAAAAGTGAAGAGAGGTGGTCATGGTTTGTAACGATTTAGAACAAAATAGAAAATGGAAGCTGTAGCAGTCACCATTGTATTCGAATAGCAGGTATAGTAATTTAGTTCATTTGGGTTGTGTTGTGATCAACAAAACAAGGGTAATAGGTGGTGGTTTACGATGAATACAGGAGATAGGGAATTTACAAGGTGGTGGTGTAGATTTTACCTCGAACAGCAAGCAACAGGATAAGCAGGTGCAGAGGGTTTTGCAAGTTACTAACTTGAGGGGTTTGTGGTTGTGGTTAATGATATCTGAAGGTGGTCTGGTCTCACGATTTCAACAGAAGTAGGATGCAGGAAACTAGTAGTAATATTGATGGTTTAATGGTGGTTTATAATAGTTTGAAACAGAAATATATAATTTGCAGGTTCCAGGATAGCAGTCAGGGGTGAGGTTTAAATGGGTTTGGTTTTGGGTGGTTTTTGGTGACAAAACAGGAATGAAACAGGAACCATTCGATAATGATGGATGATGCTAGTTCTAATGGTGGTTCGTGGATGTGGAGAAGAAAGGTGTTCAAAGGTGCATTGGGTTTGATCAAAGAAGTAAGAAGAAAGAGTGTGATGGTGATTGTAGAAGAAAGGTTGTTCTCCGTTTTTCCCTATCTCTATGTATATATGATACATATAAATAGACAAGAGTTGTTTGATGGATGTTGATAGATAGATAGATAGATAGAGAAAAGAAAATAACGGAATCCTAATTACAATCACATATAGTTGATTGAATGTTGATAGAAACTTGTAACAGAAAGAATTGATTATTTAAAATGGTGGGGATCTCATATTCTTAAACAACCAGACATGTACAAACACAGTAATTCCATTTCTAACCGATTTTTAACTTTATCGACAGAATTCATTAAATAAATATAATATAAATAAATCATGGTGATCGGTGGTATCAATCTATAAGTATGTATGTGTATGACATATATATATATATATATATATATATATATATATATATATATATATATATATATATATATATATATATATATATATATATATATATATACATGCCTTTGCATGTTAGAGTGAAGTAATATATCACTCGTTATAATTTCTATTTGCATAAAGATGTTCAAATGAGCTGGCAATAAAAAGGAAGTTAGTGGGAAATTAGAAAAAATCGATTGTTGGTACACTAGTTCCCTAAAATTGATTGCTACTTATAACAAAGTAGTAGCAGTAATGAAAAGAAAGGCATATTACAATTATAAGTGTCTGTTTGTGTTTGTCAAAAACACAAGATATCTGACATTATATTTATATGATTCACTTGTCTAAATACAGCTTATATGTACTAAATATGTACAATCATTTAAACGTGTTTAAGAGGATTTAACAATCATCAATATGTCTTTGATTTAAACTTTATAATTTACTAGGTTTATATTTTATACATTTTCCTAATTTAATATAAAACATATGTAGCGTCTAATATTTATTATTATAAATCCTTAAAACTTTATATGTTTATTTATTGATCTATATACATTTAAATCCTAGAACACATAATTTGTTATATCTATGTATAGATTCAATTTAATAATAAATTTAATCATAGCTTATATTATTTTATTTTTTAAAATTAATTCTAATAACTAAATAATATAATATTTCATATTATATTTTGAATTAATATATATATTTATATTTTCAAATATATATGTATCTATTTACAAATAATTGTTCGTGAATTATCGAGAGCAGTCGAAGGTCAATTGAATATATGAACATCATTTCAAAATTTTCAAAACTCAACATTACATACTTTGCTTATCGTATCAAAATCATATAAAGATTAAAGTTTAAATTTGATCGGAAATTTCCGGGTCATCACAGTACTTACCCGTTAAAGAAATTTTGTCCTGAAATTTGATCGAGGTTGTCATGGCTAACAATAGAAATGCTTTTATGACGAATACGAGTTGATAAATAGGGTTTTATCATTATTGAGTAATATATAGATAAAACAATTTGATTATGCGAAGAGTATAAGTGAAGCTATCGCAGGAGAGTGAAATGAGTAAATATAGAATCGTTTTAACTGATGACGTAGTTATGATTGATTTCTGGAATTCATGGGATTTAAAGAAAATTTTCGTAATAAGATTTGGTTCTTTTGTGATTAAAGAAATGAAGATCTTCTTTGATTAGATACAATAATCTGTTTCGATTGATCTGTCAGATATTTTACTATAAATCCACCCCCTTCGTTTCCTTATTTTCCACAACTCACACCTTCTATTCTTTCTCCTCAACTCATACTTTAAAACATTCGTTAATATGCTCCATCCCATTCTGATTGTTAATATACTCCTAACTTTCATATCTGTCATTCTCCTCTTTCATCTACCGCCAGAAGAATCTATTCACTTCTACTATTACCTTGGGCTTATAGTGTTTTTAATTCTCCCGTGTCTTTACGTTGCAATACGTATTGATATGCACGGTTTGTAATTTATGGGTTATTGTCGAGCTTTATATTTTCTTTTATAATTCGGAGCTCTTTGCCTTTTTATTCTCTTTTCGATTGTAAGTACAACAAGTAATGGTCCAGAATTCATAGGTATGGAGTTTTGGATGAACATAGTTAATGTTTTAAGAAGGAACTCATAATGGCACGATCTTGATTTGGTAAATTACCAAAATATCTGAAAAGACAGAATTTATCAATAAGATATGTTCTTATTATGTTTAGAGATTGGGTAGAATGTAAGAGTCGTGTAAATGGCACATGATGACGGTATGTTCTGTGAATCATCACGTTCTATTAGAAACTCAGCATGAATTACTGTAATATAATCACGTTGATCAAGTGTCATTATATTATACTAACTCATGCATCAGTTCCCAACACTACTTCAAAACCATTCATACTTTAAACTCGAATGTTTAAAAATTTAGAAACTAAAATAGTTTATTTTATGATGTAATACAGATAGAGCGGAGAGATAATTAATATCGGACAAGAACATTTATGAAGATATCTTCAGAAATAATGAGGATATTTATAATGAAAGATACGATGATATCTTAGAATTTCTAGTATCGATGGATGATGCAAAAGATTTTCCCGTAAAGGTTTTGAGTTAGGAGTAAGGTATTCGATAATAACTTTAGCAGGCATTGAATCATCACATGACGAACCCCATCCAACGTACCGGATGCTTTAGTACTTCGATTTTGTTTTATATCATGTCCGAAGGGTTTCCCGGAATGATAGGGGATATTCTTATATATGCATCTTGTTAATGTCGATTACCAGGTGTTCACCATATGAATGATTTTTTTCTCTATGTATGGGATGTGTATTGAAATATGAAATCTTATGGTCTATTAAAATATTGAAATGATTGTTATGATAAACTAATGAACTCACCAACCTTTTGGTTGACACTTTAAAGCATGTTTATTCTCAGGTACGAAAGAAAGCTTTCGCTGTGCATTTGCTCATTTTAGAAATATTACTTGAAGTCATTCATGGCATGTTTCAAAAGACGTTGCATTCGAGTCATTGAGTTCATGAAGATTATTATTAAGTCAATTATAGTTGAACATATAATGAAATGGTATGCCTGCCGTTAAATTTCGATGTAATGAAAGATTGGCTTTTCAAAAACGAATGCAATGTTTGTAAAATGTATCATATAGAGGTCAAGTACCTCGCGATGTAATCAACTACTGTGAATCATTTGTAATCGATATGGACTTTTTTCGGATGGATTAGGATGGGTCGCTTCATTGCGCGTATCCCGCGCTCAGTGATTGTATGACCAAGAAACTTTCCTTCTTGTTCTCAAAAGCTACACTTCTACGGATTGAGCTTCATGTTTATCTTTCTTAACGACGCAAACGTTTATAATATATCATCTAATAAACCTTGCTCTGTTGTGGTTTTTATCACCAAATCGTCAACATACGCTTCTAAATTTCTACCATTTTGACTTTTAAAAGCCTCGTCTATTACGCGTTGGTATTTTGCTCCAGCATTCTTTAAACCAAACAGAATCTTTGTATAACAATAAATACCTTGGCTGGTGTGAAAGGTAGTTTTATCTTCATTGCCTGCTGCCATATGTATGTGATGGTATCCTTTGTACGCATCCAGAAAACATTTTACCGGAAGCCAGCTATCAATTCAACTTTCCAGTCTATTTCTGGTAAAGGATAATTATCTTTAGGACACGCCTTGTTAATATCTGTGAAATCAACGCACATGCACCTATACCTATCGGGCTTCTTTACCAGTACCAGTTTTGCTACCCAAGTCTGGTACCGTACTTCTCGCAATATGTTTGCTTTAACCAATTTGTCAACTTCTGCCTTTAACCATTCGCTTCTTTCTGGTGCCATACCGCGTTTCTTTTGGAGTACTGGCGTCAGACTTAGGTTTGCATTAAGCTTATGCTCAGCTATTTCCCTTGGTGCCCCGGTTATATCTGCTTCTTTCCATGCAAAGACATCTGTGTTAGAGGCTAATATGTTACGGAGTTTAAACTTTGTTTCATCAGACAATCCTCCGCCGATTTTTATTTTTTGCTCTGGATATCGCGGATTTGTGATGATCATGCAGCTTCGTAGCTGCTTCTCTTCACTTGGCTGTTTTTCGGCCTGTTCTACAGCCGCAACACTTGCATCTTGTGTTTATGAACTTATCGTCGCAATTCCTAATGGAGTTGGGAATTTTATAAGACCATGCACCGTGGAAGGAATTGTAGTGACCCGAACTTTTCCATATTTATATATAATTAAATGAAATTGTTATTTACATGATTAAGTGTTTCCAACATGTTAAGCAATCAAACTTGTTAAGACTTGATTAATTGAAATAGGTTTCATATAGACAATTGACCACCCAAGTTGACCGGTGATTCACGAACATTAAAACTTGTAAAAACTATACGATGACATATATATGGTTATATATATAGTTAACATGATTTTATTATAAGTATGTATCCCATTAGGTATTTTAACAATGAGTTATATACACAAAAATGAGACTATTAATTCAAGAAACTCGAAAACGATATATATAACGATTATCGTTATAACAACGTCTTACTAGGTACATATGAATCATATTAAGATATTGATACACTTGGTTAATTATGTTAAATGATAAGTAAATATATTATTAAGTGTATTAACAATGAAATACATATGTAAAAATAAGACTACTAACTTAATGATTTCGAAACGAGACATATATGTAACGATTATCGTTGTAACGACATTTAACTGTATATATATCATACTAAGATATATTATATATCATAATATCATGATAATATAACAATTTAACATATCATTTGTTATAATAAACAATGGGTTAACAACATTCAACAAGATCGTTAACCTAAAGGTTTCAAAACAACATTTACATGTAACGACTAACG
The DNA here is from genome assembly GCF_046630445.1 of Rutidosis leptorrhynchoides. Taxonomy (NCBI): domain Eukaryota; kingdom Viridiplantae; phylum Streptophyta; class Magnoliopsida; order Asterales; family Asteraceae; genus Rutidosis; species Rutidosis leptorrhynchoides. The sequence goes on along the minus strand of NC_092337.1, from coordinate 289,858,464 downwards.
ATGACTTAACGACTCAGTTAAAATGTATATACATGTAGTGTTTTAATATGTATTCATACACTTTTGAAAGACTTCAAGACACTTATCAAAATACTTCTACTTAACAAAAATGCTTACAATTACATCCTCGTTCAGTTTCATCAACAATTCTACTCGTATGCACCCGTATTCGTACTCGTATAATACACAGCTTTTAGATGTATGTACTATTGGTATATAAACTCCAATGATCAGCTCTTAGCAGCCCATGTGAGTCACCTAACACATGTGGGAACCATCATTTGGCAACTAGCATGAAATATCTCATAAAATTACAAAAATATGAGTAATCATTCATGACTTATTTACATGAAAACAAAATTACATATCCTTTATATCTAATCCATACACCAACGACCAAAAACACCTACAAACACTTTCATTCTTCAATTTTCTTCATCTAATTGATCTCTCTCAAGTTCTATCTTCAAGTTCTAAGAATTCTTCATAAATTCCAAAAGTTCTAGTTTCATAAAATCAAGAATACTTCCAAGATTGCAAGTTTACTTCCAAGTTTTCTAAATCCATTTCAAGTAATCATCCAAGATCAAGAAACCTTTGTTACTTACAGTAGGTTATATTTCTAATACAAGGTAATAATCATATTCAAACTTTAATTCAATTTCTATAACTATAACAATCTTATTTCGAGTGGAAATCTTACTTGAAATTGTTTTCGTGTCATGATTCTGCTTCAAGAACTTTCAAGCCATCCAAGGATCCTTTGAAGCTAGATCTATTTTTCTCATTTCTAGTAGGTTTATCCAAGGAACTTGAGGTAGTAATGATATTCATAACATCATTCGATTCATACATATAAAGCTATCTTATTCGAAGGTGTAAACTTGTAATCACTAGAACATAGTTTAGTTAATTCTAAACTTGTTCGCAAATAAAAGTTAATCCTTCTAACTTGACTTTTAAAATCAACTAAACACATGTTCTATATCTATATTATATGCTAACTTAATGATTTAAAACATGGAAACACAAAAAACACCGTAAAACCGGATTTACGCCGTCGTAGTAACACCGCGGGCTGTTTTGGGTTAGTTAATTGAAAACTATGATAAACTTTAATTTCAAAGTTGTTATTCTGGGAAAATGATTTTTATTATGAACATGAAACTATATCCAAAAATTATGGTTAAACTCAAAGTGGAAGTAGGTTTTCTAAAATGGTCATCTAGACGTCGTTCTTTCGACTGAAATGACTACCTTTACAAAAATGACTTGTAACTTATTTTTCCGACTATAAACCTATACTTTTTCTGTTCAGATTCATAAAATAGAGTTCAATATGAAACCATAGCAATTTGATTCACTCAAAACGGATTTAAAATGAAGAAGTTATGGGTAAAACAAGATTGGATAATTTTTCTCATTTTAGCGACGTGAAAATTGGTAACAAATCTATTCCAACCATAACTTAATAAACTTGTATTATATATTATGTAATCTTGAGATACCATAGACACGTATACAATGTTTCGACCTATCATGTCGACACATCTATATATATTTCGGAACAACCATAGACACTCTATATGTGAATGTTGGCGTTAGCTATACAGGGTTGAGGTTGATTCCAAAATATATCTAGTTTGAGTTGTGATCAATACTAAGATACGTATACACTGGGTCGTGGTTTGATTCAAGATAATATTTATCGATTTATTTCTGTACATCTAACTGTGGACAACTAGTTGTAGGTTACTAACGAGGACAGCTGACTTAATAAACTTAAAACATCAAAATATATTAAAAGTGTTGTGAATATATTTTGAACATACTTTGATATATATGTATATATTGTTATAGGTTCGTGAATCAACCAGTGGCCAAGTCTTACTTCCCGACGAAGTAAAAATCTGTGAAAGTGAGTTATAGTCCCAAATATTTTTGGGATGAGAATACATGCAGGTTTTATAAATGATTTACAAAATAGACACAAGTACGTGAAACTACATTCTATGGTTGAATTATCGAAATCGAATATGCCCCTTTTTATTAAGTCTGGTAATCTAAGAATTAGGGAACAGACACCCTAATTGACGCGAATCCTAAAGATAGATCTATTGGGCCTAACAAACCCCATCCAAAGTACTGGATGCTTTAGTACTTCAAAATTTATATCATATCCGAATGGTGTCCCGGAATGATGGGGATATTCTAATATATATGCATCTTATTAATTTTGGTTACCAGGTGTTCACCATATGAATGATTTTTATCTCTATGTATGGGATGTGTATTGAAATATGAAATCTTGTGGTCTATTGTTACGATTTGATATATATATAGGTTAAACCTATAACTCACCAACATTTTTGTTGACGTTTAAAGCATGTTTATTCTCAGGTGATTATTAAGAGCTTCCGCTGTCGCATACTTAAATAAGGACGAGATTTGGAGTCCATGCTTGTATGATATTGTGTAAAAACTGCATTCAAGAAACTTATTTTGTTGTAACATATTTGTATTGTAAACCATTATGTAATGGTCGTGTGTAAACAGGATATTTTAGATTATCATTATTTGATAATCTACGTAAAGCTTTTTAAACGTTTATTGATGAAATAAAGGTTATGGTTTGTTTTAAAATGAATGCAGTCTTTGAAAAACGTCTCATATAGAGGTCAAAACCTCGCAACGAAATCAATTAATATGGAACGTTTTTAATCAATAAGAACGGGACATTTCAGTTGGTATCCGAGCGTTGGTTTTAGAGAACCAGAATTTTGCATTAGTGTGTCTTATCGAGTTTGTTAGGATGCATTAGTGAGTCTGTACTTCCACCGTGTTTACTTGAAAAATGATTGCTTAACAAATTTTGTTGGAAACTATATATTTTTAACATGTGAATATTATGTGATATATTAATCTCTTAACGCGTTTGATATTATGTGATAGATGTCTACCTCTAGCACAAGTCCCATTGACTCACCTAATAATAACGAAGAGTCGAATATATATTGGACTGATTCACAAGTTCCCGAAGAGGAACCGGAAGAAGAATCAGAACCGGAAGAGGAGGAACCGGAGGAGGAAATAGAACCGGTGGGGGAAATAATAAAACGGTTAAGTAAAAGAAAATCCTCAACCAACCGACCAAGGTTAATTATGGTCAATGGTGTTTTCGCCAAGGAAGCAAAATATTGGGAGGATTACCAATTCTCCGATGAATCGGATTCCGACGAGAATTCCGATGATGTTATAGAAATTACCCCAACTGAATTTAAAAAGGCAAAAGAAAATAATAAGGGAAAGGGCATAAAAATAGAGAAATCTAATTCCAACCCCGATGAACTTTATATGTATCGTCAACCCCCGAAGCCCGTAAGTTGTAACAATGACCCGGGAACCTCTAAACCACCAGGTTTTTCTAAACCAATGTGGAAAACGACGGCTCGTATTAGGGGAACATCATATATCCCTAGACACTTGGCAAAACGAACCAAAACCGAAGAAGAAGAAACGAGCGAGTCGGAATAAGATAGTTGTATTCGTGTGGTGTAATTAATGTAATATAGTGTGCTTATGCTTTATGATATATGTAAAAATTGCTTGTATTAATAAGTAATTTTTTTATAAATCGAACGCTTGTCTATTTTACAGTTTAAAAACACAAAATGGATAGACAACCCAATATTTTAAGAGACCTACCCGGAGACATGATTGATGAAATCTTGTCTAGAGTCGGTCAGAATTCCTCGGCACAATTATTTAAAGCGAAATCAGTTTGTAAGACATTCGAAGAATGTTCCAAGAATGCCTTGGTTTATAAGAGACTTTCGTTTGAAAGATGGGGGATATCACATTGGGAAACCCATAAGTTACGATGTGTTTACTTTGACGCATATATTGCGGGGAACCCAAATGCTATTTTACGCAACGGGTTAAGAAATTATTTTGACTCAATGTATCCGAATATAGGACTTCATGATTTAGAAAAAGCGACTAACATGCAACATAAAGAAGCATGCTATGCTTACGGGTTAGTAATGTTCGCTTCTCACCAAAGTGAGAAAAAGAACATCGGGCTACAACTATTAAACAAAACGTTCCCACAAGTGACGGAGTCGGTAATTGGGGTAAGAAATGAGGTTTTTAGGTTATTACGAGACTGTTGGTCATTAGGTAACCCTCGTCCCTTTGACGACGTTAAAACACGCTGTCTTATCAACGGCCATAACGGTTATGTTCCACAAGACCAAGGATGGGAAGTAGTCCTAGTAAAACCAGAATGCATGACTTGTTTCTGGACGTATGAATTACGTGTCTTTATTGCCTTTGCTGAACGACTTGTGTACTAGCTAGAATTATCTTCACAACTATATCTTGTATCAAAGTTATTGTGTGCTATATTTCATGCTTTATGTAAAATAAGCGGTATTGTAAGTTTGTAAAATATTGTATAAAAGTTTGAACGCGAAATATTATTATAATCAGTTTTTCATATAGAATTGTAGTAGTTGAATTGTATATTAGCTACTAAGTATGAACTTAACGGGTAGGTACTACCCGAATTTAAACTTATAAAACGCTATTATGAATAAAAAGCTTTTATAAATGAGTTCATATTATGCTACGAAATACTATTAACTACTCTTAATATTCTGTATGATTATCTTGTTCCATTTGACTATTTTGAAGGAAATGGCACCGACTACTCGACACACCATGAATATGAATGAAGAGGAATTCCGTACTTTTCTAGCTTCAAACATAGCCGCAGTACAGGCTGCGCTACATACCAACAATAACCTTGGATCTAGCAGTACAGGAAATCGTGTAGGATGCACCTACAAAGAATTCACTGCCTGCAAACCTTTGGAATTTGATGGAACCGAAGGACCGATCGGATTGAAACGGTGGACCGAGAAGGTCGAATCGGTGTTTGCCATAAGTAAGTGTACTGAAGAGGACAAAGTGAAGTACGCTACGCATACCTTCACAGGTTCTGCGTTAACATGGTGGAATACCTATCTAGAGCAAGTGGGACAAGATGATGCTTATGCACTACCGTGGTCAGCATTCAAGCACTTAATGAACGAGAAGTACCGTCCCAGAACCGAGGTCAATAAGCTCAAGACAGAACTTAGAGGGTTACGAACCCAAGGATTTGATATTACCACGTACGAAAGACGATTCACAGAATTGTGTCTATTGTGTCCGGGAGCATTTGAAGATGAGGAAGAGAAGATCGACGCATTTGTGAAAGGATTACCAGAAAGAATCCAAGAAGATATAAGTTCACACGAGCCCGCCTCCATACAACAGGCATGTAGAATGGCTTACAAACTAGTGAACCAGATTGAGGAAAGAATTAAAGAACAGACGGCTGAAGAGGCCAATGTGAAGCAAGTCAAAAGAAAGTGGGGGGAAAACGGTGATAAGAATCACCAATACAACAACAACAGCAATTACAACAATAATTGCAACAATTATCCCAACAATCGCAACATCAATCGCAACTACAACAAATGGCCCAACAACAACAACAATAACAACAACAACAACAACAACAACAACAACAACAACTACAACAATCATCCCAACAACAATAACAACCGCAACAACAACAACAATCAGAAGAAGCTATGCCAAAGGTGTGAAAAGTATCACTCGGGGTTCTGCACCAAATTTTGCAACAAGTGTAAAAGAAATGGTCATAGCGCGGCGAAGTGTGAGGTCTACGGACCAGGGGTTAACAGAACGAAAGGAACAAATGGTGTCAGAACGAGTAATGGCGGAGCAAGTAGTGGCGGAGCAAGTTATGCCAATGTAGTTTGTTATAAATGTGGAAAACCGGGCCACATTATTAGAAATTACCCGAACCAGGAGAACACGAATGGACAAGGCCGCGGAAGAGTTTTCAATATTAATGCGGCAGAGGCACAGGAAGACCCGGAGCTTGTTACGGGTACGTTTCTTATTGACAATAAATCTGCTTACGTTTTATTTGATTCGGGTGCGGATAGAAGCTATATGAGTAGAGATTTTTGTGCTAAATTAAGTTGTCCATTGATGCCGTTGGATAGTAAATTTTTACTCGAATTAGCAAACGGTAAATTAATTTCAGCAGATAATATATGCCGGAATCGAGAAATTAAAGTGGGTAGCGAAATATTTAAGATTGATTTGATACCAGTAGAGTTAGGGAGTTTTGATGTAATAGTTGGCATGGACTGGCTGAAGAAGGTGAAAGCAGAGATCGTATGTTATAAAAATGCAATTCGCATTGTACGAGAAGAAGGAGAACCCTTAATGGTGTACGGAGAAAAGGGCAACATGAAGCTACATCTTATTAGTAATTTGAAGGCACAAAACTAATAAGAAAAGGTTGCTATGCTGTTCTAGCACACATCGAGAAAGTACAAACTGAAGAAAAGAGCATCAATGATGTTCCCGTCGCAAAAAAATTTCCCGATGTATTTCCGAAAGAATTACCGGGACTACCTCCACATCGATCTGTTGAATTTCAAATAGATCTTGTACTAGGAGCTGCACCAATAGCTCGTGCTCCATATAGACTCGCACCCAGCAAGATGAAAGAACTGCAAAGCCAATTGCAAGAACTATTAGAACGTGGTTTCATTCGACCACGCACATCACCATGGGGAGCTCCTGTTTTGTTTGTCAAGAAGAAGGATGGTACATTTAGGTTGTGTATGGACTACAGAGAGTTGAACAAACTTACCATCAAAAACCGTTATCCACTGCAGAGAATTGACGACTTATTTGATCAACTACAAGGCTCGCCGGTTTATTCGAAGATCGATTTACGTTCTGGATATCATCAAATGCGAGTAAAGGAGGATGATATTCCAAAAACTGCTTTTAGGACGCGTTATAGTCATTACAAGTTTATGGTTATGCCGTTTGGATTGACTAACGCACCAGCTGTGTTCATTGACCTTATGAACCGAGTGTGTGGGCCATATCTTGACAAGTTTGTCATTGTTTTCATCGATGACATACTTATTTACTCAAAGAATGATCAAGAGTACGAAGAACATTTGAGAAAAGTGCTAGAAGTATTGAGGAAAGAAAAATTGTATGCTAATTTTTCGAAGTGTGCATTTTGGTTGGAAGAAGTTCAATTCCTCGGTCACATAGTAAACAAAGAAGGTATCCAGGTGGACCCGGCAAAGATCGAAACCGTTGAAAAATGGGAAACCCCAAAAACTCTGAAGCATATACGTCAATTTTTAGGATTGGCTGGTTACTACAGAAGATTCATCCAAGATTTCTCCAAAATAGCAAAACCCTTGACTGCATTAACGCATAAAGGGAAGAAATTTGAATGGAAGGATGAACAAGAAAAGGTGTTTCAATTATTGAAGAAAAAGCTAACTACGGCACCTATATTGTCATTGCCTGAAGGGAATGATGATTTTGTGATTTATTGTGACGCATCAAAGCAAGGTCTCGGTTGTGTATTAATGCAACGGACGAAGGTGATTGCTTATGCGTCTAGACAATTGAAGATTCACGAGCAAAATTATACGACGCATGATTTGGAATTAGGCGCGGTTGTTTTTGCATTAAAGACTTGGAGGCACTACTTATATGGGGTCAAAAGTATTATATATACCGACCACAAAAGTCTTCAACACATATTTAATCAGAAACAACTGAATATGAGGCAGCGTAGGTGGATTGAATTGTTGAATGATTACGAATTTGAGATTCGTTACCACCCGGGGAAGGCAAATGTGGTAGCTGACGCCTTGAGCAGAAAGGACAGAGAACCCATTCGAGTAAAATCTATGAATATAATGATTCACACTAACCTTACTACTCAAATAAAGGAGGCGCAACAAGGAGTTTTAAAAGAGGGAAATTTAAAGGATGAAATACCCAAAGGATCGGAGAAGCATCTTAATATTCGGGAAGACGGAACCCGGTATAGGGCTGAATGAATTTGGGTACCAAAATTTGGAGATATAAGAGAAATGGTACTTAGAGAAGCTCATAAAACCAGATACTCAATACATCCTGGAACGGGGAATATGTACAAGGATCTCAAGAAACATTTTTGGTGGCCGGGTATGAAAGCCGATGTTGCTAAATACGTAGGAGAATGTTTGACGTGTTCTAAGGTCAAAGCTGAGCATCAGAAACCATCAGGTCTACTTCAACAACCCGAAATCCTGGAATGGAAATGGGAAAATATTACCATGGATTTCATCACTAAATTGCCAAGGACTGCAAGTGGTTTTGATACTATTTGGGTAATAGTTGATCGTCTCACCAAGTCAGCACACTTCCTGCCAATAAGAGAAGATGACAAGATGGAGAAGTTAGCACGACTGTATTTGAAGGAAGTCATCTCCAGACATGGAATACCAATCTCTATTATCTCTGATAGGGATGGCAGATTTATTTCAAGATTCTGGCAGACATTACAGCAAGCATTGGGAACTCGTCTAGACATGAGTACTGCTTATCATCCACAAACTAATGGGCAGAGTGAAAGGACGATACAAACGCTTGAAGACATGCTACGAGCTTGTGTTATTGATTTCGGAAATAGTTGGGATCGACATCTACCGTTAGCAGAATTTTCCTACAATAACAGCTACCATTCAAGCATTGAGATGGCGCCGTTTGAAGCACTTTATGGTAGAAAGTGAAGGTCTTCGATTTGTTAGAGTGAAGTGGGGGATAGACATATTACGGGTCCGGAGATAATACAAGAAACTACCAAGAAAATCATCCAAATTCAACAAAGATTGAAAACCGCCCAGAGTCGACAAAAGAGCTACGCGGACAGTAAAAGAAAAGATATAGAGTTTGAAATTGGAGAAATGGTCATGCTTAAGGTTTCACCTTGGAAAGGCGTTGTTCGATTTGGTAAACGGGGGAAACTAAATCCAAGGTACATTGGACCATTCAAGATTATAGATCGTGTCAGACCAGTACCTTACCAACTGGAGCTACCTCAACAACTCGCGGCTGTACATAACACTTTCCACGTCTCAAATTTGAAGAAATGTTTTGCTAAAGAAGATCTCACTATTCCGTTGGACGAAATCCAAATCAATTAAAAACCCGTCGAAATAATGGATCGTGTGGTTAAGAGACTTAAACAAAACAAGATATCGATTGTTAAAGTTTGATGGAATGCTCGTAGAGGACCCGAGTTCACCTGGGAGCGTGAAGATCAGATGAAGAAGAAATACCCGCATTTATTTCCAGAAGATACGTCAACACCTCCAACTGCTTAAAATTTCGGGACGAAATTTATTTAACGGGTAGGTACTGTAGTGACCCGAACTTTTCCATGTTTATATATATATTAAATGAAATTGTTATTTACATGATTAAGTGTTTCCAACATGTTAAGCAATCAAACTTGTTAAGACTTAATTAATTGAAATAGGTTTCATATAGACAATTGACCACCCAAGTTGACCGGTGATTCACGAACGTTAAAACTTGTAAAAACTATACGATGACATATATATGGTTATATATATAGTTAACATGATTTTATTATAAGTATGTATCTCATTAGGTATTTTAACAATGAGTTATATACTCAAAAATGAGACTATTAATTTAAGAAACTCGAAAACGATATATATAACGATTATCGTTATAACAACGTCTTACTAGGTACATATGAATCATATTAAGATATTGATACACTTGGTTAATTATGTTAAATGATAAGTAAATATATTATTAAGTGTATTAACAATGAAATACATATGTAAAAATAAGACTACTAACTTAATGATTTCGAAACGAGACATATATGTAACAATTATCGTTGTAACGACATTTAACTGTATATATATCATACTAAGATATATTATATATCATAATATCATGATAATATAACAATTTAACATCTCATTTGTTATAATAAACAATGGGTTAACAACATTCAACAAGATCGTTAACCTAAAGGTTTCAAAACAACATTTACATGTAACGACTAACGATGACTTAACGACTCAGTTAAAATGTATATACATGTAGTGTTTTAATATGTATTCATACACTTTTGAAAGACTTCAAGACACTTATCAAAATACTTCTACTTAACAAAAATGCTTACAATTACATCCTCGTTCAGTTTCATCAACAATTCTACTCGTATGCACCCGTATTCGTACTCGTATAATACACAGCTTTTAGATGTATGTACTATTGGTATATAAACTCCAATGATCAGCTCTTAGCAGCCCATGTGAGTCACCTAACACATGTGGGAACCATCATTTGGCAACTAGCATGAAATATCTCATAAAATTACAAAAATATGAGTAATCATTCATGACTTATTTACATGAAAACAAAATTACATATCCTTTATATCTAATCCATACACCAACGACCAAAAACACCTACAAACACTTTCATTCTTCAATTTTATTCATCTAATTGATCTCTCTCAAGTTCTATCTTCAAGTTCTAAGAATTCTTCATAAATTCCAAAAGTTCTAGTTTCATAAAATCAAGAATACTTCCAAGATTGCAAGTTTACTTCCAAGTTTTCTAAATCCATTTCAAGTAATCATCCAAGATCAAGAAACCTTTGTTACTTACCGTAGGTTATATTTCTAATACAAGGTAATAATCATATTCAAACTTTAATTCAATTTCTATAACTATAACAATCTTATTTCGAGTGGAAATCTTACTTGAAATTGTTTTCGTGTCATGATTCTGCTTCAAGAACTTTCAAGCCATCCAAGGATCCTTTGGAGCTAGATCTATTTTTCTCATTTCTAGTAGGTTTATCCAAGGAACTTGAGGTAGTAATGATATTCATAACATCATTCGATTCATACATATAAAGCTATCTTATTCGAAGGTGTAAACTTGTAATCACTAGAACATAGTTTAGTTAATTCTAAACTTGTTCGCAAATAAAAGTTAATCCTTCTAACTTGACTTTTAAAATCAACTAAACACATGTTCTATATCTATATTATATGCTAACTTAATGATTTAAAACATGGAAACACAAAAAACACCGTAAAACCGGATTTACGCCGTCGTAGTAACACCGCGGGCTGTTTTGGGTTAGTTAATTGAAAACTATGATAAACTTTAATTTCAAAGTTGTTATTCTGGGAAAATGATTTTTATTATGAACATGAAACTATATCCAAAAATTATGGTTAAACTCAAAGTGGAAGTAGGTTTTCTAAAATGGTCATCTAGACGTCGTTCTTTCGACCGAAATGACTACCTTTACAAAAACGACTTGTAACTTATTTTTCCGACTATAAACCTATACTTTTTCTATTTAGATTCATAAAATAGAGTTCAATATGAAACCATAGCAATTTGATTCACTCAAAACGGATTTAAAATGAAGAAGTTATGGGTAAAACAAGATTGGATAATTTTTCTCATTTTAGCTACGTGAAAATTGGTAACAAATCTATTCCAACCATAACTTAATCAACTTGTATTGTATATTATGTAATCTTGAGATACCATAGACACGTATACAATGTTTCGACCTATCATGTCGACACATCTATATATATTTCGGAACAACAATAGACACTCTATATGTTAATGTTGGAGTTAGCAATACAGGGTTGAGGTTGATTCCAAAATATATATAGTTTGAGTTGTGATCAATACTGAGATACGTATACACTGGGTCGTGGATTGATTCAAGATAATATTTATCGATTTATTTCTGTACATCTAACTGTGGACAACTAGTTGTAGGTTACTAACGAGGACAGCTGACTTAATAAACTTAAAACATCAAAATATATTAAAAGTGTTGTAAATATATTTTGAACATACTTTGATATATATGTATATATTGTTATAGGTTCGTGAATCAACCAGTGGCCAAGTCTTACTTCCCGATGAAGTAAAAATTTGTGAAAGTGAGTTATAGTCCCACTTTTAAAATCTAATATTTTTGGGATGAGAATACATGCAGGTTTTATAAATGATTTACAAAATAGACACAAGTACGTGAAACTACATTCTATGGTTGAATTATCGAAATCGAATATGCCCCTTTTTATTAAGTCTGGTAATCTAAGAATTAGGGAACAGATACCCTAATTGACGCGAATCCTAAAGATAGATCTATTGGGCCTAACAAACCCCATCCAAAGTACCGGATGCTTTAGTACTTCGAAATTTATATCATATCCGAAGGGTGTCCCGGAATGATGGGGATATTCTTATATATATGCATCTTGTTAATGTCGGTTACCAGGTGTTCACCATATGAATGATTTTTATCTCTATGTATGGGATGTGTATTGAAATATGAAATCTTGTGGTCTATTGTTACGATTTGATATATATATATAGGTTAAACCTATAACTCACCAACATTTTTGTTGACGTTTAAAGCATGTTTATTCTCAGGTGAATACTAAGAGCTTCCGCTGTTGCATACTAAAATAAGGACAAGATTTGGAGTCCATGTTTGTATGATATTGTGTAAAAACTGCATTCAAGAAACTGATTTCGATGTAACATATTTGTATTGTAAACCATTATGTAATGGTCGTGTGTAAACATGATATTTTAGATTATCATTATTTGATAATCTACGTAAAGCTTTTTAAACCTTTATTTTTGAAATAAAGGTTATGGTTTGTTTTAAAAATGAATGCAGTCTTTGAAAAACGTCTCATATAGAGGTCAAAACCTCGCAACGAAATCAATTAATATGGAACGTTTTTAATCAATAAGAACGGGACATTTCAGGAATAGCCACCAACTTTTGCAAAGTTGTGCATCCTAAAAGCGCATTATATTTTGAGTAAGACCTTACTACAACAAATTTTACTGTTGTACTTCCTACTAACTCCTTATTATCATCATCTACCAGCTCTAATTCCAACTCGATGATCCCAATTGGCCATGCGGACTCCCCAGAAAACCCTGATAATGCGGTGCTGGGCGCTATTAGTTTTCCCCGAACCGCTCCAGGCAGCAACCGAAAATAGTGTTCATACATTATATCGACGCTGCAAGCAGTGTCTATGTGCAATCAATTTATGATGTACCCACAACCTTTAACGCGCCCTTTAATTGTGATGGGCACATCTGATGGCTCATGTACTATCTTCGGAAATAAGATGGGAGCATTTTCCCATTCCTCTGACAGTTCTATTTTGCTTCGTTGATTTGCTCGTCCGCTGCTGACCCTGTTGATAGTTTTCTCTGTTTCCCTTCCATCACTCTTTCTTTGCCATGGATACTCTTTTTCTCCTTTTGGCTTCTCACTTGATGCTTTTCCACCATTCTTCAAGTGTTGCAATATTCCTCTTTTGAGTTCAGCAACTACTTTTTCGATTAGATGCTGACATTCATTAGTTTCATGACCATAATCATCATTAAAATCGCAAAATTTGCTTTTGTCTCTATTCCCATATTTTGACAAAGGTATCGGGGGATCGAAGCTTTTGCATACTGCCTCTGTAGCCAATATTTATTTTGGTGTTTTCGTGAGGTCTTTTATCAATGCAACATTATCAGCGTGGTGATTTTTAAACCACTGACTTCCTCCTCTCTTGTTATTATTAAACTTGCGATATTTATCACTATTATAATTACCACCTCGGGATGGCCCGTTACTACCATAGCGCTTGCCAGATTCTGACCCTCTTCCTTGCGCCCGATAATAATTGTCATCAGTATCCATACTTGAAGAGGTATTTCCAAAATTTTGTTTTATGTCTTCTTGCGCATGCATATAATCATACGTTTCTTTTATAACTTCTGCGAAAGTATCCGGCAGTCTTCTGCGCAGCCGCTGTCACAAAGGTAGATGTCTTTCTGTGTCTATACAATGTATAAAGCCGGACACCTTCTGACTTTCTGGGAGGTCTTGGATTTTGGCCACCTCCTTGTTGTACCAGTCTATGACTTCTCCCAAACTTTCTTTTGGTTTCTGCTTAATGTGGTGGCATTCGACATGTGTTCTTTTGCGGGCGCGCAGATTGTGAAAATTTAATAGGAATCTTGAGCGCAAATCTGCAAAGCCTGTAATGCTTTGGCCTGGCAATATATTGAACCATTCCCTTGCTACTCCTTGCAGCACTATTGGTAGCATAGGGCATGATACTACGTCACCCTAGCCGTGTGTTCTTGCGGTTCCTTTGAATTTTTGCAAAAAATCATCAGGATCTGACAACCCATCGTAACTTCCCATTGTTAAAGGTAACACAGGCGTTACTATGAAGGGATGATTTGCAATATGTGGCACAAATTTTTCAGTTGTAAGAGCTAGCTCAAGACTTTGTTTAGATTTTTGTCCTTGCATTACCGCGAACCAGTTGCTCATAAATTCTTGTAATCATGCTGGTTCATTGAAAGCTGGTGCCAAATGCGGCGGCGTAACTTGCTGCAACTGAGATATAAAGCTGTTGGATTGAGTCGGGTCAGATTGTGTCCTGCTGTGTTGATTGCTTGCAGTATTAGAAATTAGTTGCGAAGACGCATATGTTGTTGACCCTTGTTGCGCTGTCAGCATAACATATAAACCATCTGGGGTTCTCAAACCCATCTGTCTGATTAGCATTCTCTGTGGTAACCCTTTCGATAGGAGTTTCGGGTTCAACTAAAGTGATGACTGGTATGGTGCCCACACAGGTTGTTTTAACTTTAAAACCAGGTGGAACGGTTTCGCTTGGAGAACCGAAGCTCAGATTTTTTGGAGGTAGATCCTCAAATGGTTTGAAACTAGTTCCTGTTTCTAACACGCTTCCATCGGGAGAGTACCACTAGTTCTTATATGATTCTTTTAGGACTGTTTCCGATGCAATTGGTCCTGTTTCGACGTTTAATGTCGATTGAGGCTTCGATGTCCCTTTAACTGGTGCAGGTGGCGTCGGTGGTGTATTCATAACAGTTGTTGTAGGTGTTTGAAACCCTATACTTACTGGAGAATCCGATCGCCCCTGATTTTTGGCATTCTTTTTTCCTCCACCCATACTTGCTAACAACTTTGAAAACCTGAAAGTGACTGATTAATTTAAACAAAAAAGTTTTATGGAAAGAAGATACATATAATAAATTATACATAACACAAATTCCAATCTTATTTGTTTACACAATTGGTCCCACGGATGACGCTAAATGATCAAGCATATTTTCACGAGGTCAAGGTGAACCTACGCTTGAGTGTATGATAAGGTTTAAGAACTTACAATATTCGAACCTCCAACGATTAGTCGTGGATAACCCACATTGGTATCATTTCGATTCCGACAGGGTGGCCGATTTGAGAGTCCACCAACAACCTAGCATACGGGGTTGAGTGGCCCAAAGACATGAAGGTTTCATAGTTTGTAACATACCTGAAAGTATTTACGTGAGAGATCGTATGAAGCTTGTTCGTAAGATATTGTGTATGCTATATTACGTATGAGTAACGAATGATGTTTTAGGGTTTATGAGCTATGCATTTATAGGCTCACGAATTAGGATTTTGATAGGATCTCATCTCTAATTAAATCTGATCTTATCTCAACTAACTTTCGTTATTTAAGGAAAAGAATCTGAATTAATTATACCGTACATTTTTCTAGAATATACTAAACCCTTATGCAAGTATACGAAACTCACATCAGATTGTATAGGCACATAGAGTGCGGCTTTAACCGTGCCATATATCTTACATGGCAATTAGTGTGCGGTTCAGGACTTTGGATGCGTAATCCGCATGGTCATGCGGATATGCGTATCATTAAGTTCCAATGAGAACCACGCACTTATAAAAGCTCTAGTTAGAAAATAAAAGAGTCCAATGATGACCAAATGTTGTATAAATCTGGTTTAATAAACATTAGGACTACTGGTACTCCTTGATGTGGTTCAGACTAGTTCTTATAATAATAAAAGCTAACTTTTAAATAATTAGACATGTTTTTGACTTTTCATTTTGCTTTCGCTTTTACACCAATTTTATCTGTGTTATGACTACCTATTAAACCAATTTCGTATTATGTTACCCAGTTATTATGCTTCTTTTGATACGAAATGAGAAAGGTTCTAAATGATAATGAACGTTGGGAATATTGAGATAATTTAATTAAAAGTTTATTTGAGGACAAGTAAAAATTTAAGTGTGGGGTATTTGATAACTTCTAAATTATACATGTTTTTCATAACATTTTAAGGAGTTATCTTGGTATTTTAAAGCCATTTTAATACTTAAACACACTAAAATGGGTAACATTGGGGAAATGGTATTTTTAATATTTTGTTTGAGTTATGTATTAAACAGGATCAAGAACAATAAAAAAGTTGCAGAAAACTTGATGAAGCCGCCGACATAAGGGCATTGAAGCCACCGGCTTCCGCACCAGATTCCAGAAAGTTCCAGAATTAATTGCAGAAATTGAAGAACTTAGTAACCAAGAAAAAAAGAGCCAAGCCGCCGGCTTTAAAATGAAGCCGCCGGCTTATGCTACGCTGTTAATCCATCTTGCTGCTCAAGTTCAAGTTAAAATTGGAAATTATTCTCATCTTGATCCGGAAGCAATCAAGTCGCCGGCTTCACACTGAAGCCGCCATCTAAAGTTACACAGAAGATATCAACATATACTTCAAGAACACGTTTAACGTAGGCCCCACTCCAATTTAATGAGAAGCCGCCGGCTTCACATCCGAGCCACCGGCTTGTGTGGCGGGTGCTGAAACTATAAATTGAGGTCTTGGGGTTCAGTTTTACAGTCAGTTTTCTTTTGTACTCTGCACTCAGAGACAAATCACGAATTTAGTAGAGTTTTTATCTATCAATAACATTCAAGTTATTCAATCAATCTTTTGCTTTCAATTCCTTTATGTCGGTATGAGTTCTTTCAATTATTCTTGTCTTTTATTTATTTTTCTTACTTTAGTTATGGGCTAATAGCCTTACATGTGCTTGAACTAATGTAACACCTTGTAAACATTGCTTAAACAGTTAATTTCATGAAACAAATCAGAAAAACGGATCTGGTGTATGAAGTCGCCGGCTTCATATACCAGAGCCGCCGACTTCATCCTATTATTATGCAAATTCATTATGATTTAAACTCAGATGAATTAAAACAGTATTCGGTGAAAATATCCAACAGTGTCAACGAAGCCGCCGGCTACGTTGACCAAGCCGCCGGTTTTATCCATTTATTATAAAATATTAAATTCAACCGAATCTCTGGATTAACTGTTGTGTCTTATGTCTGATTAAAATATCACTGTTTATATAGCTTGATTAAACAACAACGATTACTATTAAGTTTTAACTAGAACATCACTAGGATTAAACTTAGTAAACTTAAATTTGATAATAAATCGGGTTATTATAATGGTGAGGGTTATAGCTAGTAACTATAAGCAGGGTTTGGTTAATCACATTAAACCTTCTATCACGTCTTAAACAGGCATTAAATCTAGACATCTATTCTAGAATTAACCTGATCAACTAGTCTTGGATTAGATATTCTTAGGTCTTCATTAAATCTGAGTTAAGCTTAATTTCAAATGCAATTGTGAGCAAGGTATTGTTTATTCCTTTAATTTATTTACTTGCAATTTATTTATTTCCTATTTCTTTGTTAACCAAAATAATCAAAACTTAAAATCAAACCTATATCTTCTGAGTCCACCCATTCACTTGGGAAGAACCTTATCTTACTTAATACTATATTACATCTGATCGGGTTTTGTTGCTCGTTAAGGTGTTAAAAGTAAACCGTAAATTAAGATATTATAAAATTAAAAGTTAGATTAAAATATAAGCAATTCTGCACACACTTTTGACACATCATATATTTAGTGGTACATGTACTATTTCAAGCTTGATGATCTACTTTTGACATAAAAAATGTGATGTGCTTCTAAAGTTGTTCCTATGTGAATAAAGTGTCGACAAAGGTTAGTATGACAAGCTTTTTTACTCCTTTTAGTAGTTTTTTATTTTATTAATTGATTTCGGTTATACACTTACTTCAATTATATGTAGCATCTATGATTCAAATATATCTTCTAAACTTTACCTTTTTGATTGATTTAGTATATGATATTTTGATTTTTATATACTTCGCTAATCTCTTTCAATCTCTATACATCTCTACTACATATTATAAGAAACATAAACAAAATAGAGTCAAAAACAAGTAGGTATTTTTGTTGTACATATTGCAGGTTAATGCCAAGCACAATGTAGTATCAGATAATCAACAACAGTAGACTACTACAGTAGACTACTGTCTTTATGGTTACTGAACACAATCCGCCATCCGCACCTAATTTCAGGTAATATCCTAATGTTATTATGATAATCATAATCACTATTAACCATCAAACTAATGAAAACATAATTGCGGCTACTACTGCAACTTCATTATATTGCAGGTAATTCTCAAATACTTTTGTCATAAGTACCATCGAACATTAGTAAATAGAGCTTCATGGCAAATGTGTCATTTTCTGCTTCATTTTAAGGTGTTTAAAAAATTTGTAAATTCATTTATTAGAATTAGAGGTATATGATACTTATGATGTTATATTTAATTGTGGTCTTTTACTACCACACTTAGTGAAATAAGTATAACAGTTTAGCGGGCTGAAACAAGTTTAGGTTCAATTAACGCGTAAGTGAAATTTGATGTTTTGTTTAATTCTTATGTACGTTATTGGCAGATTCATTAGTGATTTCGAATTTTTGTTATGGTGGTAGAAAAACAAGCAATTGTATCCTTTTGTGATCATTCGAGTGTATAGTGAATGCAAAGTTTTCTGATTAAAGTGGTGGAGCTTCACTTTCGGTATGTAGTGACGAAGCAGAAAAAATAATCGGCTGCTCAGCTGATGAGGCGATGAGTATCATATCATGAATTCATGGGTATATTATGAAACATGTACCTTAAGAGCATTCCTTATGTTATTCCTTATGTTACCGTGTGCAGATTTGGCATTCCGCGGGAGTTAGTTAGCGATAATGGGGCTCAAATCGCTAAGGACCCGTTCAAACATGGTTCACTGGTTTGCATATAATTCAAAAATTTACGTCGGTTGCACATCCGCAAGCTAATAGGTTGTGTGAAGTTACTAATCATGATATTGTAAGCGGTGTTACAAAGCGCTTATATGAAAAACGCACTGGTTAGGTAGATGAGCTACTCAATATTTTATGGGCGCTATATATATATATATATATATATATATATATATATATATATATATATATATATATATATATATATATATATATATATATATATATATATATTACTTTCAAGAAGAGTACGGGTGAAACACCTTTTAGTTTAGTATATGGCTCTGAAGCAGTAATACTCGCTGAAATTCTTGTGCCAACACATAGAATTGCTAACTTTGATGAAGAAGCAAATAGTGAAGCTTTATGTGAAAATTTGAATTTAATAGAAGAGTTTAGGTTAATGACTGCTATCAGGGAGGCGAATAACAAACAGCAAATCGCCAAATATTACAACAAAAGAGTGAGCGCATTGTCCTTCGATGTAGGCGAATGGGTACTGCGGAATAATGATGCGAGTTGAGCAGAAAAACTTGGTAAGCTGGGGCCTAACTAGGAGGGTCCTTATCAAGTTGTTGCTATTAATGTGGAAGAATCATACAAACTCGCAGACATAGAAGGGCGAAATCTCCCCAATGCGTGGCATGCTACTTTGTTGAAGCGATATTATGCATAAATTTTTAAGAATAATGTGTTAAGCAACGCATATATGTATTCAAAGTGTCAAATGAAATAAAAGAACGCGGTTGCTATTTTTCTATGTATTTTTTAATTTTGCAAGTCTTGATCACACTTGTAAAATATATACTGAATAAACACCAGAATCGTGTAAGTGATTGAAAATTTGCTCATGTTGTTAAAATTAATAAGACCTTGTGGCATATTTACAGTTCATGAAATTTTCTATAACATTTGGTTTCAGTATGCTGGTATGTTTCGCGAAGGCTAAGTCGCGTAGTGATGACATTGCCCGCTCACGCAGAAACTACATAACGTGAAAGGATGTTAATTTCCTAAGTATTTGATTTTGCCATACTTAGATGCTTCGCGATGCTAACTAATAGCCTAAGGATCGTTTTAGCGGACTTGGAAGATTCATAACGTATAAATATATACAAATGCAGATTGTTTCGCAAAAGTACATACTTATTATGTGCACGATAATAAAAGTTGGAAATTGCAAAGGGCAAGTCTATGTTATTAATATTTATGATAAAGCGCTATATAAATATAAGTACTTGCAAAAATATAAGAATTGAAATTTTATTATCAAAACGCAGAGATAGTTGCGTGCTAATATTACATAAAGCATCCTCATTCTTTAGGTAAGTCGAGCTTGATGATGTCATCTGCATTGGCATCATCTTGCTTGCTTTTCGCTATTATTTTGGGGATGGGAATTTCAACTATGTTCTCTTTCGCAATAACAAATTCTGCTTGTGCGTGGGTCACAGAACATAAGCGGTCCATTATTTCAGATGGTAACGGCTCCGGCAAGTGGCAGTGGGTGGCAATTTGGTCCAAAATTTCCACCCTCTCGCGTAGTTGTAGCGCGGCAGCATATGTTGAAAAATTTTTGGAAACAGGAAGAGAGTTGAGCACTTTTCTGGAAAACTCAGGCAGATGTTGGCGGAGCTTTGCAAATTCCAGCTACGCGGAGGATTTAGCTGCTATAACATTGTCCCGCTCTGATGTCAGTTTGGCAACATCCTCTGCTAAAGTTTAAATGGTCGCCTGAAAGTTGTTTCTTTGTTTGCTGCTGCAGAAAGTTGTTTTTTTAAATCTGCAACGGTGGTCTTTGCTGTGGTGACCTCGGCAGACAGGTCAAAGCAGCGTTTTTCGCTGTCGGCGAGTTTGGCCTTTTCAGTATAAAATTTGGCCTTCTCGGCTTCAAGAACGTTGAAAAATTGTTCCTGGCAGCACATCATGTGGTACGCAGAGTTGAATGCCATATAGAAGTTCCGCACAAAGCAGTTGTGAGTTTCTGGGGCAGAAAGCTTCGCAAACTCATGGCGAAGCTCATCTGGTATCGCCAGTTTCATTTGTGGCATTGGTCTAAAGCCGCAGAAGAGGATGTGCAAGTATACCCTGATAATCTGTCAACTCTTACCCTGTAGGTGTCAGGCGGAGTGCGGAACAGTTCAGTAATCTTATCCACAATGCCAGGACTTGGGAAGATTGGGTCACCAGTTGAGTCATCTGCAATACAAACAATTTTGTGAATTAGCAAAGAAATTTATAAGTGTTAACGCTATGATGAGAGGATAATATTTTTGGCTTACCCATCTGTTGCTCAAGATCATAGTCATATATTACCGAGTTCTCAAAAAGGGTTGTTTCGCGTTGCTTTAATTTCTTATTTTGAGACGATGGAGGTGTCTCATATGCTTGCTTGGCGGAGTCTGCTTTGGTGAGTGGGGATTTTGTTGTTAAATCAACAACAGGAATCGAATGCCTGTCTTTCCCAGACGACGATGTTGATTTTGATTCCGGACTTGTTAATAGGTTGGAAATCAAGGTTTTTGGGTTTACTTTGCTATCAACTTCTTCGATTCTCATTTTGATGTTAAAGGAGTTATGAATAGTGTAAGTGCTGTGAAGATTGGTTGAGAATTTGATTAATTACGAGTGTTTTGAATTACGAGTAAGGATTTTATGATTACAAATACCGATGTATATATAGGAGGTTGAGAATGTTAATCGATTATGCTTAAGTCTCAAGCATGTTGATTTAACGGTAATATTTGTCACCAACTGTTGGAAACGATAATTTTGTTTGATCTAACAGTAACAAAGGCATAGCGAAATAATTCAATGCGGATTGCAGCAATAAGTAATTGCGAATTTCATTTTTAGAGTTTATCATGATACATTTTTTATGCAAAAATGTACCATAATAAACTGGGGGGACTTGATCATATACATAGTGTTGTATATGCATATTGTAAGTGCTAAAGACTAAAAACAGAAGTTACGCAATGAATGCTGAAAGGATTTGGAACATTCGCTGAAAATTAACTTAGCGGATCATATTACGCATTAATAAGGATTGCGGATTCTTTTCGCTAAGTCAGCGCGGATAATAGGATAATTCACACACCGCGGATATTCTGAAAACTATAAATAGGGAGCTTGACCTCTCATTTATAGGTTGTTGATTCTCTGCCATTTGCCCTAGCCTTTGTAATTTTCACTTGTGACTTTGCCCAAGGAACTTTTACATTGTGTTAAGGTGAATTATGCTAATTAACAATCAAGATCGGGTCGGGGTAGTTGATCACTTGATTGATAAAGTGAAAGACGATCATCAGGGCCCAAAACAATCATCAAACATCTCATTTCACCATTTTAATCTCATTGCACTCAATCCTTAATTAAGTATCTTTAATATAGGATTGATCATACTGCATGCTAAGAAGACTGCTTTTTTGGTTGGATGTAACTTTATGATGACAACCAACTTAGCAGACCGAGTTATCGTTTATGAAGGAATCCTTCCTACGCGTAGGCGAGGACCCGATCAATTTCCAACCAAGAATCAAAAAGCCTAGTCCAATAAGGGACAGGGAGTAGAAAATTGCTGGATCTTACTATTACTTGGATGACAAACTAGGTCGTGTGCGCACATCGGCACGAGTTGCCAGATTGAAAATACACAAGAACACGTCCCAGAGAGGGTCACACGCGACTTCTGAAATGGCTGCACAAATAAAAGACAAGCGGTTACACGTTAAAGTGAACAACAAAGAAAACTAAAACGATAATGAAAAAGGCTTACAATGTAACACACTTACCACCTTTCTTCTTCCTGTAGGACTCCTCCTTCCTCTCGTCAACATGCTTGCACTCCGTCCTGTGGGAAGAAATGCTCTGGCCAATCGAGCCCCCTCGTTGACAACATGAGGGGTGAATACTATAACATTGTGGTCGTTGAATCCCACGTATATGCATGGAACCTCCTCCTCAAAACACACGTAACCTTTGAACACATGTAACTTGACGCCAATAGAAGGAACATTACCACCTGTGCCGGTGGTGGATGGACGGCAAAAGGCACCGGATTGCGTAACCTGTAAAAACATAACTACTTTATCGGTAGGAGGATTATTAATATGATGACCGACACTAGGAGGAACGAGGCCAAAAGAGTAAAAAAGGATATAATCCTCCGTAATACCCTCCAAATCCTGTCGAAGGATCTCCACGGTGTTCAGATTCAGTAACAAAGACTGGAAAGTATAAAATCTTGTGTGAGGAAGAAAGGAAAAGAACTGGAAGAATATTGGATCAGTGGATCGAAGAAGAAGAAGGTATGCAAGTGATGAACACTTTGTAAAAATAAAGAAGGTATTTCTAGGGATGAGAAGGAAATCATGGAAAAATGGAAAGTGCACCGTGTCCGTACACGTGTCACAAATCCAACGGAAAGAGAACTAATAAACTACAGTAATCGAGCTGAAGTAATGATTACACTGACAACTAGTTGAAGTAATAATTACACTGACGAATTCTGAGTGACAGGCTACAATGACCTATGGCAGAGTGATGATTGAATTCGCGGTTTCTCGCGCTGAACAGATTGACAAGCTGTAAAAACCACCCTGACATTAAATGCATTGATCTAGTGCACCGTGCATAATAATTTGAGTTCTGCAACACACGCGCTTTTTTGCATTAAATGCAACTCTCCGACGCCCTAAATGTCATCGTTAGAATTTTCACGTCGTGCACAACACCCTGAACTAAATGCACCTTTCACCACACTATAAGGTATAATTAGAGTTCTACATCACGCACAATAAATTGTGCACAATATATAACTAAGGTGACTTAATGATGCGCATGGCTGCACATCTATATGCGCTATATCATATCAGCGCGCGTCACCCCACATAAAACGTAGGGGCTCATATCTTACACTGAATAGCACGCAATCTTGTAACAACCCAACCTGTTAACTAACCAAAAATGCGGAAATAAAAAAAATTAAACAGAGCTGTCCAGATGGGGTGCGCGGCGCGCACCCACACCTGTGCGCGGCACGCACAGGGCCTGGCAGCCCGCTGTCCACTTTTTTTCAATTTTCGTAAAAAGATCTCTTGCTTCCCGACACCTTTAGACCAAACGCTTTTCACAACATTTTATATTAGTTAAACCTAACACGTTCCAATAATAAAATGAGTTTTACGAGACCGGGCCCACAAATGCCGTTTTATGACTTTCGTACAAAATACAAATTTTCAACCACATTGTTTTTAACACAAAATAAAGACCGAGCATGGCGATTGGGGATACGCTACCCAATCCTAATCAATCTAAAAGCAAGATCTTCTAAAGCAACTATGCGAGTCCACTAGTTCCCGCTTACCCGAGCCACCGCATCCATGCAAATCTAAAAATATAAACAACGAGAGGGTAAGCTAACGCTTAGTGAGTGAAAATATACTACATACATATATATGCATAAAATGGACACGCCACACAAATAATCAAATACCGCATACCGGAGCATCCAAGCATAAGGCAAGCTAATCTAAGCATACCGTACGATCACTAAGCAACAAGCTAAAATACATCAACAAACATAAGTTCACCAACAACGATGTGAAAAACGCCAAATAGCTAAACCCGGAGGGTTAGCTACATCACAACAATACATCACTATATATAACAATTTATATATAAAAACCCAAGGTTAACCCCTTTAACCCAATACCGAAAACCAAATACCACAATGAAGATTGGCCGAACAACCCGAGCCTTAGTGAATTCGCACAACCCGATATTCACTTCTTCACCAATTCAACAACCGAGGTTGGCCGAACTACCCGAGCCTTAGTGAATTCGCACAACCCGAGATTCACTACCTCATCACAAGATGATCGAACAACCCGAGTCATCATGAATCCGCACTACCCGAGATTCACTTCTCAACATCAAACCCACGGTCACGGGATTATAAAATCCACCACATCGGGGTTATCCACATCACAACAATATCAACCCTTCGCCATTGGGGTTATAACATCCAAATCACAACCACGTGTGATAATGTACACACAAACGTGTACCTCGCCAAAGGTAATCAACCAAAATGCACAACCGTGTCAATTGGACCTATACACCAGTCCATCAAATCCACCAATATGTGAAGTGAGCTCTATACCCGAGAATCACTTCACCCGACCCGCACCCATCCTACACATACATATGCACATAGGATATTAACACTCACCTTGTCAAAGGAAAATACCTAATCAATTCATTAAAAATACAATAACACACTTAGAGTGGATTTACAAACCAACTCAATTCGACACTTAGTGCAAATTCGATCAGTTGCACTTACAAACACCAAACGCGTCCAAACTAACCACTAATCACTAATCACAAGTAAAAATGG
This sequence comes from Rutidosis leptorrhynchoides, assembly GCF_046630445.1. NCBI lineage: Eukaryota > Viridiplantae > Streptophyta > Magnoliopsida > Asterales > Asteraceae > Rutidosis > Rutidosis leptorrhynchoides. The sequence goes on along the minus strand of NC_092337.1, from coordinate 289,833,022 downwards.
TCCTAATAAGCCAAATGAACCTAAACTTAAGTGTTTAACACTTATCAATCTCAAAATCATCCAAAAACCCTAATTTTGACTCAATTCCAAAATTAGTCTTTCAAACACACAAAAAGGGTTCCAATACTTCCATAATCGTTAAACCTAGTGATTAAACCCAATTACAAGTCCTTCCAATACTTCCATAATCGTTAAACCTAGTGATTAAACCCAATTACAAGTCCTAATCATAACCAATTAGTTCACCAACCCAAAATCCACCAACAATAACAATAAACCCGATTACAAGCAACACTAAACTCACTTCATGAGTTTAAATGGGTTTATCAACAATTTAATTTCAAACCCTAACTTGAATATCAAAATCAAACATTGAAATTCGGAGTTAGAACTTACCACAACAACCAAAACGAAGCTAGGAACGAGGTGAACAACTTTAAAACCCGAGACTTTGATCAATTCATGCTCCTTCTTCTCCAAAACCCCAATTCTCTCACTAGAATTCTCCCTCTCTCTCTAAGATACTTGAGAGTGATGAATGGATGTGAAAATAATCCAAAAGTGGATCCAAACCAGCTGATAAGGCCTGAGATCCGGTCTAAAGTGAAAAGACCAAAAAGCCCTTCATTAAACTTAAAATAGAAAAAGGCAGAATTCTATCGCTGGGCATGTGCGCGGCGCGCACCCATGTCTGGGCAGATTCTGACCTTTTAACTTTTACACTAAGCTTCATCCACTATACGTACATCATTTAATACTCTGGGTGCCATAAATATTGGGGTCTTACAACTCTCCCCCACTTAGAATCGATCACGTCCTCATGATCCTCATTACTTAACCAAACGAACCACACTCCACGGTCCTCAAACATAAGTCCCAATCCGACTTTCCTAAGCAATTCTTCCCAATGAATCACCTTTAACAACTAAATCGTCACCCGCGATTTATCAAATCCGCAAATCCGAGCACTAACACTTGCTCATTCCCTCATATCGGAAAAACTCATCCAGTCTCTTACCGAGATATCAATCCCTTAGCGTACCCTTACCGAGTACAAGGCTAAAAGCAACCAAGTCTCAACCTTAGGTCAACAACCCGAAACGATGAAGACCGAACCAAACGAAACCTTAAAGATAACACCAATCATGAAACATCCCTTGTAGTGCGCAACACGACCAATACGCAACTATCGTAACATCATAACGGCTAAAACCGATAGCGCCCTAAACGACTATGGCCACGCAAATCCCAAGGTGTACAAAATCGACTATTGTCACACCCGTAACAACATGTGAGCGAAACACGGCTATCGCATCACTAATCACATGACATGGTCCTCGCGACCCAACCATTGGTGTATAAACAACCAATAGTTCACAACACAACATGGCCGAAACAACCCGAGCCTAAACACATATGGAGGATGGTCGAAACAACCCGAACCTTAGTGAATTCGCACAACCCGAAATTCACCAACCCAATCCATATATCCCACAACGAAATGACCGTACAACCCGAGCCTTAGTGAATCCGAACTACCCGACATTCACTACCTCAAACTATGAGTCCAACCAACTGGGACAATCGTACTACCCGAAATATTGTGAATACGAACAACCCGATATTCACGTACCACAACACAACTCATGAATGGTACTCCCATTCCGATAACGTTATACCATACCGATATAACACTAAACCCATGATGAAGTCAGCGGACCCCGAAGGTCATGCTCCACCAATCAACAATACCATGATGAAGTCAGCGGACCCCGAAGGTCATGCTCCACCAATCAACAATACCATGATGAAGTCAGCGAACCCCGAAGGTCATGCTTCACCAATCTTATACGCACTTTTGGCCTCAAACAACAAGTAGTGCACCATCACGCTCTGCTACACTATAGTGAACCCTAACGGATACCACTTACCATCCACACAATCGAGCGAGAACCACCTATATCGAACATAGGCACAAAACAATAATTCTCGCCAAACACGCCCATTATCTCTCAACGAGATTACCACATTATCACCTCGGTGATAATTTATATCCCAAAATCATAAGTGCAATTTAACTGAAATTGTACTTTACCACAAATCGACCAAAACTAGGTCCCAACACAAACTTCCGGATCTACCAAAAGCATTATCCGAAGTCTCACACTAAAACTTCCTCGTGCGGGAGTATAACTCCCCCACTTGGAACTACGTTCCATAACTGCCTCTCGTACAACCGTACAATGCAACCAAAGGTAGACTTTACCAACAATTGGGTTCACACGACCCATTACCATATCTTGCTCTAAACCTTGAGCATACGAAGGATTTTAACCAATCCTTAAAAACTTGAACGAAAAGTGTACCACGATTACACAAACCATACTCTCGCAATCATCCAATTGCTTTAGGTTGTCAAATTTCACCCAGTCACTCATGAACCTAAGGGTTTCTCCCCGGTACCCTAAGCACAATGTAACCGCAACACCATCGGAGTCGAACACTACGCTAGTAGGTATGAAAGAGGCACCTAATGTCGCATCATGTAGACTCCATTACCAACATACATCGAGATCCAAAACACTCGATCTCATAGGTTCCAACCACCAGACGAACCTCACAGTTCATCAATTTCAACACGAGAGCGAACACGCTTTAACATCCGAACACCAAAGCCCATTCCCAAGGCTTGGTAAAACATTTCTCAATACTAAGGAATTCTTGGTTACACCAAGTCTTACGCCCTTCGCCCATTAATCAAAACGTCACCATAGGGTACTTCCATTAGGAACATCACCCATAACAATAACATGCAAAACACTATGCAACCCACAAACTCGAACGCATCGACACATAAATAAATATTCAAAGGGCATATTTATTAAAACAAAACGTACCTTAATGTCTCCTTGCAGCATTCACCGCTGCCAACTCGGGACAATCCGGCTTGCGATGTCCCTATTTATGACAATAGTAGCACATTCCGTCATCACTCTTCGGCATTGTGCATTCCCACAACTTGTGGCCCCTAACACCACAATTGAAACATCTAGGCGCACGAGAACTCGTCGAACCTTTCTCCACATTACCCATACTCGCACCTACGCCCTTAGTTTTCTTACTTGGAGCACCATACGAATCAACCCTTCTCTTATTTGAAAGCTCCCTAGCTTTCGATCGCGAATGTGATTCGAAACCCCTAGCCATGTTAAATAACTCCGCAAACGAGTTCACTTGGCCAACGCTAATTTTTCCCTGCAACTCATCATTTAAAGTCCGATAGAAATCTTCCATCAACATCCGATCATTCCCAATATACTCCGGGCAAAAACGTGCCTTCGACATAAAGGTCGTCTTTAGAGTATTCAAGTCCATCGACCCTTGTTGCAAATTTCGCAACTCATTCCGCATTTCTGACAAATCGGCTGAAGTCCGGAACTCCTTGAAGAATTCCTTCTTAATCTCGTCCCACGATAACGCCATAAACGGTTCACCACCAACAAGATCAATCTTACCATCCAACCAATCCTTTGCCCTACCCCGCAAAAAACTAGTAGCGAGTCTTGTCCTCTTCTCAGGAGGGCATTCAATAGTACGAAAACACCCTTCGACATCCGAGATCCAAGTTTTGCTCACCAAAGGATCCGGTTTCCCGTCATACATCGGGGGTTTAGTCCTCATGAAGCTCTTAAGACAACGCTCCATTTCCCCACTACCTTGAAATTCGGAATACCTCCTATCCATTCTTTCTTCCAACGCACTCATTTGCTCCGCAACGGCGGCCACAACTCTAGCGTTAAACTCCAAATCATTCGTCTCGATCCCGTTTCCCGTCGCCATTTTAAGGAATGCAAAGCGATTAGATCACGAACGTATAAAGCACACACACAATACCGCCCATCTTGCTCAACACCCGTCGTACATCACTTGTTTGACACGATTTGCACCCGTAATAAGGTTTGCAAGTCCTTATTACGCACACACGCCGTATCAACTCGTTAGTACAATAACATAAACAAAATTCTACGCGATATAAACACACGCGAGAATTATTATCACAACACAATAATATATTAGTAATATCCGCATTACTAATATAAACGTTAGTCCACCTACGAACAAGGCACTAACTACAATCTATTCCGACACGTTCACCTACAAGTCCCGCAACAAATAAGCACACACAAAGGTCTAAGTCTAGGCACCTATCTCAAGTCACCTAAATCCCTTAGACCATGCTCTGATACCACTTGTAACAACCCAACCCGTTAACCAACCAAAAATACGGAAATAAAAAAAATTTAAACCGATCTACTAATTGACGCGAATACTAAAGATAGATCTATTGGGCCTAACGAACCCCATCCATGGTTGCGGATGCTTTAGTACTTTGATGTTGTTTTATCATGTCCGATGGATGTCTCGAAATGATAGGGGATATTCTTATATGCATCTTGTTAATGTCGGTTACCAGGTGTTTACCATATGAATGATTTTTATGCATGCTATTTACAAGAAATGGAAATATAAAATCTTGTGGTCTATTAATACGAATTGATAAATATATAGGCTAAACCTATAACTCACCAACATTTTTGTTGACGTTTTAAGCATGTTTATTCTCAGGTAATTGTTAAGAGCTTTCGCTGTTGCATACTAAATTAAGGACAAGATTTGGAGTCCATGCTTGTATAATATTGTTTGAAAACTGCATTCGAAGACATATGTTGTTGTGTAATATTATTGTAAACCATTATGTAATGGTCGTGTGAATATGCTATACTTTTGATTATCATTTTTAAACCTTTATTGTAAATCGAATGCAGTCTTTGAAAAATGTGTCATATAGAGGTCAAAACCTCGCAATGAAATCAATTAATATAGAACGTTATAATCAATATGAACGGGACATTTCAACACCTTTACACAAGGGGTTACCATAAGGCAACAAGGACCACCCTAGGCTGTAAGTAGCGGTGAGGTTCGTATATAGTGCACGTTATCTTTCGATTATAACCTTCACATTAAGTTTAAGTCATAATCTTTGTTATTATTATATTATATTTATCAATGACTCAATATTTATTTAAATCATACTTATAATAAAAGTATTAATAATTATTCTATAATTATTTATTAATAATGTATTACTATAGTTAGTATTATAAACTTTTAATTATTATATAATAACCAAGGTGTTCTATTAATAGTTAAATATAATTATCATATTTATTTATTTATAATTTATAATTATCTTATTATCTCTAATTACTTTTAAATTAAGTAAATATCTAAATTACATTAAAAAATAATATTACTTATTTTTCTACTGATTAAAATAGCTAAGATAATCATATAAAAACTTTAGATAAGATTTTATCTTATTTAATATTTATATATATATTTATTTCCTTATTTACTCTCGGTTTACATCTAATACAAATTTAATTATGGAGTAAATATAAATTTGACCCAAAAATATAATTTTATAATTTTTACAGCTTCCTACAAGTTTATCAAACATAGAAAAATTTTATATATATTTTATATTTTTATTACGTTTGTTATTCCTTTTACAAGACTAATTACTAGGTAATTCATATTTAATTATAAATAATATTCCTATAATTACAAAAATAATTTTTATAAGTCCTAACCCTGTTCTAAATAGTTTTTAAAAGTTCATTATTATTTTTGATGTTTTACAAAATTTCTATCCTTTTATTAATATTAATAATAATAACCGAATAGTTAGTAAATATAGATTAAATACCTATAATAATATATAAATCAAATTTTTGACTCTAATAACTTTTATAAACTAAATACATTCTGTAAAAATTATTTTTAATATTTTTATGTGTTTAAATTATTTAAATCCAATATATATACATCGAATATATAAAATAATGTAAATAATTATTCTATTGATCAAAATAATATATAAAAATATGTTTTATCTTAGAATATTAATAATAAAAGTTTTCATCAGTAAATATATATTTATTATATTGGTTTACTATTTATTACAATTTTTATTGATTTTCAGCTTTCAAAAGCAATATTAATCTATATAATTTCGAATTTAATTTTTATAAAATATGTACTGAACTAAATAATTAAGTTTAATACTATACTTTACTGTAAAAATAATTATATAATTTATTTGGCCTTTTTCCTTTTTTTTATAAATAAATACTTATACCGTATATATATAATTAATAAACTATTTTTAATTAATATAATTATTCTATTTTAATTTTTATAAAATATGTACTGAACTAAATAATTAATTTTAATACTATACTTTACTTTAAACTGTTTTTAAAAATATAAAATTGAATTATTAATCAGTAACATTATTTTTCCTAGATCTTATATTACTTATTATTAATTATCATGCATAATATATAATTTATAAAATGTGTTATATATTTATTATATATTTATTTATGTATCGGCCGAATAGAACACAAACAAAAATTTTAGAAATATAAAAACGAATTATTTTTCTGAAAAATCAATTTTTATAAATCTCATTCATCATGTTAATAATTATCATGTAAAAACTTGGATTTAACTAAGCATGTAAAATAAAATAAAAATTATTATTGTTGTTGTTTTAATTCTGCCAAACAAAAAAGAAAGAAAATAGAAAAAAAATCGAAAGAGAGAAAAGAAGAAAAACTTACAAATAAATTTTTAGTGTTTGTGAAAAGCTCTCAAAATTTTGTGATGAAAAATAATGGGGTTTGATGTCCTTATATAGTTTTTCAATGACTTGGAGCCAAAGAAAACTAAGTTTGCAAATTTAATTAAATTATTTTTTCCTTTTATTTTCAGCCGACTTATAATATTAATACCATTTTTTTCTTAATTGGAACAATCCAGAATATTTTGCATTTTATTATCTTTATTTATATTTATTTTATTTATTCGATGTATATATTTATATATATATTCTGACATATATACTTATAAATATTTATTTTACAAATTTTTATAATTATTACTCATAACTTATTCATTTTATATAGACACATAATTATATATTCATTTACATACATTTTCATTTATAATAATAATAATAATAAAATTAATAATAATAATAATAATAATAATAATAATAATAATAATAATAATAATAATAATAATAATAATAATAATAATAAGAATAATAATAATAATAATAATAATAATAATAATAATAATAATAATAATAATAATAATAATAAGAATAATAATAATAACAATAATAATAATAATAATAAGAATAAGAATAATAATAAGAATAATAATAATAATAATAATAATAATAATAATAATAATAATAATAATAATAATAATAATAATAATAATAATAATAATAATAATAATAATAATAATAATAATAATAATAATAATAATAATAAATACTAGGGTTAGGGTTAGGGTTTATTTTATTAAATACGAGTATTAATTACTTCATTTATTATGTCCGGATAACAACCCTAATAATAATGATGTACAAAACAGCAATGAAACTCTAAGGGCATTTTAGTCATTTCAGAGTGGAAAAATGAGGGTTGTTATAGTACCTCCCCATTAATTTAAACTTCGTCCCGAAGTTTCAGGAAGACTTCTCCGATGCATCAGTGATTGGAAAAAGATGAGGATATTTCAGCTTCATCTGGTCTTCACGTTCCCAGGTATACTCGGGGGCCTCTTCGTGAATTCCAACTGATCTTAACAATAGGAATAGAGCTCTGTTTCAAGCCTTTAACCTCACGATCCATAACCTCTATCGGTTCTTCAACGAAATGCATTTTATCATCAATGCGGATATCATCTAATGGAATAACAAGTGTGTCATCAGCAAGACACTTTTTAAGATTCGAGACATGAAATACATCATGCACACTATTAAGCTCAGTGGGTAATTCTAATCGATACACCACAGGACCAATCCTTTCAATAATCTTGAAAGGTCCAACATAACGTGGACTTAGTTTGCTTCGTTTACCAAAACGAACGACGCCCTTCCAAGGAGATACTTTCAACATTACTTTATCCCCAACTTAGAATTCTAAATCTTTTTGACGATTATCAGCATAGCTCTTTTGTCGGCGGCGGGCAGTTTCTAATCGTTTCTTAATTTGAACAATCTTTTCGGTAGTTTCATGAATGATTTCAGGACCAGTTAACTGTATGTCCTCTAATTCATCCCAGCACAAAGGGGATCTACATTTTCGTCTGTATAAGGCATCAAAAGGTGCAGCCTTAATACTTGAGTGATAGCCGTTGTTGTAAGAACATTCAGCTAAAGGCAAGTGTCTATCCCAACCTTTGTCGAAATCAATAGCACAAGCACGAAGCATAAATTCCAACGTTTGAATGGTTCGTTCACTTTGACCACCGGTTTGTAGATGATAAGTAGTACTCATGTCGAGTTGAGTTCCAAGAGCAGATTGTAAAGTTTTCCAAAAATCTAGAAATAAATCGACTGTCGCGATCAGAAATGATTGAGATAGGGACTCCATGACATGAGACAATCTCATTGATATAAAGTTGTGACAATTTCTCCATCTTGTCAGTTTCCTTGATCGGTAAGAAATGTGCAGATTTAGTGAGACGATCCACTATGACCCAAATAGTATCGTTGCCGTTTGAAGTCTTAGGCAACTTAGGAACGAAATTCATTGTGATACATTCCCACTTCCACTACGAAATATCCGGCTGTTGAAGTAAACCAGACGGCTTTTGATGCTCGACCTTAACTTTCAAACAAGTAAGGCACTTGTTCACATAATCGGCAATGTTAGATTTCATATTAGGCCACCAATAAAACTCTTTCACATCGTGATACATTTTACTATAGCTTGGGTGAATAGAATATCTAGTCTTATGTGCTTCATCCAAGACTAGTTCTCGAAGATTTCCAAAGATTGGGACCCAGATTCGGTTATTGAAATACCTTGTTCTATTTCCCTTAAATTCAATTTGCTTTTCGAGACCTTTCAGTCCCTCAAGTTGGACATTCTCTTCCTTCAATGCCTCAAATTGTGCTTCACGAATTTGTGATGTAAGATTCGTACGAATACGTATATTTAAAGCTCGGACTCGGATCGGTTTGGCACGATCCTTTCTACTAAGGGCGTCAGCAACTACATTTTCCTTTCCAGGATGATATCGAAGTTCACAATCGTAGTCATTTAATAACTCGATCCAACTCCTTTGCCTCATGTTTAATTGCTTCTGGTCAAAGATATGTTGAAGACTTTTATGATCGGTAAACACCGTGATTCTAACCTCATAGAGGTAATATCTCCACATCTTTAGTGCAAATACCACGCCTCCTAATTCCAGGTCATGTGTGGTATAGTTCTTCTCATGTTTCTTCAACTGTCTAGATGCATAGACGATAACCTTTTCACGTTGCATCAGAACACATCCGAAACCTTGATTCGAGGCATAACAATAGACTATGAAATTTTCAGTGCCTTCAGGTAATGATAGAATCAGGGCTGTGGTCAATTTATCCTTTAGAATCTTGAAAGCAGATTCCTGTTCTTCGGACCACTCAAACTTCTTCCCCTTATGAGTTAGCTTGGTAAGAGGTTTGGCTAGGATAGAAAAATATTTTATGAACCTTCGGTAATAACCAGCAAGTCCCAAAAATTGGGGAATATGTTTCGCACTCTTAGGCACCTCCCAGTTTTGAATAGCGGTGATTTTCGCCGGATCGACATGTATTCCTTCACTATCAACTACATGTCCGAGAAATTGTATGGTTCGTAGCCAAAATTCACACTTGGAGAACTAAGCATACAGTTGTTCCTTCTTTAAGAGCTCTAGAATCAATCGCAAGTGTTGCTCATGCTCTTTCTCGCTCTTAGAATAGATTAGAATGTCATAGATAAAAACTATCACGAATTGGTCAAGATAAGGTTTGCATACACGGTTCATAAGATCCATGAATACAGCAGGAGCATTGGTTAATCCAAAAGGCATGACAAGAAACTCATAATGTCCGTAACGGGTTCGGAAAGTAGTCTTAGAAACATCAGCTTCTTTGACTCTCAGTTGATGATAACCGGACCTAAGATCAATCTTCGAGTAGATGCTTGACCCTTGCAATTGTTCAAACAGGTCATCAATATGCGGAAGTGGGTAACGATTCTTGATGGTTAACTTGTCGAGTTTACGGTAATCAATACACATTCTCAACATACCATCTTTCTTCTTGACAAAAAGTACGGGTGCTCCCCACGGGGACGAGATAGGACGAATAAAACCTTTCTCCAAAAGTTCTTAGAGTTGGTTGGATAATTCCTTCATCTCAGGTGGAGCTAAGCGGTATGGTGCCTTTGCAATAGGTGCAGCACCGAGGGCCAAATCAATCTGAAACTCAATCTGTCATTGGGGAAGGAGACCAGAGAGTTCTTCAGGAAATATTTCAGGAAACTCTCTAACTACCGGTACATCTTCAATGCGTTTTTCTTCCAATTCGACTTCCTTAACATGAGCCAAGATGGCTTGATATCCCTTCATTAGATACTTGCGGGTCTTGATGCAAGAGTTGATGTTGAGTTTGGAACCACTCATCTCCCCTTGAACAATTAAGGTTTCCCCATTTTCAAGAGGTATGTTAATGGTTTTCTCATAACACATGATTGCAGCACTTAATGGGCTTAACCAATCCATCCCTACGACTACATTAAAGATGCCTAACTCGACTGGAAATAGGTTGATCTTAAAGTGTTTATCGACTAAAATCAGATCACAGTTTTTATACACATTGTCTACTTTCATAACCTTACCATTTGCTACTTCTACAAGACGCTTAATTTCTAAGGCTTGTGGTTTTTCAGTGAATAAAGCACAAAATTCAGTAGACACATAACTCCTATCAGCACCAGAATCAAATAAAATTGTACCATAGAAGTTGTTAACAAGAAACGTACCCATTATCATTTCGTCATCATCACGGGCTTCTTCAACAGTCATCACAAATGCCCTACTTTTAGCATTTCTCGTGTTACCTTTTTCTTTGGACACTGGTTGCGGAAATGCCCTTTCTCACCACAGTTATAGCATGTAGGAATGATTGTGTTGGCTTTGGTTGTAGGAGTATATGTTGAAGGAATTGCAGCTCTACAATTTTTGGCTATATGGCCAACCTTCTTACACTTGGTGCACTCAGCCTTGCACCACTCAGAATGGTGTTTTTCACAACGCTTAAAAAAGGTTGTTTCCCAGAGTAACCTCTTTTTGAATTTTCGACAACTTTCTTATTTGAGCCTTGGTTCGATCCCTGAGCAGGTACAAATTTCCTTTTGCCCTCATTTGTCTTAGCCTCGGCTTGTTTATTTGTCGCGGCTTTTCTCCTCTTAGCCATCATGAGGTTTTGGACCATCAGTATCACCATAGCTAAGGTCTCCTTACTAGTAGCAATGACATTTCCTTGAATCTCGTCAGGAAGACCTTCCATGTATCGCTCTATCTTCTTCTGTTCGTTTGGTACCATGTCCGGGCTCAATGTAACCAACTCTATAAACTTGTTGGTATAAGCTTCAATATCGGTACCTATGACCTTCAGTCCCCAAAACTCAACCTCTAGCTTTTGAATTTGATTTCTCAGACAAAACTTTTCAGTCATCATCCACTTTACGACGGCCCATGGAATAGCATTAGCAGCATCTAGCCCTACAGTTTAGGAATAAGCGTTCCACCAAGTCAAATCAAGACCACTTAGTGTGTGAGTGGCATACTTTACTCGGTTGACATCCGCACATTTACAGATACGGAAAATGGATTCAAGCTTTTCGAACCAACGAGTCAGTTCAACAGCTTCCTCACTCCCCTTAAAAGACGGAGGCTTGCAATTCATAAACTCCTTGTAGCTGCAAGAAGTGGGAGGATTTCCTTAGTTGTTCCCCTGATTATTGTTATGGTTGCCTTGAGCGGCAGCCAACAGCTGTTGGAATTGTGCAGGAGTCAGAGAGATATTCAGGATATTGGTAGCACCTCGTGTTGATTGAGCCATCGTTCTTCAATACATAATAAATATAGTATTAGTTGAAGAGTTCATGGTGCTAATAAGTGATAAGTTTAATAAATGCACAAGATCCACACAACATACACAAGCATATATAAGAGAAACCACCAGATATAACCAAACATTTATGAATAAGGTAAGATAGATGATAGGAGTAACAAGGTGGAAACAAAATACTTAAATTAAACCATAAAAACCACTAGTTTTACATGAATCAAAAACCAATGTAACTTAGGCATATGCCTTTACATAAACAACAGAAATGGAAATAAATGAAAATCCTAAGATCTAATCTTTCTTAGGTGACGGAGGCTTGAAATGATCCTTAATGTACCCCTTGAAGTATATTACAAACTTCTCTAGTTCCACCAGTGCTTGACGCTGGCGGTCGAGTTCCTCTCTTGCCTAGCAAACATCACGGAGAACTTGTCATAGACCCTCTTCATATCGCTGTTTGTGTAGTCTATGCGCTTCTCCATCATAGCCAAGCGATCATGGAATGTATCTCTCATAGTTTTAGTGCAACTCTATAGGTTCATGAAATCACACCGAACCAGAGCATGTTCATACTCGGTATAGACAAACCCAGAAGCCTTTGGCTTCTTGGATGAACTAGCATCATCAGCAGCGGGAGTCTCAGGCTCCTTCCTCTTTGGTGTGGGAGTCCTGGTAGCACATTTGCTCCCTTTTTAAATGCTTTTGCAATATATATATTTTTGGGACTGAGAATACATGCACTTTTATAAATGTTTGATGAAACAGACAGAAGTAATCGAAACTACATTATATGGTTGGATTATCAAAATCGAATATCCACCCTTCAAGTCTGGTAACCTAAGAATTAGGGAAATGGCCCCTAATTGACGCAATCCTAAAGATAGATCTATGGGCCTAACAAACCCCATTCTGGAATTTAGAATGCTTTAGTACCTCGATTTAAAAGGTGATTGCGATTGCAGTAATATAGCATACTTGAGAGTATGCGGGGGATATTCTATATGCATCCTTGTTAGTTCGGTTACCAGGTGTTCACCATATGAATGATTTTTATACACTTGCGAGTGTAATGTTATATGAAAATTGAAATCTTATGGTCTATTAAAATTATGGAAATGATTGATTACGATAAACTAATGAACTCACCAACCTTTTGGTTGACATTTTTAAGCATGTTTATTCTCAGCTAATAAAGAAATCTCCGCTGTGCATTTGCTCATTTTAAAGATATTACTTGGAGTCATTCATGCCATATTTTAAATGACGTTGCATTCAAGTCGTTGAGTTCAATAAAGATTATTATTAAATAAATGACAGATTATGTCATTTATAGTTTGGATATTATGAAATGATATGCATGCCTGTCAACTTTCGATGTAATGAAAGTTTGTCTTTTTAAAACGAATGCAATGTTTGTAAAATGTAACATATAGACGTCAAATACCTCGCAATGTAACCATATATTATTGTATTCGTCCTTATGGATTAGGACGGGTCGCTTCATGTGGTATCAGAGCGGTGGTCATAGCGAACCAAGTCTTGCATTAGTGTGTCTAACGGATAGTTATTAAGATGCATTAGTGAGTCAGGACTTTGACTGTAACGTCCTCCCAATAGGGTCTGGAAGGAACGTCACTAATATCAAAACATACCAACATATTATAATAAACGAGAACAATACTAAATGATGAATTTAACTTTAATGAGTACGCAGCGGAAAATGAAATGTCGTTACAATGACATGAATAACAATAACGTAAATGTTCACATGCAGAAGTAATAAATGCGATATCTCTTGATCCTATGTCCAAGTAGCATCACATAAGCAGTAAGTATAAGAGCTTGAATCAAACAGTACCTGAGACAAAACATGTTAAAGTGTCAACCAAAAAGGTTGAGTGAATTTCATAGGTTTAACAAAAAGTTTGTCGTTGTTTTAGACCACAAGATTTAGTTTGTAAAGTTGATCTCCCGCAGGATCAAAAAGTTATGCTAATGCGTGATATTTAGACTAAACGTTTAAGTTTGCCCCATGACAAGTTGTGTCTGTCCTTGTCGGTTTAATTTCATTATTAAGTAATACAAAGACTTAGTCAAATGTATCGGGGACGTTACTCCCGATAGGCCTACCCCACATAATTAAGCATGCAGTAGCAATTAAAAATATCACTGTAGGGACTTAGTCGGATATAGCCAGGTATAGCATAGTTTAACAGTTTGGTACTTGTGTCTAAAGTGTAAAAAGTAAAAACAGCATGTGTCTCACCCCAAGTAAAAGTAAGTAAGTTTGCTAGCAATAAAGAGGGGCTATGAATTCACCTTAGTAAGTAGAGAGAGGGTTATTCCTCGGAATAGAGAGTTGAACGAGTGAGCAGGAAAGTCAACCTATTGACATTTAAGAGTAGTTAAGTGTTTTGCCCATGTTTAAGTTTAAGTATGTGTTTAAGTATAGTTTGTTTTACTAAGTTTCTATTCCTAGTAAGTTTCTACTTTTAGAAAGTTTCCATTTTTAGAAAGTTTCTTATTTTAGTAGGTTCCTTATTCTAGTAAGTTTCTATGACTAGAGAGTTTCTACTTAAAGAGTGTTTTCCATTTTAGGATACTTGTTGTATTAGATAAGCTTCCAATCACCCCTTTCCCTTCGAATGGCCAATTCAGATCTAGGGGTTTGAGCTATAGGACCCTTTAAATCGAAAATCCAAACCCTCTGCCTAGAATCTCGTAGAAACCATTCGTCAAGAAAGTTCAAAGATCTATACATCTCTAATACATATCCCAAAATGTTTTTATGTTACAATATAAGTAGTAGGTTATAGGTGCTAGTAATAGTAATAGTGTATACATGTTATTTATTTTATTTTTTAATTGCGTATAATTTATAACATTATTTACTTGTTTCGGTAAAAATAATAACCGAAGTAAAAAGTAAAAAGTAAAAAGTAAAAGTAAAAAGTAAAAATAAAAAGTAAGAAAAGAATACTTACTAGTAGTAATTTTTTAAAGAGAGAATGAGAGAAATTTTGGTGTGAGTTTGAATGAGAAATGAGGGGTATTTATACTTGAAAAAATTAGGTAAAAAGAATAAAATAATTAAAAGAAAAATAAATATTTTAATTTTTAATGGGATTTTAAAATTCAAAAGTATTAAACGTTAGGTCATGGGATAATGCACAAAATAAAATAATAAAAGTAGTTTTTCCATTATAATTTTTAATTAAAAAGTAATTTATTTATTTTTTTTAATTCATTTATTTTAAGGATTTCTTTTTTTATATATATAAATAAACAAATTGATTTAGTGCTTTTCCAAGAGTATTTGTCAATAATATATTTTTTTTTATAAATACAAATTTTGCATAAAAATAATAAATAATTCAGTATTTTGTATTTTTAATAATAATTATCATTTTAATTATTAAACTATAGTTTTAGTAAGTTTGTAAATATTATTACATTTATATATAATTGGATTTATTATATAGTTAAATATATAATACATTAACCAAATAATAAAAGTGATACAAAATTTATATACTTAGTTAAATTATGTCAAATTATATAAATTAATAATATATTATTTATTTAAGTGTACATTGTTGACAAAATTACTATTCGGTCAATATTTAATTGTATATAACAACCCTTAATACATATAGTCAGACAGATAACCCTAGGGTTAATTCAGTAAATTTAGAAGTCGAAAGGTGAGGGTTGTTACAGTACCTTCCCATTAATAAAAACTTCGTACTGAAGTTTTAGGTAGACTTCTCGGATGCATCAGCGGTTGAGAAGAGATGGGGATATTTCTGTTTCATTTGGTCTTCACGTTCCCAGGTATACTCGGGGCCACGTCATGAATTCCAACAGATCTTAACAATAGGTATGGTGCTTTGTTTTAAGCGTTTAGCAGATCGGTCCATGACTTCAACGGGTTCCTCTATGAAGTGCATTTTATCATCAATGCGAATGTCATCCAAAGGAATAACGAGAGTGTCATCAGTGAGACACTTTTTAAGATTCAAGACATGAAATACGTCGTGTACGCTGCTAAGTTCAGCAGGTAATTCTAATCGATTAGCCACGGGTCCGATCCTTTCAGTAATCTTGAAGGGTCTAATAAAACGCGGACTTAGTTTGCTTCGTTTACCAAAACGAACGACGCCTTTCCAAGGGGATACTTTCAACAAGAATTTGTCACCAACTTGGAATTCCAAATCTTTCTGACCTTTATTAGCATAGCTCTTCTGTCAGCTGCGGGCAGTTTCTATTCGTTTCTTAATCTGAACTATCTTTTCTGTTGTCTCGTGTATGATTTCAAGACTAGTTAACTGTCTGTCCTCTAATTCATCCTAGCACATTTTCGTCCGTATAAGGCCTCAAAAGGTGCAGCCTTAATACTTGAGTGGTAACTATTATTGTAAGAGAATTCAACCAAAGGCAAATGTCTATCCCAGCCTTTGCCGAAGTCAATAACACAAGCGTGAAGCATATCTTCCTGTGTTTGAATGGTTCGTTCACTTTGACCATCGGTTTGCGGATGATAAGCAGTACTCATGTCGAGTTGAGTTCCAAGAGCAGTTTGTAAGCATTTCCAGAATCTGGAAGTTAATCTACTGTCGCGATCGGATATGATCTATATAGGAACACCATGACGAGAGACAATTTCTTTGATATACAGTTGTGACAATCTCTCCATCTTTTCGGTCTCCTTGATCGGTAAGAAATGAGCAGATTTAGTAAGACGATCTACTATGACCCATATAGTATCATTGCCACTAGAAGTCTTGGGCAATTTAGTAATAAAGTCCATAGCGATACATTCCCACTTCCACTGCAGAATATCGGGTTGTGTCAACAGACCAGAAGGCTTTTGATGTTCAGCCTTGACTTTCATTCAAGTGAGACACTTACTAACATAAGTAGCAATGTCGGCTTTCATATTAGGCCACCAGTAGAATTCCTTCACATCGTGGTACATCTTACTGGAACCCGGATGAATAGAATACCTAGTCTTATGCGCTTCATCCAAGAGTAGTTCACGGAGATTACCGAAGCGAGGAACCCAAATTCTGTTGCCAAAGTACCGTGTACCATTAGCTTTCACTTGGAGTTGGTTCTCGAAACCGATAGGTCCTTCACCTTCGATAAGTGTTGGTTTAATAGCTTCCAGTTGAGCTTCGCAGATTCGTGATATAAGATTTGATTTGATTTTTAGGTTTAAGGCACGAACATGTTTAACATCGTCTTTTTGACTAAGGGCATCGGCAACTACGTTTGCCTTTCCAGGATGATATTCCATCTTACAGTCATAATCGTTCAATAACTCGAGCCATCGGCTTTGCCTCATATTCAGCTGTTTTTGATCAAAGATGTGTCGAAGACTTTTATGGTCAGTGTACACCGTAAACTGGGTAACATATAGATAATGTCTCCATATCTTTAATGCAAATACCACGGCACCTAACTCAAGGTCGTGTGTGGTATAGTTCTCCTCGTGTTTCTTCAACTGTCTAGATACGTAGGCAATAACCTTTTCACGTTGCATTAAAACACAACCAAAGCCTTGCTTTGAGGCCTCGCAGTAAACAACAAAATTGTCAGTACCTTCAGGTAAAGATAGAATCGGGGTTATGGTCAACTTCTCTTTCAGAATCTTGAAAGCAGATTCCTGTTCTTCGGACCACTCAAACTTCTTCCCTTTTTTAGTTAGCTTCGTAAGAGGTTTGGCAAGAAGGGAAAAATCCTTTATGAATCTCCGATAATAACCGGCAAGTCCCAAAAATTGACGAATATGCTTCGCAGTCTTTGGTATCTCCAGTTCTGGATAGCGGAAATGTTAGCTGGATCGACATGTATTCCATTACTATCAACAACGTGTCCGAGGAATTGTACGGTTTTGAGCCAAAACTCGCACTTAGAAAATTTAGCGTAGAGTTGTTCCTTTCGTAAGAGTTCAAGAATCACGCGCAGATGTTGCTCATGTTCCTTCTCACTCTTGGAGTAGATCAAAATGTCATCAATGAAAACAATGACGAATTTATCGAGATAAGGTTTGTAGATACGGTTCAAGAGATCCATGAAAACGGCAGGAGCATTGGTCAAACTAAAAGGCATGACACAGAATTCATAGTGCCCATAACGAGTGCGAAAAACAGTCTTAGGAATATCAGATTCCTTGACTCTAAGTTGGTGATATCCGGACCTCAAATCAATCTTTGAATAAACACTTGACCCTTGAAGTTGGTTGAATAGATCATCAATACGTGGCAACAGATAACGGTTTTTGATAGTAAGCTTGTTAAGTTCGTGGTAATCAATGCACATCCTTAACGTACCATTCTTCTTTTTAACAAATAGAATAGGAGCTGCCCATGGGGACGAGCTTGGACGAATGAAACCTTTATCTAATAGTTCTTGGAGCTGGTTGGAAAGTTCCTTCATTTCGGAAGGTGCTAAACGGTATGGTGCTTTAGCAATAGGAGCAGCACTGGGAGCTAAATCAATTTGAAATTCAACTTGTCGAGGAGGTGGAAGACCAGGAAGATCTTCGGGAAACACATCGGGATAGTCTCTAACCACTGGTACATCTTCAATACACTTCTCTTCCGATTCGATCAGCTTAACGTGGGCTAGAATGGCTGGATAACCTTTCATAAGGTATTTGCGAGTTTTGATACAGGAGATGATATTGAGATTGGAACCACTCTTTTAACCTTGGATGATGAGAGTATCTCCATTCCCCAATGGAACATTAACAGTTTTATCGTAACACATGATAGCAGTATGTAATGGACGTAACCAATCCATACCAACTACGACGTCAAAACTTCTGAGTTCGATCGGAAAAAGTTCTATCTTAAATTCCTTATCGGCTAAGATTAGATTGCAGTTTTTATAGATTTTATCGACTTGCATGACTTTTCCATTAGCCACTTCTACTAATCATTTAGTTTCTAAGGGTTGAGGCTTTTCAGTAAATAGGGTACAAAAATCACTAGACACGTAACTTCTATCGGCACCAGTATCGAATAAAATAGTTGCATAGAAATTATTGACAAGATACGTACCCGTGATAACTTCATCTTCATCTCGGGCTTCAGCCGCAGTAATAACAAACGCACGACCCTTCGCAGCAGTAGCGGGATTATCCTTCTTCTTAGGACAATTCGGACTAATGTGTCCCTTCTCTCCACAAGTATAGCATGTAGGAGGAGCTTTGGCTGGAACAATAGCCTTATCCTTCGGAGGAGTCTTACACGTCTTAGCAATGTGTCCCACTTTCTTACACAACGCACAAACCGTAGTACACTTCCCCGGGTGATGCCTCTCACAACGAATACAGAACGGATAAGTACCCTTATAATTCGATCTTGTATTATCCGCAGGTTTCTTATTATCATTCTGAGCTGAACTTTGAGATGGCTCAAACTTCCTCTTACCATCATTACCCTTGGTTTCAACCTGCTTACTGGACGACGCTCTTCTTCTCTTGGCCAACATTAGATTTTGTGCCATAAGAATCACAGCATCCAGAGTAACCTTCTCGGCAGCTATAACATTCCCTTGAACATCCTCGGGAAGACCTTCAATATACCGCTCAATTCTTCTAGCTTCAGTAGGAAACATTTCAGGACATAGAGTAGAAAGCTCTAGATAACAATTGGTGTAGTTCTCAATGTCAGTACCCTTGACCTTGAGTTCGCAGAACTCAGCTTTAAGTTTCTGATCTTGACTTCGAGGACAGCATTTGTTAACCATCATGCTTTTGAGTTCGTCCCATGGAATTGCATTAGCATTATCAATTCCTACGGACTTGGCATGAGCAGTCCACCAAGTTAAAGCATTGCCACCCAATGAGCTAGTGGCATACTTTACTCGATCGTTATCACCACAGTGCAAATACAGAAAATAGATTCCATCTTCTCGAACCAACGGACTAGTTCGACAGCTTCTTCAGTCCCCTTAAATGCTGGAGGATGACAGTTTGAAAAATCCTTATAGGAACAAGGTTTCAGTTGTGGATTAGCATGATTAGCTTGGGCGTTGCCTTGGGCGGCAGCGAGTAATTGTTGGAATTGCTCAGTAGTTAACACAACGTTGTTAACGGTAGGTGCAGCTGAACGAACCATGATGTCACTACATAAAAGTGAACATAAGTCGGATAAGTTAACAAATTTGAGCAATTACAAGTAGGAATAAGATAAAGTATTAATATCACATGATATAAATAAAACACTTTATTTTATTAAGGAACTAGGCATTAAATAAGCCTTTTAATATACGATTCGGAAATAGAAATAGTTTTAAGGCATAGCCTTTACATAGATGGAAAATTGAAAGATAACTAAAGAATATTAAGATTGAAGTTGTCTTCATATTCCTTCTTCTCGTCCTCAACCTTCTTCATAAACTTCTCAACTTTCTCATTCTTCGCCTTTTGTTTCTCATGCAGGAACTCAAGATTATCATAAAGATTAGAAACTTCATTGTTGATTACATGGTACTTGTGGTCCCTTATAGAAAGTTGATTATTCACGCGGTTTTCTTCCATCTTCAATCTAAGATCAACATCTTCTCTTAGGTAGGAGAGAGATTGCTTCCCCCATCGTGTATTTCTATCACCTTCATACTTCACCAACTTTATCTCTTTCTTTAGTTCAGCATTTTCCTCCATGAACTTCTTGATTTCTAGGTCTTTTTCCTTCATTTGAACATCGATCCTTCCAATATGGCGAATTAGGTCATCGATAGTTTTTCGCAGATTCATGAGCTCGTACTTGGCATCAACTTCATCCTAGGAAGGAGATCGGGATCTTTTCTTTGACGGCCCAGTTTCTTCAAGACATTTCCTCTTGTCTTTATTCCTCGGGGTTGAATAGTATTCAGGAGATGCATGTAACTTTAGAGTAGTATTTGGGCTATAATTTGGTGAGGGAGGACCACCAAAGCCATGAGGTGGACTTTGGACTGGTCTTTCTGTGGAAGACCTTTCAGTATCTTTTTCAGTTGGCTTGAAAAGATTCATTTTGGTCGTTTGATGATAATTAGCCATCCTAACATTAGGAAGGAGATTTTGATCAGTTTTAGGATAGGATTGTAAGGCATATGTTTTAAGAATACAAGGCAATCCTAAGTGCTTTAAAGTCTAAGGCAGGAAAGGTTATAGTTTCCTTGATTGCTAAGGCACCCTAGCTAACAAGTAAGGCACACATAAAAATGCAATCCTGGTTCTCTATAACAGCCTGGTTATGCCCTGATACCAATCTGTAACGTCCTCCCAATAGGGTCTGGAATGAACGTCACTAATATCAAAACATACCAACATATTATAATAAACGAGAACAATACTAAATGATGAATTTAACTTTAATGAGTACGCAGCGGAAAATGAAATGTCGTTACAATGACAGGAATAACAATAACGTAAATGTTTACATGCAGAAGTAATAAATGCGATATCTCTTGATCCTATGTCCAAGTAGCATCACATAAGCAGTAAGTATAAGAGCTTGAATCAAACAGCACCTGAGACAAAACATGCTAAAGTGTCAACCAAAAAAGTTTAGTGAAGTTCATAGGTTTAACAAAAAGTTTGTCGTTGTTTTAGACCACAAGATTTAGTTTGTAAAGTTGATCTCCTGCAGGATCAAAAAGTTATGCCAATGCG
Source organism: Rutidosis leptorrhynchoides (assembly GCF_046630445.1). NCBI lineage: Eukaryota > Viridiplantae > Streptophyta > Magnoliopsida > Asterales > Asteraceae > Rutidosis > Rutidosis leptorrhynchoides. The sequence goes on along the minus strand of NC_092337.1, from coordinate 289,811,321 downwards.
TGATATTTAGACTAAACGTTTAAGTTTGCCCCATGACAAGTTGTGTCTGTCCTTGTCAGTTTAATTTCATTATTAAGTAATACAAAGACTTAGTCAAATGTATCGGGGACATTACTCCCGATAGGCCTACCCCCAATAATTAAGCATGCAGCAGCAATTAAAAATATCACTGTAGGGAATTAGTCGGACATAGCCGGGTATAGCATAGTTTAACAGTTTGGTACTTGTGTCTAAAGTGTAAAAAGTAAAAACAGCATGTGTCTCACCCCAAGTAAAAGTAAGTAAGTTTGCTAGCAATAAAGAGGGGCTATGAATTCACCTTAGTAAGTAGAGAGAGGGTTATTCCTCGGAATAGAGAGTTGAACGAGTGAGCAGGAAAGTCAACCTATTGACATTTAAGAGTAGTTAAGTGTTTTGCCCATGTTTAAGTTTAAGTATGTGTTTAAGTATAGTTTGTTTTACTAAGTTTCTATTCCTAGTAAGTTTCTACTTTTAGAAAGTTTCCATTTTTAGAAAGTTTCTTATTTTAGTAGATTCCTTATTCTAGTAAGTTTCTATGACTAGAGAGTTTCTACTTAAAGAGTGTTTTCCATTTTAGGATACTTGTCGTATTAGATAAGCTTCCAATCACCCCTTTCCCTTCGAATGGCCAATTCAGATCTAGGGCCTTGAGCTATAGGACCCTTTAAATCGGAAATCCAAACCCTCTGCCTAGAATCTCGTAGAAACCATTCGTCAAGAAAATTCGAAGATCTATACATCTCTAATACATATCCCAAAATGTTTTTATGTTACAATATAAGTAGTAGGTTATCGGTGCTAGTAATAGTAATAGTGTATACATGTTATTTATTTTATTTTTTAATTGCATATAATTTATAACATTATTTACATGTTTCGGTAAAAATAATAATCGAAGTAAAAAGTAAAAAGTAAAAAGTAAAAGTAAAAAGCAAAAATAAAAAGTAAGAAAAGAATACTTACTAGTAGTAATTTTTCAAAGAGAGAATGAGAGAAATTTTGGTGTGAGTTTGAATGAGAAATGAGGGGTATTTATACTTGAAAAAATTAGGTAAAAAGAATAAAATAATTAAAAGAAAAAGAAATATTTTAATTTTTAATGGGATTTTAAAATTCAAAAGTATTAAACGTTAGGTCATGGGATAATGCACAAAATAAAATAATAAAAGTAGTTTTTCCATTATAATTTTTAATTAAAAAGTAATTTATTTATTTATTTATTTTTTTAATTCATTTATTTTAAGGATTTTTTTATATATATATATATAAATAAACAAATTGATTTAGTGCTTTTCCAAGAGTATTTGTTAATAATATATATATTTTTTTATAAATACAAATTTTGCATAAAAATAATAAATAATTCGGTATTTTATATTTTTAATAATAATTATCATTTTAATTATTAAACTATAGTTTTAGTAAGTTTGTAAATATTATTACATTTATATATAATTGGATTTATTATATAGTTAAATATATAATACATTAACTAAATAATTAAAGTGATACAAAGTTTATATACTTAGTTAAATTATGTCAAATTATATAAATTAATAATATATTATTTATTTAAGCGTACATTGTTGACAAAATTGCTATTCGGTCAATATTTAATTGTATATAACAACCCTTAATACATATAGTCAGACAAATAACCCTAGGGTTAATTCAGTAAATTTAGAAGTCGAAAGGTGAGGGTTGTTACATCGACCTTAGCTGGATGTCAAAAGTTTTGCTTATCATTTCTAGTCGGAAATCATCTACTTATCATCTCTAGGAAATTGTCTGCTTATCATTCTTAGTCTAGACACCTATTACTGCATTCATTGCATGAATAGTGTATAGACAAAAATTCATATCTTAGCATATCTGCTAATTCATATCTTAGCGTATCTGTTACTGTAAACTTTGTCTGACATATTCCGTAAATTCCTCCGTAATATATGAAATCTTTTGTCCTATATATATAGATATTCTATGTAATTAAAATACCATCCGAAAACCGGAAATCATTACATATCAAAAAATCCTTTATTCAATAGTACGAAATGGAACTCGCCACTAATTCAAGTCCCTCGAATTCCGATATGGAGTTTCACTCGAGCTCCAAAAGCAGTGTGACCGGAATGGATCAACCAATTAGCCATCATCTATTCTGGATGAATTGGGGATGGGTTCATAGTCTATTTAATCATTGGAGTTAAGAAGAAGGTGATCCCTTCCATCCACCACATTTTCCTCTTGATGAAGAACCTGAAGCACTTACCAGAGAATCTGTCCATAATACCATTTTCTCTCTCATTCCCAGAGTATCTCATCATGATTATATACTATCTCAAATTCTGGATCTTATTCTTCTGCTCGTCCGAACCGACAATCATACTGGTATAATAGAAGAAGTCAACAAGCTTCGCGCTCGAATAGTGACTCTGGAGTATATGGTGCAATATCTACGAGCATCAGCAGCACCAGCAGCATAACCAGTACCACCATCCACAACAACCACATCCGCACAGCAAACCTCAACTTCAGAATCTGTTCCATGAGCATCAACGTCATACGCACCATAGATACCAAGGAGTACTAATAAAAATCAACGATGAATTATTGATTTATAACTTCATTGGAGAAATATTAGGCGGTGATTATGTAATCTCTAAAGTTTTAGAGATGATTCATTCTAGTTCCAACCGAAAACCAAATGAGATTAATATCATATTAACTTATTAAATCCATGATTACATCTGAAGAAAATATATATGTATATATATTTTCATAAAGATTGTAATTGAAAATTCTTTTGTACAAACTGTTAATGATGAGAATATTTCAACGGGTAAGTAATACCCGAGAAATATTTAGATTTAACATTATTAAGTTACACTGTACATTCTTCCAATCTGATTCAACATTCATTTACTATCCTACTTACATCCACAGATATACGTATCCGTTCACCGCAGAATAACCATTTTCATTCAATTTCGTATTTGGATTTTGACCTATCAGAATCCGACAAGTGGCATAATGAAGAAAACATTTGACAAAATAAAATTTGTTAGAAACAAACAAATTAACTATGAGAAATTTTGTTAAGAATCCTCGCTAACAAAATCCTAGCTAACTGTTCCTAGCTAACTATTAATTCCTTATTACATTTATTTATCGCAATTTATTTATCGCAATTTTAATTCTCGTAAATTTATTTATCGTCATTTAATTTCTGTTATTTATTTTAAGCACTTTAAATATCGTCGGATAAATTTGGAAACATATACAATGTTTTGACATATCATATCGACGTCATATATATATATTATTTGGAATAACCGTAAGTCACTCTATAATGTGGTAATGCTCGAGTTAGCATATAAAGGGTCCAGGTTGATTCTACATAATATATATACTTTGAGTTGTGATCGAGTCTGAGACATGTATACAATGGGTCACGATACGTATTAATTAATTCGAATATTATATATTAAACTATATATGAATTATTGAATTACTATCTATGGACTACTAACTGTAGACTACTAACATTGGACAATTAAAATGAACTAAAATATTGATTATAACATATGAAACTAAACATTTCTTCAAGTTTGCCACTTGATTTCATCTTAAACCTCATTTGTATCTTGACGATTACAATCTTCGTTTAAACCTTTCATAATTCTTGAAAACACCTCAATCGAAAGGATGAACCAACCGCACTTCATCTACGAAAGAAAAGATTGATGCATATAGTTATACACCTGAAAACACTCGAAACCTGAGTAAACATTTAACGCGTATCTGTGCTAGCTCCTTTGGCATTGTTATTACCGAAAATAACATTGCAATTCTTTTTCAAATTAGCCAATTTTGTCACACCTCCAGCAAAATCAATTTTGACTTTTCATTCAGATTTGCCTTATTATATCCTTGATATATATGCGTGCTCTTTTATTGTTATCAGGGAACCTTTTATATTCCACCATATTACCAGCAGACGTACCAGCAACCTCGTTGCTCCTTAGCTTAAATCTCTCCGACAAATCACTATATTTATCTATTGAAGTCTTATCATGAACTCATCGGCATCTTGTAATGATGATTACCATACAAAATACAGGGAGGCATCAATCGATAATCTCGAATTTCTCAGCAATTCTACGACAACAATTATATATATATATATATATATATATATATATATATATATATATATATATATATATATATATATATATATATATATATATATATATATATATATATATATATATATATATATATATATATATAACTTCTATCTCCTGGATTTATGAACTTCAATTCTGAATTTCTAAAAAACGCTTTAGCCTATGAATCAGTTTTCTGAGTTTTGAAAAACAAACTGATGAAGCAGTGAAAACTGAAGACTGCCTTAACAGTCAAAAGTTTGATAATAAAGAATGGCAGGCTAAAAAAGCTCAAAAATTTTGATACTGAAAAACGGATTGAGCGAATCATGAAGGAGACCAAGGACAAATACAAGGACTAAACTCTGTATTTAAAGAATCCTGATGATTCTATTTCTGATGAAATCTTTAGCAAATACCTTACTCCTTAATTGCTCTAAATCATTGTGAATGAATTTCTTCATCCTCCATCGATATTAGAAATTCTAAGATATCATCGTATCTTTCATTATAAATATCCTCGATATTTCTGAAGATATTTTCATAACTATTCTGATCCGATATTAATTACCTCTCTGCATTATCCGTATTACATCATAAAAAAAACTGTTTTAGTTTCTAAATTTCTGACAAATTCAAGTTTAAATTAAGAATGTTTTTTTTAAGTAGTGTTGGAAACTGATGCATGAGTTAGTATAATATAATGACACTTGATCAACGTGATTATATTACAGTAATTCATGTTGAGTTTCTAATGGAACGTGATAATTCACAGATTATAACATCATCATGTGCCATGTTACACGACTCTTATATTCTACCTAATCTCTAAACATATCAAGAATATATCTTCCTGATAGTTCTATCTTTTGTCTTGAATTATGGTAAGTTAACCAATCAAGATCGTGCTATTACAATCTCTCTCTTAGAACATTAGTCGTGTTCATTCGAAACTCTATACCTACGAATTCTGGACCATTATTCACTTGACTTGAAGTCGGGAAGAGAAAACAAAAGTATGGAACTCCAAAAATATAAAGGAAATGAAGGGGGTGGATTTATAGCGAAATATCAGACATAACTGTAGAGACAGATGACCGCATTTAATTATAGAAAATCCTAATTTTCTTGATTACCAAAGTATCAAATTCTATATGGATTACGAAGATTTTCTTTAATTTCCTTGAATTCTGGAAATCAATCATGTCTACGTCAAAAGATATGACGAGTCTTTATTTTCTCACTTCATTCTTTTGTGATAGCTTCACTCATACTCTTCTCTTAAATGAATTATTTTATCCATATTACTCACTGATAATAAAAACTCTAATTTCTAGCTCATATGAGTCATGAAAACATACTTATTATCAGCCATGACGATCTCAATCAAATTTCTGGACGAAATTTATTTAACGGGTAGGTACTGTGACGACCCGGAAATTTCTGATCAAATTTAAACTTAATCTTTATATGATTTCGACACAATAAGCAAAATCTGTAATGTTGAGTCTCAAAAATTCTTGAACTGTTTATATGAATTCAGTTAACCTTTGACTACTTCTGACGATTCACGAACATTTAGTAAATAAAAATATATATATAAATGTATGTATATATAATAAATTGAAATAATAAAACATAAATTAATCATTAGAATTAAATATGTAAAATAATATACAAAATAATAATGTGGTTATTAAAATGAAGCTATATATATATATATATATATATATATATATATATATATATATATATATATATATATATATATATATATATATATATATGATTATTATGATATGTATATTAGAATATAAATATAAAAAGGGTATAAATATTATATGATTAATAATATGTAGTGTTAACATATTAATTATAACTGCAAGTTAAAATACTATTAATGTTATTACTTTTATTAAATTAAATATTGTTAGTAAAATCAATATTAATAATATTATCATATATAACATATTGATATGAAATTTGATATGTAAAAAATATCATTATTATTAATAACATTAATACTATCTTAATTAGCATTATTATGAGTATCATTAATAATATTATTATTATTATTATCATTTCTATTATGCTTGTCATTATTATTAAAGATTATTAAACTTATCTTTTAATTTAAAATTTCCATTATCTTTATATCAATATTTTCTATTACACTGTATCATTTGATATTATTATTATTAATGATATAATTAATTCTATTATTATTAGTATTAGTATTTTTATATTTATAATTACAATTATGATCATTATTATTATTGGAAAATAATACATTTTATGATCATTAACATTAGTAATATTATTATTATTATTATCATTTGATTATTATTAGTATCATTAGTAATTATTATTATTATTAATATAATTATTATTAGTATTAGTGATAATTATTATTATTTCTAATATTATTATTATTATTAGTATTTGTATTATTATTAATATTATTAATAAGATAATAATTAATTTATAATATATATATACGGATTAATACAAAGATGGAATCAAATCAGTTTCTCATCTCGATCAATACTGTGTTTAATTTTTGTTCCTGTCTACTAATTGGTACGATCGATCATATAAGCAAACAAATTTAGTTAGCAATCTATTTTACCTTTATATATATATATATATATATATATATATATATATATATATATATTTTTTTTCTCTCGTATCTGATAGATTTTTGCCAAGCCAATTGGCTATATAACCAGACGAATTACACTTACATTGAGGAAGTCTTTCACTAAACATATTCACTGTCAATTTAAAACCTTTTTACAGCTTTTAATTTTGTTTAATTTAAAAATAAAAAGAGGAAGAATACGGCCTCCCCTGTTTTTGGTTTCATTTTTCAAACGGCTCGATTATTTAACAAATTCCAAAAAGTAGAAATGCAAAGTTGTTAGAAATCTTCCACTTAAATTATCTGGAAAGTTTCAACTTCCAATTTTGCCTATCGAGTTTCAATTTTCGAGTCAAAGCTAATTGTCAAAAAGTCAAAAGATTTGTTCATCGAAAAATTAGAGTTCAAATTGATGTTTCCAATTAAACTAACGACCCAGGAAGTTTCTATGATAGATTTAGAATCTTTTTCATGTTGTAATCGAAGTCTAAAATGTTCTTAATTTAAAATTTGATCTTTGAGTTCTTCGTGTCCAAATAAATCTGTTACAGCTTATTTTTTTTATTTATTATGTTTCAATTAATTTAACCATCACCATTAATCATTTCTGTATCTATTTTAAATCATAAAATTAAGCAAGTAATTCATTATTACTTGGTTATGATCACTGGTTCATTTATTTGTTAAAGAAGAAGGAGAAAAAGAAGTTGAAACAGATATAGTTTAAATTAATTACAGATGAGTATAACATCAGAAAAAAAGTCACCGCTGGATGGTTGAGTGTGTGTTCGGGTTAGCGAGTGGTCACGGGTTCGAGTCTCGTATGGAGCAAATTTTTTTAAAAGGCTTTTAAAGGGGTATACATTCTTATTTTATTTCTATCCTTATTATTATTAGTAATTATTATTATGATTATTATGATTATTATTATGATTATTAATATTATTATTATTATTATTATTATTATTATTATTATTATTATTATTATTATTATTATTATTATTATTATTATTATTATTATTATTATTATTATTATTATTATTATTATTATTGTTGTTGTTGTTGTTATTATTATTATTATTAATTATTGTTATTATTAAGATAACTATTATTATTATTATTATTAATAACCTTAGTAACATGATTATTAGAATAATTGATATTTTTATCATTATTGCTATCACTAAGTATTATTGGTATTATTATTACTATCATAATGCAAATTATTATATTCATTAATATTAGTATTAGTATCAATTATAATTATTAGTATTATTATTATTATCATTACTTTTATCACTAGTATTATTATTATTAGTATTAAAAGTATTAGTATTATAGTTATTATTATTATTAACATTATTACTAAATGTATCATTATTTTTAAAGTTACAATTTTTTTTAAAATTAGTAGTACCATTGAAATTAATATTTTTATCAAAATTGTCAACTTACTATTGAAATTATTATTACTATCATTATTAAGAATTATCATGAGCTATCAAAATTAGTATTATTTTATCATTATTATTATTATTATTATTATTATTATTATTATTATTATTATTATTATTATTATTATTATTATTATTATTATTATTATTATTATTATTATTATTATTATTATGATCAGTATTAGTAATATATCAAATAAAGATGATTTATATAAAAATACAAATAACTTAACTATATTATTATTATCAATACTACTAATAATATTATTATTATTATTACAATAAAAATTAGTTATATAAAACCATATCTAATACATATAACCTAACTCTATTATTATATTATTTAATTATTCAAGATATATGAAATAAATATATTTAAGTTACTAATGGAACTCATAACTCTTTGAAATAACAGTTGAATCACTAATAATAATATATATATTTGTTCGACTACAAGTATATATTTTTAATATATATACAAATGATATAGGTTCGTGAATCCGAGGCCAACCCTGCATTGTTCAGTATCGTCGTATGAATATTTTTACTACAAAAAATTGTATCGTGAGTTTCATTTGCTCCCTTTTTAAATGATTTTGCAATATATATATTTTTGGGACTGAGAATACATGCACTTTTATAAATGTTTGACGAAATAGACATAAGTAATCGAAACTACATTATATGGTTGGATTATCGAAATCGAATATCGCCCCTTCAAGTCTGGTAACCTAAGAATTAGGGAAATGACCCCTAATTGACGTGAATCCTAAAGATAGATCTATGGGCCTAACAAACCCCATTCTGGAATTTGGAATGCTTTAGTACTTCGATTTAAAAGGTGATTGCGATTGCCGTTATATAGCATACTTGCGAGTATGTGGTGGATATTCTATATGCATCCTTGTTAGTTCGGTTACTAGGTGTTCACCATATGAATGATTTTTATACACTTGCGAGTGTAATATTATATGAAAAATGAAATCTTGTGGTCTATTAAAATTATAGAAATGATTGATTACGATAAACTAATGAACTCACCAACCTTTTGGTTGACACTTTTAAGCATGTTTATTCTCATGTAATAAAGAAATCTTCCGCTGTGCATTTGCTCATTTTAAAGATATTACTTGGAGTCATTCATGGCATATTTCAAATGACGTTGCATTCAAGTCGTTGAGTTCAATAAAGATTATTATTAAATAAATGACAGATTAGGTCATTTATATTTTGGATATTATGAAATGATATGCATGCCTATCAACTTTCGATGTAATGATAGTTTGTCTTTTTAAAACGAATGCAATGTTTGTAAAATGTATCATATAGAGGTCAAATACCTCACAATGTAACCATATGTTATTGTATTCGTCCTTATGGATTAGGACGGGTCGCTTCAGAAGGATAATTATCTGGAATTACTCTATTTTTTGGGTCCTATTATCCTTACAATTGGTATCTAGAGCTCAAGGTTCGAGTTGGGATCGATGGCAGAAGACAGTAAATTTAAGATTGAGCGGTTTGATGGCAAAGACTTCGCCTTTTGGAAGATGCAAATAAAAGACTACTTGCATGAAAAGAAACTTCATCAACCTTTATTGGATACCAAACGCGAAGGCATGAACGATGCCGATTGGATGCTCTTGGATCGCCAAGCTTTGGCTGCGGTTCATCTTGCACTCACCAAGAATGTTGTTGGTAATATTATGAACGAAAAGAAAACATTTAATTTTTGAAGGCACTCTCCAACATGTATGAGAAACCTACGGCAGCGAATAAGGGTATGAGTGCAACAAATCATATCAACGAATTCAACAATCTTGTTTCAAGATTAGAGTCGGTTGAAATCAATTTGATGATGAACTAAATGCACTAATCTTGCTTTCATCATTACCAGAAAGTTGGTCGGGTACAGTTACCGCGGTTAGTAGATCTACCGGTACTACTAAGCTTGCGTATGAAGGAATTAGGGATTTAATTCTCGGTGAAGACACTCGTAGGAGAAGTTCGGGGGAATTGTTATCCGGTTCTTTTTAAGTACCGACAATCATGGTAGGAAAATTGATCGCGGTGTGAAGAAGAGTAAAGGGAAGATCAAGAAGAGGTATCCATCGAAAGATCGAAGTGAAGCTATTTGTTGGGGTTGCAATCAAAAAGGGCATTATCAAAGAAATTGTATGAATGCTCCGGTTAAAGATGTTAACTTAACCGCGGAAGATACAGAGGATGCATTATTATGTAGTATTGAAAGTTCGATGGAGTCTTGGGTCTTAGATTCGGGAGCTTCGTTTCACGCCACACCCACTAAGAGCGTGATGAAGAATTTTCGGTCGTATCAAGGTAAAGTTACTTTGGCAAACAACAAAGGTCTCGAGATTAAAGGTATAGGAGATGTTGTATTGAAGACTACTCTTGGTTATAATTGGACTTTGAAAAATGTGAGGTTTATTCCTAAGTTAAAAAGGAAGCTAATCTCTATTGGTCAATTAGATGAAGAAGGTAATGAGGTTACTTTCAAGAATCTCCAATGGGATGTGATTAAGGGTAGTAGTGTCGTGGCTCATGGACATAAAAGGGGAACTCTCTATATGGTTGAGGTGTTTGAAGAAGACACGGTGATTGCTACAGTTGACGTTGGGGCTAGTTCTACTCTATGGCCCCGAAGATGAGGGCATATGGGTGAGCAGGTTATGAAGGTCCTTAGTTCGAGTGGGAGAATTTCGTATTTGAAAACGATAGAGCTAGGGTTTTGCGAACCACGCACTTAAAGGAAGCAAAAGAAGGTGACTTTTGTTAAATTGGGGAATCACCAAAGTTAAAGAAATTGGAGCTAGTTCATAAGGATGTTTTTGGGCCAACGAATGTAGAATCACATGGAGGTTCTCGTTATTATGTCACCTTCATTGATGACTCCACTCGAAAGGTATGGGTTTACTTTCTCAAAGCTAAATCCGAAGTTTTTGGTACTTTTCCGAAGTGGAAAGCTATGGTTGAGAATGAGACAAATTTAAAGGTCAAGTGCTTAAGGTCGGACAATGGAGGAGAATATGATAGTCTTGAGTTTAAATACAATTATGCAAAGCTCGGTATTAGAATGTTGATAATGGTACCGGAGATAACGCAACACAATGGGGTCGCTGAACGTATGAATCGTACGTTGAATGAAAGGGCTAGGAGTATGAGACTACATGTCGATTTGCCTAAGATGTTTTGGGCGGATACGGTTAATACGGTGGCTTATTTGATTAATAGGGGACCCTCAACAATACTGGGTTTCTTAATTTCCGAGGAAGAATGGCTAGGTAAAAAGGTTAGTTATGATCATCTTAGAATCTTTGGGTGTAATGTTTATGTGAAGACCAAAGATATTGTAACGACCTGACTTTTTCGACTTATATTTTTGTGCTCTATACTTTCACGAATCTGCGTATATGTGCGTAATGAGCTAGTTTATGATTTGGAATCTTATTTCATGTTAATTACTTTCATTAATACCTTACAACGTGCTATTAAGTGTTTAATCACTTAACTTGATCCTCGAATGCTTTTACGACCGTTAGTGTCACTTGTCGTTTAAAACGAGCTATGTACTTTGTACACGTTAAACTTTGGTCATAATTGGAATATTATGACTACATGAAACTAATTGTTATTTTCTAACGACAATTACTTGGCTTATTGGTTGCTTAATTACGCTTAGTAATTTACTAATGCACACTAGTTAGTCTTGTTGGACTTTTTGCCTTATTGGACTTAAGCCCACCCTACTCTAGCTAATAGACTTTTAAGTTAGCCCAATTTTAAAGGAATTATGACCCAATTAAATGTAAGACAAAAACCCATTAAGATAAGCCAACATACTTGCATTTTTGTTAACCATTACTACATATGTTGCATCGGATGAAGCGACCCGTCCTAATCCATCTGGACGAATACATTACATTTGGTTACATCGCGAGGTACTTGACCTCTATATGATACATTTTACAAACATTGCATTCATTTTTGAAAAGACAATCTTTCATTACATCGAAAGTTGACGGCATGCATACCATTTCATAATATATCCAACTATAATTGACTTAATAATAATCTTGATGAACTCAACGACTCGAATGCAACGTCTTTTGAAATATGTCATTAATGACTCCAAGTAATATCTCTAATATGAGCAAATGCACAGCGGAAGATTTCTTTCATACCCGAGAATAAACATGCTTTCAAGTGTCAACCAAAAGGTTGGTGAGTTCATTAGTTTATCATAATCATTCATTTTCATCATTTTAATAGACCACAAGATTTCATATATTGTCACGCGTAACTCACGAATTAAAATTCATTCATATGGATTGAACACCTGATAACCGACATTAACAAAATGCATCTAGAATATCCCCAAACATATAAACATCGAAGTACTAAAGCAGTTCAAATTCTCTGACTGAGGCGTATCAAAGCCCATAGATCTATCTTTAGGATTCGCGTCAATTGGTGGCATTTATAATAAACACCAATTCTTAGGCTACCAAGTTCAACAAAGGCGATATCCGGTATAACAATTCAACCATAGAATGTAGTTTCGATTACTTGTGTCTATTTCGTAAAACATTTATAAAAGCAGCGCATGTATTCTCAGTCCCAAAAATATATATTGCAAAAGCATTTAAAAAGGGAGCAAATGAAACTCATGATACGATATTTTGTAGTAAAAATATGCATATGACTGAACTGAACAATGCGGGCTTGGCCTCGGATTCACGAACCTATATCATTTATATATACATTAACACATATGCTCGTAATCGAATGAATTTATATATTATTAGTTATATACTTTTTATTTAAAAGATTTATGTATCCATTAATAACTTACATATGTTTATTTTATATATCTTACTTATTATAAAAATAATGATAAAGTTAGGTTATATGTATTAGATATATTTTTATGTAACTAATATTTATTTGTTTAAATTAAGACTAATAAATACAAAGTCGTAATATCTTTATAATAATAATATCAGTAGTTATAATAATAATAATAAAAATACCCATTTAAAAAATAATGATAATAATAATGATAATAATAATAATAATAATAATAATAATAATAATAATAATATCAATAACAATAATAATAATAATAATAATAATAATAACAATAACAATAATAATAATAATAATAATAATAATAATAATAATAATAATAATAATAATAATAATAATAATAATAATAATAATAATAATAATAATAATAATAATAATAATAATAATAATAATAATAATCAAGTAACTACCTCAAAGAAATAGGCTCTTAAAAAAATAATGCCTCAGTCAGGGCTTGAACCCCCGACCACTTGCTCCCCAACAACACCTCTAAACCATCTAACCTGTCTCACTTATCTCAAGTGATTCGTACCATTTATATTTAACCCGTTTATTTCTGTTCTCTTTGTGAATCCCATTTAACTCACATGCCCAATCATTTAATATAAGCCCAATAGATTATTTAACCTAGCCCAACTCATGTATCCTTTCTACAATCCGTTTTTCTGCGGCCCAAATACAGTCACTTCTATGTTTTTAATTGATTCGTGAACGGCAATTTATTTTTTTTATACCATTATTAACTTCAAGTGGTGGTTATTTTTTTTTTTTTTTTTGTAATTGTTGGCTAAAAGCAAAAGTAGCAGCAGCATAAAGTAATCGAATGAACAACAGCATAAATAGTTTCATCTTGCTATTTATCGTTATTATCTTCAAAATGATTCATCTTCAAGCCTCACTTAATTATCATATATCATTACTTTATCGTCATATTCAATCGTCTACCTTCATTTAAACAGAAACCAAAGACAGGAACTCGAATAGCATGGTACGGTTTGATCAGATAGATATAGCAGTCTTTGGTTCCAAAAGGTGAAGGTTAAATGGTTGTGATGATATGTGGATTATCTTGATGATGGTTCTAATGGTGATCGAAGAGGTGGTGTTTGTTCACGATGGAGTTTTAAACCGAACAAGAATGTGGTCATGAGGTGTTAACTTGTAGTAGAAAATAGAAATGAGCTGTAAGAGTTCATTAGCTATGGTGGCTCGAACAAAGGGTGTTCATGGTGGTTTATTGGCGTTCGAACAAGAAGAGAAACTGAAAGGTAGCGAGCGTGGCTGTTTAGAGTGATGATAGGGTGGTGCTCCAGTTGTACATAGGCATATGTATATATATAGAAGAGGTGTGTCACTTATATATATATATATATATATATATATATATATATATATATATATATATATATATATATATATATAAATATATATATATATAGATCAGATAGTTGGATAGTGGGATAAAGAACAAAAATAGTGATTTTGTTTTGGGTCTGCAGAATCCATATATATCTTAGATGGTGATTATGTGTTGGTGTTGGGTTTTCAAGGTGGTGAGCAAGGTGGTTAATGGCGTATGATATTCGAATGAAAAAAGAAAAATTAAATGTGAAATGGTGTGGTGATAGGTTTATGTGGTGGTTGGCCGATGGGGTGGTTCACGGCTGTAATGACAGGAGGTGGTTTAGGGAGGATGGTGATGATTTTAGTTCTTGGGTTGATAACCGAAAACAGAAACATAATTGGGTGCGGTTGTAATAGCAAGAAAACATGGATTATTCTGGGTTGTTGTTTGATTTTTAACAAGTAGTAAAAGTGACTCGTTTTGGTGGTGTTGGTGATCGTGATAGAAATTGGAGAAAGTGATCGAGATATGTTATGTGGTTTAAGGTTATGTGACACAGTTGTGATTGGGAATTATATGATAAGAGATTTGAGGTTGATATATTGAAGGAGTAATTTATGGCGTCGTCTTGTAACGTGAATCGTGGTTGTGGTGATGGATAGATTGAAAAAAAAAAGAAAGACAGGAACCTTGCAGGTGGGTTGTTCGAACCGTAAATATGATAACAAATATACCTTGGTATTCATAGTTGTAGCCGTAACCAGAAGTAGCAGCGCAGCTCGATTATTGCAGTAGTCGCCAATGATTTTGTGGTGATGGTTCTTGTTTTGAATGAAAATAACAGAAAGCACAAGTGTTTTGTGGAGAGATGATGTCTATGTATACATATATATAGATATATATTCTTTGTAAAAGTTTAATGTTATGAGGAGAAGAAACGAAACTCGAATAGTAACTTTAATCAATAATTCGATCAATTACATGTTGAAGGAATGAACAAATAGATTGATAGATACTTAAAACAGAAAGTGAGATGAAACAAAAAAGAAACAGTATGCATATTCTCAATTAGACACAGTAAATCAATTATAATTCAATCATAAATAGTAATATTAAATATAATAATGATTATAATATAATTAAAGAAATTAAACGTGCATTTTGTTAGCCGTCGTCTACTATTTCATTCATGGACTGAAATTCGTGCTCCGTTGATAAATCAGTGACGGACTTAAAGTCCTCGAAAAAGTCCCATATTTTTAAATTAAAAATATTTATTTATTTTGGTCATTATGGTATAAAATTCGATCATAAATTATTAAACAAAAATTAACTCACTGCCCACTCCCGATCCTGAGTAAAATATAAAAAGTGTTGAAATTTATTAATTAGCTTCTAAATATATTTCTAATAAGCCTAAAATTTATAGAACTCATTTTTAGATCACCGTTTATTTTAAAATCATATAAGTTTGAATTTAACTTGCTTAATATTCATCGAATGGAAATTGAGCGTTATAGTCGTTTACTAAATAGATTCAAAATCACAAAATATATATTTAATATACTTTATTTATATATAAAGATATATTTTAAATAATAGTTATCATAATATCATATTTTTATTTTTATTTCACATAAATATTTTTATTAACAACATAAAATATTTCAAATTATATTACCACTTATTATCTATATATAAATATATACACACATAATTATTTACAATTAATTGTTCGTGAATCGTCGGAAATAGTCAAAAGGTCAATTGCATATATGAACATAGTTCCAAGGTTTTTGAGACTCAACATTACAGATTTTGCTTATAGTCTTGAAATAATATAGAGATTAAGTTTAAATTTGGTCAAAAATTTCCGGGTCGTCATAGTACCTACCCGTTAAAGAAATTTCGTCCTGAAATTTGATTGGGATGGTCATGGCTGACAATAAGTATGTTTTCATGACGCATACGAGCTAGAAATTAGTGTTTTATCATCATTGATTAATATGGATAAAAAATTTTTATTACGCGAAGAGTATAAGTGAAGCTATCACGAAAGAGTGAAATGAGAAAATAATGTTTCGTCATATCCTTTGACGTTGTGTTTGTTGAATTCTGGAATTCAAGAGATTTAAAGAAAATCTTCGAAATCTAAAAGATTTGATTCTTCGGCGAGTAAGGAAATTAAGATCTCTATAATTAAATACGGTGATCTGCCTCGATTACTCTGTCTGATTTTTCCATTATAAATTAAACTCTTCTGTTCCATTATTCTCACCATTCCTATACTTTTCTTTCTTAGTTCATACATCCAAAAGATTGTGAAAATGCTTAATCCAGTTCTGGTCCTTGTCCTTATCCTTACTATTGCAATAATCATTCTCCTTTTCCAACTTCCACTGGAGGAATCTGTTTTCTTCTACTTCGCTCTTGGGGTTATAGTGTTTTTAATTCTCCCGTGTCTTTATGTTGCGATAAACATTGATATACACGGTTTGTAATTTATGTGTTTGGGCTTTATATTTTCCCTTACACTTCGGAGCTCCATGCTCTTGTTTTCTCTTCCCGACTTTAGATCAAGCGAATAATGGTCCAGAATTCGTAGATATAGAGTTTCGAATGATTATAACGTTCTAAGCATGAAGGAACGTATTCTCACGATTTGATTTGTCAAATTACCAGATTCGCTGAGGATAGAACTATCAAGAATATATTTTCTTGATATGTTCGGAGGTTGAACAGATTGAACGAGTCGTGTAACATGGCACATGATGATGTTATGGTCTGTGAATCATCCTATTCCATTAGAAACTCAGCATGACTTACTGTAATATAATCACGTTGATCAAGTGTTATTATATTATACTAACTCATGCTTCAGTTCCCAACACTACTTCAATAACATTCATATTTTAAATTCGATTCTTTTAGAATTTAGAAACTAAAACCAGTTTCCTTTCTATTGTAATATTGATATTGCGAAAAGATAGATGATTTCAGATAAGAATAGTTATGAAAATATCTTCAGGAATATAGAGGATATTTATAATGAAAGATACGATGATATCTTAGAATTTATGATATCTATGGATGATGAAGAAGATTTTTCCGTGAAGGTTTGGAGTCAAGAGCAAGGTATTTATTAATGACTTCAGCAGATATTGAATTATTTAGATTCTTTGAAGGCAGGTTTAGTCTTTGTGAATTGTCTACAGCCTTCTTCATGGTTTGCTCAATCCATTTTTCTGTACAAATTTTCCACTGAATTTTTTCAACACTTCATTTTTTTTATCATCAAACTTTTGTCTGTAAAGGTCGTTTACAGTTTTTGCTGATTCATCAGCATTTTTTCAAATTTTCGAAAACTGATTCGTAGGATGGGCGCTTTTTAGAATTTAAGAATGGAAGATCATAGGAGTTACACGTTATATATAACTGTGAAGTGAAAAAGCTGCGAGATTTGAGATTGATGATTAATGATTCTCGGTATTTGGTATAGAAATTATTGTTACAGGATGTAGGTGAATACATGCTAGGGTTTCATGAATAGTATATATATTTTTCAGAGAGACTAAAGCCGAAGTTGCTGGTACATCTGCTGATAATGTGGTGGAATATAAAATATTCCTTGGTAACGATGGCGAAATGGCAACGTATATATCGAGGTTATAATAAGGCTAGTCTGACTGAAAAGTCAAAGTTGTCTTGCTGGAGCTGTGACAAAATTGGCTAATTTGAAAAAGAATTGAAACGATATTTTCGGTAATAACAATGCCAAAGGAGCTAGCACAGATACATGTTAAACGTTTACTCAAGTTCCGAGTATTTTCAGGTGCATAACTATATGCATCAATCTTTTCTTCCGTAGATGAAGTGCGGTTGGTTCATTCTCTCGATTGAGGTATTTTCAACAATCATGAAAAGTTTGAACGCAGATTATAATCGTCAAGTTACAAATGAGGTTAAGATGAGATCAAGTGGCAAACTTGAAGAATTGTTTAGTTTGATATGTTAAAATCAATATTTTAATTCATTTTAATTGTCCAATGTTGGTAGTCCACAGTTAGTAATTCAATAATTCATATACAGTTTAATATATAATATTCGAATTAATTAATACATGTCGTGACCCGTATACATGTCTCAGACTTGATCACAACTCAAAGTATATATATTATTGTAGAATCAACCTCAACCCTGTATAGCTAACTCGATCATTACCGCGTATAGAGTGTCAATGGTTATTCCAAATAATATATATAGATGCGTCGATATGATATGTCAAAACTTTGTATATGTGTCCCGATATTTAAAATGCATAAATAACAGTATTTAAATGACGATAAATAAAGTGCGTAAAATAAATAACAGAAATTAAATGACGATAAATAAAATTGCGAGAATTAAAATTGTGATAAATAAATTGCGATAAATAAAATGTAATAATGAATTAACAGTTAGCTAGGAACAGTTAGCTTGGATTTCGTTAGCGTGGATTCTTAACAAAATTTTTCTCATAGTTAATTTGTTTGTTTCTAACAAATTTAATTTTGTCCAATGTTTTCTTCATTATGCCACTAGTTGGATTCTTATATATCAAAATCCAAATATAAAATTAGATGAAAATAGTTATTCTATGGTGAATGAATTTGTATATCTGTGGATATAAGTAGGATAGTAAATAACTGTTGAATCAGATTCGAAGAATGTATAGTGTAACTTATTAATGTGAAATCTAAATATTCCTCGGGTATTACCTACCCGTTAAAATATTTTCACCATTAACAGTTTGTACGAAAGAATTTTTAATTACATTCTTCATGAAAATATACTTAGGTACTGTAATGACCCGAAAATTTGCGACTAAATTTAAACTTAATCTTTAAAGGATTAATGATTTCGACACGATAAACAAAGTCCGTAAAACTGAATCTCAAAATTTTTGAACTATTCAAGTACCCTTCGATTTTCTCAACGATTCGCGAACAATTATATGTAAATAGACACATATATATACTATAACTTGAAAATGTAACAAAGTTTTAATTGCATAATACCGTACATTAAACTTATTGGTTTATATATCTAATTGAATATATATGATTTCAAGTTATTTAGTAAACGATAGTAACATTCGATTATTGATTTGATTGATATTTAGATAAGTTAACTAAAACGTTTAAGATGAACCAGTAAAACACTAATTTGATAAAGTATTTTCAAATTGCTACAGTACCCAAAATGCTACAGTGTTTTCGAAAAATACATATTTGCTACATATATTATATATACATATATATATATATATATACATATATATATATATATACATATATATATATATACATATATATATATATAGATGTTATATATATAGATAGATCAGATAGTTGGATAGTGGGATAAAGAACAAAAATAGTGATTTTGTTTTGGGTCTGCAGAATCCATATATATCTTAGATGGTGATGATGTGTTGGTGTTGGGTTTTCAAGGTGGTGAGCAAGGTGGTTAATGGCGTATGATATTCGAATGAAAAAAGAAAAATTAAATGTGAAATGGTGTGGTGATGGGTTTATGTGGTGGTTGGCCGATGGGGTGGTTCACGACTGTAATGATAGGAGGTGGTTTAGGGAGGATGGTGATGATTTTAGTTCTTGGGTTGATAACCGAAAACAGAAACATAATTGGGTGCGGTTGTAATAGCAAGAAAACATGGATTATTCTGGGTTAGTTTTTGATTTTTGACAAGTAGTAAAAGTTACTCGTTTTGGTGGTGTTGGTGATCGTGATAGAAAACAGAGAAAGAGATCGAGAGATGTTATGTGGTTTAAGGTTATGTGACACAGTAGTGACTTTGGGAATTATATGATAAGAGATTTGAGGTTGATATATTGAAGGAGTAATTTATGGTGTCGTCTTGTAACGTGAATCGTGGTTGTGGTGGTGGATAGATTGAAGAAAAAAAAAAGAAAGACATGAACCTTGTAGGTGGGTTATTCGAACTGTAAATAGGATAACAAATATACCTTAGTATTCATAGTTGTAGCCGTAACCAGAAGTAGCAGGACAGCTCGATTGTTGCAGCAGTCGCCAATGGTTTTATGGTGATGGTTCTTGTTTTGAATGAAAATAACAGAAAGCACAAGTGTTTTGTGGAGAGATGATGTCTATGTATACATATATATAGATATATATTCTTTGTAAAAGTTTAATGTTATGAGGAGAAGAAACGAAACTCGAATAGTAACTTTAATCAATAAATCTATCAATTACATGTTGATGGAATGAACAAATAGATTGATAGATACTTAAAACAGAAAGTGAGATGAAACAAAAAAGAAACAATATGCATATTCTCAATTAGACACAGTAAATCGATTATAATTCAATCATAAATAGTAATATTAAATATAATAATGATTATAATATAATTAAAGAAATTAAACGTGCATTTCGTTAGCCATCGTCTACTATTTCATTCACGAACTAAAATTCGTGCTCCGTTGATAAATCAGTGGCGGACTAAAAGTCCTCGAAAAAGTCCCATATTTTTAAATTAAAAATATTTATTTATTTTGGTCATTATGGTATAAAATTCGATAATAAATTATTATACAAAAATTAACTCACTGTGCACTCCCGATCCTGAGTAAAATATAAAAAGTGTTGAAATTTATTAATTAGCTTCTAAATATATTTTTAATAAGCCTAAAATTTATAGAACTCATTTTCGGATCACCGTTTATTTTAAAATTATATAAGTTTGAATTTAGCTTGCTTAATATTCATCGAATGGAAATTGAGCGTTATAGTCGTTTACTAAATAGATTCAAAACCACAAAATATATATTTAATATACTTTATTTATATATAAAGATATATTTTAAATAATAGTTATCATAATATCATATTTTTATTTTTATTTCACATAAATATTTTTAATAACAACATATAATATTTCAAATTATATTACCACTTATTATTTATATATAAATATATACACACATAACTATTTACAATTAATTGTTCGTGAATCGTCGGAAATAGTCAAAAGGTCAATTGCATATATGAACATAGTTCCAAGGTTTTCAAGACTCAACATTAAAGATTTTGCTTATCGTCTTGAAATAAGATAGAGATTAAGTTTAAATTTGGTCGAACATTTCTGGGTCGTCACATCGGATCCCAACAATAAGCACCACCTTTAGACCACCACTAAGCAAAAAGCAAAAATTGTCCCCTTGTCCCCCCAAACCCCACGGCCTCAAACTGGAAAAGGGTCCTTAAAGCCATAGTGCACTCAAAAGCGTCCCAAAAATTGAGTTAAAAGACTTGCGCGGATTTTGGGAGTTAAGGAAAATAATTTTTTGTGCAAATTACAAATTGCGAAACGCAAAGTACAAGATATTAAATAGTACGGAAGGACGTTCGAAAATTAGGAACCAGGACCTGAGCCAACTATCAACGCGCGACGCAACGGGCCGAAAATTATAAGTCAGCTATGCACAAGAATATAATATAATATATATATAATTATATAAAATTATATATTATATTATATAATAAATAAATAAGAGCCGCCCACGTTTCAAATGAAGAATGTGTCCTGGACAGGCTGACCATGCGATTGCATGGCCTGACCTCCTTAATCCCATGCGATCGCATGGCAGGGAAAGGCTGGCCACATCTATAAAAGGCGACGAATTTTGCAGTTTATGTACACCAATTCAATCTCTTTACTCCCTATATATATATATATATATATATATATATATATATATATATATATATATATATATATATATATATATATATATATATATATATATAATATAGTGTAGTTTTATATTAGTTAGTTTTGGTTTTTGCAAAGGTTAATTTACGGGTTCTAAAGTCGAAATTCTGTCCGTGTAACACTACGCGATAAATAATCAATGTAAGTTATGTTATCATTTTTAAATTAATGTCTCGTAACTAAGTTATTATTATACTTATTTAAATTGAAGTAATCATGATGTTGGGCTAAAAATATTAAAGATGGGGTAATTGGGCTTTGTACCATAATTAGGGTTTGGATAAAAGAACGACACTTGTGGAAATTAGACTATGGGCTATTAATGGGCTTTATATTAAATTAATGATACCTCGTTAATTTAATATAAAGGTTACAATTTGACGTATCTATATATAACCACATACGCTTAATCGGATACGATGGGCGGGATATTTATAAATACAAATTATTGTTCATTTGACCGGACACGGGGATGGATTAATAGTCACTGGACTCATTAAAACAGGGGTGGATTACATTCAAGGGTAATTGGTGTAATTGTTAACAAAGTATTAAAACCTTGGATTACACACAGTCGATAACCTGGTGTATTCATTAAACAAAGTATTAAGACCTTGTTACAGTTCGAATCCCCAATTAGTTGGAATATTTGACTTTGGGTATAAGGTTAAATTTTCCGAGCATTTTATAATTATTACCGATGAACTATTATGGGCAAAACCCATATAGGTTTCAAATACATTCAGGACAAAGGACAATTAACCCAGGATATTAAATTAAAATCAAAACGTCAAACATCATGGTTACGGAAGTTTAAATAAGCATAATTATTTTATTTTATATTTCATCACACTTAAATTATCGTCATTTATATTTTTCATTATGTTTTAATTGTGACTTAAAATATAAAATCGACAAACCGGTCATTAAACGGTAAACCCCCTTTTATATTATTATAATATATATATATATATATATATATATATATATATATATATATATATATATATATATTTTGTACAAATATAGTTGTTTAAAAATATAGTGTAAAATAAGTCGTCTCCCTGTGGAACGAACCGGACTTACTAAAAACTATAGTACTCTATGATTAGGTACACTGCCTATAGTGTTGTAGCAAGGTTTAGGTATATCTCATCTATATAAATAAATAAATCTTGTGTAAAATTGTATCGTATTTAATTGTATTTCGTAGTAAAAATATAACTATTTCGTATACACCTCGCAACACATCAAGTTTTTGGCGCCGCTGCCGGGGACTCGGCGAAACGCTATATTTTTAATATATATTTGTGTAAATATATTTATATATAATTTTTAGAAAAATAATATAAAATTAAAAAAAAAAAAAAAACCTGAAACCCAGGCCCATGCGGTTGCATGAGCCGGGTGCCTTAATACCATGCGGTCGCATGGCCTGCTCTAACACGCGGCTCTGAACCTAGAACAGCATTAATTACGGAGTATATTATTATAATTATTATTAAAACCCTAATTAGGGTTTAGTTTTTAATTAATTAGTTTAGTTTTTATTATTAATTTGTATTTTTAGTTTAATTAGTTTTTTTAATATATAAAAATTAATAGTTTTATAAAATAAATAATATAAAAATAATATTTTTATAAAAAATTGTACTTTTTACAATTTCAAGTTTATTTTTTTATATTTCGTATCTTTTTATTTGTTTTAACGTAATATTTGTATTTTTCGCTCGTAATTAGTTTTAAGATATAGTTTTTGCCATAGTTATTTTAATTTCTAGATTTTTAACACTTTGCCATAAAATCTCTTAAGTACCTTTTCTTTAGACTAAGATTTAGGTGATTTAGAATTTTGCGACACTGTTTATAAATTTTAGTACCTTTTAAGATACGACGCGCTACTTTCTTACTTTTATTTTTCGATGTTTTTTGACGCGCTCTTTTTCTTTCTTATTTCTCGACACGCTAGTTTTTAGGACATAGATTTTCTATTTCTTCTCTAAAATTCCAAACGAAAAATTATTTAAAGCGGTTAAATTGATAGACATCCAAATTTTCTGGTTCGTAGTAATAGTTGGATTTGTTAGTGGCGAGTTGTGGGCTTCCGATTAAAGGGTCCTGGCTACCTGCTGCATCTATTGGCTATTCGAGATGTGGGCAAAAGCAGAAAAGTCTATTAATTGGATAACTTATATAATTTTTATTTTTATAACTAATAGGATAATTAAGTAAATGCACCACATTGTAGCTAAAATTTGGTAATAAGCGCATTATGGAAAATCTCGAAAATATTTTGGAAACTCTTTATGACATACGAAATCAATACTCTCAAACGGGTGTTGATGAAAATTCGTTCGGTCAATCTTGGCTCACGAATGATGAAACAATAACTGGTTGTGAAATCTGTGGAGATTATCACTCAACATGGGAATGTTTTTATTACGTTCCTATGGAAAATTATGCACCCATAGAACCTGAATGGAATGATTATAAAGAATACAATTCAAATTGGGATTATTCCCAAGAATATATCCAAACTCAACAACCAGAAGACGATGAACATTATGTGTCTGAAAATCTTTTAGACAATATGAAAATCAAACTCGAAGAACTCGATGCTCAAAATGAACAAATGAGAGAGTTTGTAAATCGGCAAGCTGAAACTTTATCAGATTACACACCTGTTGATCTGAGGCGTATTGTGCAAGAAAATCTCATATCATCGAATTTTGATGAATTTGAGAGCTCCGAAATCACCAATTATCCCTATGATACTTTTTATTCAGCTTTACCAATTTCACAACATATCGACACATTAGCCTCTACTGACGAAATCATCGATCCATCAATGGATGAAAAAGAAGTAAGGGTGACAAATTGGTACTCTTGGGAAAACGATAACGTTGAAAATTTTACCCCCGAGACCAAAATGGTGGGACCGATAAGTACCATTAATGAAGAAAAATTTGCTTCGATCCCGAAATTCACCATTCCACAACCTTCCAACCCAATATTCTCAATAGACGAGTCATCTACCAAAGATGAACTACAAGCTGTAATAGATATTGACACCTTGAATTTCACCCAATTGGGTAATAGAGGTGAAAACCTTGATCCCGAGAATAAACGGAAGGGAATGTTAGGAATTGTCCACCCTATAGAAATATGTATGTCGGTGTATATCGATCCATTTGACCAAGAACCAGAAAAGAGACATATCCATTTACTAAAAGCTACACTTAAAAAAGAATTAAGTAGTAACGATCGGGTGGTTCTAAACTTTAAACCCATTGATATATTATACACCACCCGAGATGTAAATAACTGGCTCACTATTTTAATTCGTGGAACTTATTCTACCGACTTCACATGTCGTCGTCTAAGTGTGGGGAAGTCTAACCCCACTTAACGTTAAACTAGGGGTTCGAGTTAGTGCATTACTCGCTAATAAAAATGCACAATTAGGGTAAAAGACGCATTTTCAAAGATTAGCAAATAGTTCAGAAAAGCAACCGTTTTTGAAGAAAAACATGTGTGATAAAACAAGAAGGAATGAACGATGAGGCGCGCCATCTATCATTCGACGAGCTTTGTAATTACAAACTGGGTATGTTTAACTACTTTTCTACACTAATCACCCTCATGAATTTATAATTAGAGTCTGATTTCATGCAAATGAAGGCATTGCATGATCACAAGTGTGGGGAAGGGTTATAAATTCTCTCAGGTTTACACTTAGTTTAATTGCCAAATTTTGTGAAAATTTGAAAAATTTTCAACTAAATGAACTCAAAATCATGTTTATACATATTTATGAACGATAAAACTAGGTGTTAATGCCAAAATTATTGTTACCTCGGAAAGGACATAAATTGAGAAACAACTAAAACGCTTGAATTTATTTATTAGGATATAAAAAGACGCATGAAAAAAAGCCAAGTGTGGGGAGAATGTACCAAGTTATTCAATTAAAAAACTATCTATCACATGTTTCTGTAAAGTTATTGCAGGTGCTTTTGTTTTGGACTAAATTGACTGTTTTACCCGCAATATTATAATAAAGATAAAAGAAAAGATGGATGTACACGATGAATCAATTCCATCATTAAAAGGAAGTAAAGTCTTCCGTAAAAGACACGCGCTTCTTGATTTAGGTCAAGAAGTTGTCGTCCAGACCAGCTGTAGGTTAACGAAAAATCTAGAAAAGTCATCTCTAAAATCAGCAGGAAATCCACGGACCTCAGCATCAAACAGGGTCGCCAAGTGGTCAGACTTATCCTAACCATGAGAGAATCTGTCTCGTAAAATGGGGAGGGCGCCGTGCAAATTAGCTTGATAAGACTAATGAATCAGACCCCCAGAAAAGGATAATCTCCTTAAAGATTAAAAATCAGCTTTTAAGCCTGATATTACTCAATCCTAGAGATTGACTTTAAAGATTGAGAATTACAAACTCATGGAATTCGATGATATCTAAACTCGAGCTTGAACGAGAAAATATTTTGATCAAATTACAAACCGATTTGTTTTCTGAAAACCCATTTTCAATGCGTTCATTACCATTGAACGTAAAATCCTAAGAATTCACCTGGAATTCATTAGGTCACCTGAACCAATTCGGGTGTCAACCGTAAGAACAGTGGTTATATAGCATGGTTAAAGACAAGACCTTGTGCCAGATCAAAAAACTATAGGGTGAGCTTTACTATTGCTCCTACAAAGGATAGTAATTGCATCCGACACGTTGTAGACCATGAACATCTGCATGTCATTAGACATCGCCTTAACAGTTGCTTGTTCAACGCTTTCCTTTACAACCGGACGGTAGTTTATCGAAAGGTAATATACGGAGCAAGTATACTGGACGTGTTGCTTTCCTAATACAAGGTTAGCAAGTGGGTGACATAAAACCATAAGTTTTGAGCTAAAATTTTCAAATCTGAAACCCACCAAACCCACAAAAACATTTTGCAAACACCGGTGAAGGGTTATTCCGGAAAACTTATCTAGGGTAAAAGCTAGAATGAATTTTCAAAAAATTAAATGTTTTCATAAAGATCTAATTTCCTTAAGGATCTAAATTTTTATAGTCATGTGGGACTGTAAACCACATCGTTACTATCATTGTTTATACCGCCGTATCAAAATCATTAATGTATAAAGTGTGAAGAATAAAGAAGTGATTCGTGTGATTTAATTTCAAGTTCTGTATTGCTTGAGGACAAGCAACGCTTAAGTGTGGGGATATTTGATAGTGCTCCAAACGAACATATATTTAGTCGCAATATCATCCCAATATGTAAAGTTTTTAGTTGTAATTATTCTATTTTTAAGTTGTAATCATTTAAATAAATAAATGCGAAGACGAAGCACGAAGATTAAAGAATTGAAGAAAAAGTGCCACTAAAACTGAAAAAGGGTCCTTAAAGCCATAGTGCACTCAAAAGCATCCTAAAACTGGAAAAGAGTCCTTAAAGCCATAGTGCACTCAAAAGCGTCCCAAAAATTGAGTTAAAAGACTTTCGCGGATTTTGGGAGTTAAGGAAAATAATTTTTTGTGCAAATTACAAATTGCGAAACGCAAAGTACAAGATATTAAATAGTACGAAAGGACGTTCGAAAATTCGGAACCAGGACCTGAGCCAACTATCAACACGCGACGCAACGGGCCGAAAATTATAAGTCAGCTATGCACAAGAATATAATATAATATATATATAATTATATAAAATTATATATATTATATTATATAATAAATAAATAAGAGCCGCCCACGTTTCAAATGAAGAATGTGTCCTGGACAGGCTGGCCATGTGATCGCATGGCCTGGCCTCCTTAATCCCATGCGATCGCATGGCAGGGAAAGGCTGGCCACATCTATAAAAGGCGACGAATTTTGCAGTTTATGTACACTAATTCAATCTCTTTACTCCCTCTGTATAATAAATATATATATATATATATATATATATATATATATATATATATATATATATATATATATATATATATATATATATATAATATAGTGTAGTTTTATATTAGTTAGTTTTGGGTTATGCAAAGGTTAATTTACGGGTTCTAAAGTTGAAATTCTGTCCGTGTAACACTACGCGATAAATAATCAATGTAAGTTATGTTCTTCTTTTTAAATTAATGTCTCGTAACTAAGTTATTATTATGCTTATTCTAATTGAAGTAATCATGATGTTGGGCTAAAAATATTAAAGATGGGGTAATTGGGCTTTGTACCATAATTAGGGTTTGGATAAAAGAATGACACTTGTGGAAATTAGACTATGGGCTATTAATGGGCTTTATATTAAATTAACGAGATTTATATTAAATTAATGATACCTCGTTAATTTAATATAAAGGTTACAATTTGACGTATCTATATATAACCACATACGCTTAATCGGATACGATGGGCGGGATATTTATAAATACAAATTATAGTTCATTTGACCGGACACGGGGATGGATTAATAGTCACTGGACTCATTAAAACAGGGGTGGATTACATTCAAGGGTAATTGGTGTAATTGTTAACAAAGTATTAAAACCTTGGATTACACACAGTCGATAACCTGGTGTATTCATTAAACAAAGTATTAAGATCTTGTTACAGTTTGAATCCCCAATTAGTTAGAATATTTGACTTTGGGTATAAGGTTAAATTTGTCGAGAATTTTATAATTATTACCGATGAACTATTATGGGCAAAACCCAAATAGGTTTCAAATACATTCAGGACAAAGGACAATTAACCCAGGATATTAAATTAAAATCAAAACGTCAAACATCATGGTTATGGAAGTTTAAATAAGCATAATTATTTTATTTTATATTTCATCACACTTATATTATCGTCATTTATATTTTTCATTAGGTTATAATTGTGACTTAAAATATAAAATTGACAAACCGGTCATTAAACGGTAAACCCCCTTTTATATTATTATAATATATATAAATATATATTTTGTACAAATATAGTTGTTTAAAAATATAGTGTAAAATAAGTCGTCTCCCTGTGGAGCGAACCGGACTTACTAAAAACTATACTACTCTACGATTAGGTACACATCCTATAGTGTTGTAGCAAGGTTTAGGTATATCCCATCGATATAAATAAATAAAACTTGTGTAAAATTGTATCGTATTTAATAGTATTTCGTAGTAAAAATATAATTATTTCGTATACACATCGCAACACATCAACACACACTTGCTCTCTAATTCTCTCTCTAGTCTTTCTCACACTAAAAATTGTAAGTTTTAAATTTTCTTCTTCTTTTCATCTTCTTCTTGTACACGACATCATCATCATCATCATCATCATAAGATCAAGCTTTTTAGTTTTTTGATCATGTTATATCTTGTAGATTCAAACTTTGATTTGAATCCTTCAAGAACATGAAAGATTCAAGCTTTCTAGCTTTGAATCTTCATTTACTTTGTTGGATCTACGTTTTCTAGCTTATGATCTCTTTATTTTGTTAAAAAGATCAAAACTTGTGTTTATGATCTTTGATATCGCTTGTAATATATATATATATATATATATATATATATATATATATATTATATACATTTTAATAGCGATATCTTTCTCATTTTATCTAATATTCGAATGGAATTTGTGAACTTTTGGTACTTAATTGAGTGGAGTTGATTTTAGTTGTTAAGTGAAAATTTGGTGGTTTTGAGCTCAATTTGGTGATTTATACATTAAAATAGAGACATTGTTGCAGCCTATGACTTCACGAAACATGAGAATTAAATGTTGGAAGCTCGACACCTAATTTTGTGTATGGATCATTTGGTTTGTGAATGCAAAGTTGAAAATATGGGCCGTTACACATGAGTTGGGCCATATTTGTTTTGGGCCTGTTAAAACTCATTTATGTTTTCACCATTGAGTCGATAACAAGGAAAAAGAAAGGCACATACTAGAGTTTATTATATATCATATTTATATTCTTATTTTGTGGGAGCCCAATTTTGAAGACATCTGGACCAAAAGAAAGAAAAAAGGCGATGTATGTATGTATGGGCTAAAGAAGAGTAATGCAAAAGAGGCGGTGGTGATGTTGTGCCAAAGTTCACGAATATATATATTTATACATGCAATACTTTTGAAGGGGATTAGGCTTTATTTATTTTTTTATGCTCCCAGAGGCGACGAACGAAAAAGGGAGGGCAAAGGCTTTTGTTTTGGTTTCTTGTTAAACTAATTATGACTTTCAGCTACTTTTATTATCAATTATCTATCAACATCATCAATCGGTACTTTTACTTTTAATTGTTTTATTACGATGAATAATAATTTGTTCCTGATTGTTTTTGTTATTTCTTCAATTATGAGTAGCTAATTTTATATGTATTCACTTAGACGATTAAACTTAGGCGATGGATTGCTTATCTTTTATGTCTATAAAATTAATTGTTCTTGATCCATGATTTTTAATTACTCCCATTAATTGATCCCATTGATTGCTCGTTTGTTGGTTGATGTAACGAGAGTTACTAGGTCAATTAATTTATCAAGGTTAATGAGAGATAAATAGATAAGTTGAATTACATACGGGAGACTGATGTAATTAGATTAGTAATTAATCCCATCAATTGAGTAGGTAATTGTGAAGCCTAAAGAGGGACACCGATTTACCCTTCAACTGAATCATAATCGCGAGTAATTACAAATGATTGATTGTGTTCTTCAGAAGCGTATGGGAGACCAATGAGAAAAACTGACACTTTCATGATATAATTAGTATCTAAGTGAGGGACACCAGCTTATCTTACTAATAGATTAATGAACTAGGGTAACTAGAGTTATACATAGGGATTTAATTACATTGTTCTTAATAAAAGCAATTCAGATCCTAGAGAATTGAATCTAAGTGAATACCCCTTTATCTATTGAAATCGTATTTTCTTTCTTTGTTTTAATTAGCTTTAAATCAAAACCCCATTTTACAACTAAAATATTCAGAATAATTAATAGTTTTCAAATCCTAAACTTTGCTCCCTGTCGAAGAATTCGTAAGTATACTACAATAAGATTAGGTGTGTTTTAAACATATCAAATTTTTTGGTACCGCTGCCGGGGAGCAGTGTGTCTTAGGATTTTACAAGATTTTAGTTATTCGATCCTTTCGTGGGAACTTGTTTTCGCGAAAGTTACTTCTTATTTTTATTTTCAGTTTTACGCTTTCGTTTTGTGGTGGTGTGATCGCAGGTTAGGTACTTATAACTCTGGAACCGTCTAGAGTTAATCATACACGAGGCAAAGCTAAAGTTGAACAGGAAATCGCCGAAGGTTTCTTAGAATTACCTTTTAGTATTTCGGATTTCAAATATATCAAGAAGGAAGAAGATACAATGGGTGATCCAGCGCGAGGTCAATCCATGGAAGCTTTAATGAAAGCCACGAGGGCTGGTAATGGACATGCCATTAGATAACCAGCAGTCAACACAGATTTTGAAGTCAAAGGGCAGATTCTTAACATGATAACTCATCAATGTCAGTTCAGGGGTACACCGAAAGTGTAGTGACCCGAACTTTTCCATGTTTATATATATATTAAATGAAATTGTTATTTACATGATTAAGTGTTTCCAACATGTTAAGCAATCAAACTTGTTAAGACTTGATTAATTGAAATAGGTTTCATATAGACAATTGACCACCCAAGTTGACCGGTGATTCACGAACGTTAAAACTTGTAAAAACTATACGATGACATATATATGGTTATATATATAGTTAACATAATTTTATTATAAGTATGTATCTCATTAGGTATTTTAACAACGAGTTATATACATAAAAATGAGACTATTAATTTAAGAAACTCGAAAACGATATATATAACGATTATCGTTATAACAACGTCTTACTAGGTACATATGAATCATATTAAGATATTGATACACTTGGTTAATTATGTTAAATGATAAGTAAATATATTATTAAGTGTATTAACAATGAAATACATATGTAAAAATAAGACTACTAACTTAATGATTTCGAAACGAGACATATATGTAACGATTATCGTTGTAACGACATTTAACTGTATATATATCATACTAAGATATATTATATATCATAATATCATGATAATATAACAATTTAACATCTCATTTGTTATAATAAACAATGGGTTAACAACATTCAACAAGATCGTTAACCTAAAGGTTTCAAAACAACATTTACATGTAACGACTAACGATGACTTAACGACTCAGTTAAAATGTATATACATGTAGTGTTTTAATATGTATTCATACACTTTTGAAAGACTTCAAGACA
Organism: Rutidosis leptorrhynchoides; assembly: GCF_046630445.1. Classification (NCBI taxonomy): domain Eukaryota; kingdom Viridiplantae; phylum Streptophyta; class Magnoliopsida; order Asterales; family Asteraceae; genus Rutidosis; species Rutidosis leptorrhynchoides. The sequence continues at coordinate 289,778,682 of NC_092337.1, read as the reverse complement.
CTTATCAAAATACTTCTAATTAACAAAAATGCTTACAATTACATCCTCGTTCAGTTTCATCAACAATTCTACTCGTATGCACCCGTATTCGTACTCGTACAATACACAGCATTTAGATGTATGTACTATTGTTATATACACTCCAATGATCAGCTCTTAGCAGCCCATGTGAGTCACCTAACACATGTGGGAACCATCATTTGGCAACTAGCATGAAATATCTCATAAAATTACAAAAATATGAGTAATCATTCATGACTTATTTACATGAAAACAAAATTACATATCCTTTATATCTAATCCATACACCAATGACCAAAAACACCTACAAACACTTTTATTCTTCAATTTTCTTCATCTAATTGATCTCTCTCAAGTACTATCTTCAAGTTCTAAGTGTTCTTCATAAATTCCAAAAGTTCTAGTTTCATAAAATCAAGAATACTTCCAAGATTGCAAGTTTACTTCCAAGTTTTCTAAATCCATTCCAAGTAATCATCCAAGATCAAGAAACCTTTGTTACTTACAGTAGGTTATCTTTCTAATACAAGGTAATAATCATATTCAAACTTTAATTCAATTTCTATAACTATAACAATCTTATTTCGAGTGGAAATCTTACTTGAAATTGTTTTCGTGTCATGATTCTGCTTCAAGAACTTTCAAGCCATCCAAGGATCCTTTGAAGCTAGATCTATTTTTCTCATTTCCAGTAGGTTTATCCAAGGAACTTGAGGTAGTAATGATGTTCATAACATCATTCGATTCATACATATAAAGCTATCTTATTCGAAGGTTTAAACTTGTAATCACTAGAACATAGTTTAGTTAATTCTAAACTTGTTCGCAAATAAAAGTTAATCCTTCTAACTTGACTTTTAAAATCAACTAAACACATGTTCTATATCTATATGATATGCTAACTTAATGATTTAAAACCTGGAAACACGAAAAATACCGTAAAACCGGATTTACGCTGTCGTAGTAACACCGCGGGCTGTTTTGGGTTAGTTAATTAAAAACTATGATAAACTTTGACTTAAAAGTTGTTATTCTGGAAAAATGATTTTTATTATGAACATGAAACTATATCCAAAAATTATGGTTAAACTCAAAGTGGAAGTATGTTTTCTAAAATGGTCATCTAGACGTCGTTCTTTCGACTGAAATGACTACCTTTACAAAAACGACTTGTAACTTATTTTTCCGACTATAAACCTATACTTTTTCTGTTTAGATTCATAAAATAGAGTTCAATATGAAACCATAGCAATTTGATTCACTCAAAACGGATTTAAAATGAAGAAGTTATGGGTAAAACAAGATTGGATAATTTTTCTCATTTTAGCTACGTGAAAATTGGTAACAAATCTATTCCAAACATAACTTAATCAACTTGTATTGTATATTATGTAATCTTGAGATACCATACACACGTATACAATGTTTTGACCTATCATGTTGACACATCTATATATATTTCGGAACAACCATAGACACTCTATATGTGAATGTTGGAGTTAGCTATACAGGGTTGAGGTTGATTCCAAAATATATATAGTTTGAGTTGTGATCAATACTGAGATAAGTATACACTGGGTCGTGGATTGATTCAAGATAATATTTATCGATTTATTTCTGTACATCTAACTGTGGACAACTAGTTGTAGGTTACTAACGAGGATAGCTGACTTAATAAACTTAAAACATCAAAATATATTAAAAGTGTTGTAAATATATTTTGAACATACTTTGATATATATGTATATATTGTTATAGGTTCGTGAATCAACCAGTGGCCAAGTCTTACTTCCCGACGAAGTAAAAATCTGTGAAAGTGAGTTATAGTCCCACTTTTAAAATCTAATATTTTTGGGATGAGAATACATATGCAGGTTTTATAAATGATTTACAAAATAGACACAAGTACGTGAAACTACATTCTATGGTTGAATTATCGAAATCGAATATGTCCCTTTTTATTAAGTCTGGTAATCTAAGAATTAGGGAACAGACACCCTAATTGATGCGAATCCTAAAGATAGATCTATTGGGCCTAACAAACCCCATCCAAAGTACCGGATGCTTTATTACTTCGAAATTTATATCATATCCGAAGGGTGTCCCGGAATGATGGGGATATTCTTATATATGCATCTTGTTAATGTCGGTTACCAGGTGTTCACCATATGAATGATTTTTATCTCTATGTATGGGATGTGTATTGAAATATGAAATCTTGTGGTCTATTGTTACGATTTGATATATATAGGTTAAACCTATAACTCACCAACATTTTTTTTGACGTTTAAAGCATGTTTATTCTCAGGTGAATACTAAGAGCTTCCGCTGTTGCATACTAAAATAAGGACAAGATTTGGAGTCCATGTTTGTATGATATTGTGTAAAAACTGCATTCAAGAAACTGATTTCGATGTAACATATTTGTATTGTAAACCATTATGTAATGGTCGTGTATAAACAGGATATTTTAGATTATCATTATTTGATAATCTACGTAAAGCTTTTTAAACCTTTATTTATGAAATAAAGGTTATGGTTTGCTTTAAAAATGAATGCAGTCTTTGAAAAACGTCTCATATAGAGGTCAAAACCTCGCAACGAAATCAATTAATATGGAACGTTTTTAATCAATAAGAACGGGACATTTCAGTTGGTATCCGAGCGTTGGTCTTAGAGAACCAGAATTTTGCATTAGTGTGTCTTATCGAGTTTGTTAGGATGCATTAGTGAGTCTGGACTTCGACCGTGTTTACTTGAAAAATGATTGCTTAACAAAATTTTGTTGGAAACTATATATTTTTAACATGTGAATATTATGTGATATATTAATCTCTTAACGTGTTTGATATTATATGATAGATGTCTACCTCTAGAACAAGTCCCATTGACTCACCTAATAATAATGAAGAGTCAAATGTAAATTGGAATGATTCGTGGACTGATTCACAAGTTCCCGAAGAGGAACCGGAAGAAGAGTCGGAACCGGAAGAAGAGTCAGAACCGGAAGAAGAGTCGGAACCGGAAGAAGAATCGGAACCGGAAGAAGAATCGGAACCGGAAGAAGAAATAGAACCGGTGGGGGAAATAATAAAACGGTTAAGTAAAAGAAAATCCTCAACCAACCGACCAAGGTTAATTATGGTCAATGGTGTTTCCGCCAAGGAAGCAAAATATTGGGAGGATTACCAATTCTCCGATGAATCGGATTCCGACGAGAATTCCGATGATATTATAGAAATTACCCCAACTGAATTTAAAAAGGCAAAAAAAAATAATAAGGGAAAGGGCATAAAAATAGAGAAATCTAATTCCAACCCCGATGAACTTTATATGTATCGTCAACCCCCGAAGTCCTTAAGTTGTGACAATAACCCGGGAACCTCTAAACCACCAGGTTTTTCTAAACTAATGTGGAAAACTACGGCTCGTATTAGGGGAACATCATATATCCCTAGAAACTTGGCAAAACGAACCAAAATCGAAGAAGAAGAAACAAGCGAGTCAGAATAAGATAGTTGTATTCGTGTGGTGTAATATATGTAATATAGTGTGCTTATGCTTTATGATATATGTAAAAATTGCTTGTATTAATAAGTATTTTTTTTATGAATCTAACTCTTGTCTATTTTACAGTTTAAAAACACAAAATGGATAGACAACCCAATATTTTAAGAGACCTACCCGGAGACATGATTGATGAAATCTTGTCTAGAGTCGGTCAGAATTCCTCGGCACAACTATTTAAGGCGAGATCAGTTTGTAAGACATTCGAAGAACGTTTCAAGAATGCCTTGGTTTATAAGAGACTTTCGTTTGAAATATGGAGGATATCACATTGGGAAACCCATAAGTTACGATGTGTTTACTTTGACGCATATATTGCGGGGAACCCAAATGCTATTTTACGCAACGGGTTAAGAAATTATTTTGACTCAATGTATTCGAATATAGGACTTCACAATTTAGAAAAAGCGGCTAACATGCAACATAAAGAAGCATGCTATGCTTACGGGTTAGTAATGTTCGCTTCTCACCAAAGTGAGAAAAAGAACATCGGGCTACAACTATTAAACAAAACGTTCCCACAAGTGACGGAGTCGGTAATTGGGGTAAGAAATGAGGTTTTCAGGTTATTACGAGACTGTTGGTCATTACGTAACCCTCGTCCCTTTGACGACTTTAGAACACGCTATCTTATCAACGGCCATAACGGTTATGTTCCACAAGACCAAGGATGGGAAGTAGTCCTAGTAAAACCAGAATGCATGACTTGTTTCTGGACGTATGAATTACGTGTCTTTATTGCCTTTGCTGAACGACTTGTGTACTAGCTAGAATTATCTTCACAACTATCTTGTATCAAAGTTATTGTGTGCTATATTTCATGCTTTATGTAAAATAAGCGGTATTGTAAGTTTGTAAAATATTGTATAAAAGTTTGAACGAGAAATATTATTATAATCAGTTTTTCATATAGAATTGTAGTAGTTGAATTGTATATTAGCTACTAAGTATGAACTTAACGGGTAGGTACTACCCGAATTTAAACTTATAAAATGCTAATATGAAGAAAAAGCTTTTATAAATGAGTTCATATTATGCTACAAAATACTGTTAACTACTCTTAATATTCTGTATGATTAACTTGTTCCATTTGACTATTTTGAAGGAAATGGCACCGACTACTCGACACACCGTGAATATGAATGAAGAGGAATTCCGTACTTTTCTAGCTTCAAACATAGCCGCAGTACAGGCTGCGCTACATACCAACAATAACCTTGGATCTAGCAGTACAGGAAATCGTGTAGGATGCACCTACAAAGAATTCACTGCCTGCAAACCTTTGGAATTTGATGGAACCGAAGGACCGATAGAATTGAAACGGTGGACCGAGAAGGTCGAATCGGTGTTTGCCATAAGTAAGTGTACTGAAGAGGACAAAGTGAAGTACGCTACGCATACCTTCACAGGTTCTGCATTAACATGGCGGAATACCTATCTAGAGCAAGTGGGACAAGATGATGCGTACGCACTACCGTGGTCAGCATTCAAGCACTTGATGAATGAGAAGTACCGTCCCAGAACCGAGGTCAATAAGCTCAAGACAGAACTTAGAGGGTTACGAACCCAAGGATTTGATATTACCACGTACGAAAGATGATTCACAGAATTGTGCCTATTGTGTCCGGGAGCGTTCGAAGATGAGGAAGAGAAGATCGACGCGTTTGTGAAAGGATTACCGGAAAGAATCCAAGAAGATATAAGTTCACACGAGCCCGCCTCCATACAACAGGCATGTAGAATGGTTCACAAACTAGTGAACCAGATTGAAGAAAGAATTAAAGAACAGACTGCTGAAGAGGCCAATGTGAAGCAAGTCAAAAGAAAGTTGGAGGAAAACGGTGATAAGAATCACCAATACAACAACAACAGCAATTACAACAATAATCGCAACAATTATCCCAACAATCGCAACATCAATCGCAACTACAACAAATGGCCCAACAACAACAACAGCAACTACAACAATCATCCCAACAACAATAATAACCACAATAACAACAACAATCAGAAGCAGCTATGCCAAAGGTGTGAAAAGTATCGCTCGGGGTTCTGCACCAAATTTTGCAACAAGTGTAAAAGAAATGGTCATAGCGTGGCGAAGTGTGAGGTCTATGGACCAGGCGTTAACAGAACGAAAGGAACAAATGGTGTCGGAACGAGTAATGGCGGAGCAAGTAGTGTCGGAGCAAGTTATGACAATGTAGTTTGTTATAAATGTGGAAAACCGGGCCACATTATTAGAAATTGCCCGAACCAGGAGAACACGAATGGACAAGGCCGCGGAAGAGTTTTCAATATTAATGCCGCAGAGGCACAGGAAGACCCGGAGCTTGTTACAGGTACGTTTCTTATTGACAATAAATCTGCTTACGTTTTATTTGATTCGGGTGCGGATAGAAGCTATATGAGTAGAGATTTTTGTGCTAAATTAAGTTGTCCATTGACGCCGTTGGATAGTAAATTTTTACTTGAATTAGCAAACGGTAAATTAATTTCAGCAGATAATATATGCTGGAATCGAGAAATTTAACTGGGTAGCGAAATATTTAAGATTGATTTGATACCAGTAGAGTTAGGGAGTTTTAATGTAATAGTTGGCATGGACTGGCTGAAGAAGGTGAAAGCAGAGATCGTATGTTATAAAAATGCAATTCGCATTGTACGAGAAGAAGGAGAACCCTTAATGGTGTACGGAGAAAAGGGCAACATGAAGCTACATCTTATTAGTAATTTGAAGGCACAAAAACTAATAAGAAAAGGTTGCTATGCTGTTCTAGCACACGTAGAGAAACTACAAACTGAAGAAAAGAGCATCAATGATGTTCCCGTCGCAAAAGAATTTCCTGATGTATTTCCGAAAGAATTACCGGGACTACCTCCACATCGATCTGTTGAATTTCAAATAGATCTTGTACCAGGAGCTGCATCAATAGCTCGTGCTCCTTATAGACTCGCACCCACCGAGATGAAAGAACTGCAAAGCCAACTGCAAGAACTATTAGAAACGTGGTTTCATTCGACCAAGCACATCACCATGGGGAGCTCCTGTTTTGTTTATCAAGAAGAAGGATGGTACATTTAGGTTGTGTATTGACTACAGAGAGTTGAAAAAACTTACTATCAAAAACCGTTATCCACTGCCGAGAATTGACGACTTATTTGATCAACTACAAGGCTCGTCGGTTTATTCGAAGATCGATTTACGTTCTGGATATCATCAAATGCGAGTAAAGAAGGATGATATTCCAAAAACTTCTTTTCGGACGCGTTATGGTCATTACGAGTTTATGGTTATGCCGTTTGGATTGACTAACGCACCAGCTTTGTTCATGGACCTTATGAACCGAGTGTGTGGGCCATATCTTGACAAGTTTGTCATTGTTTTCATCGATGACATACTTATTTACTCAAAGAATGATCAAGAGCGCGAAGAACATTTGAGAAAAGTGCTAGAAGTATTGAGGAAAGAAAAGTTGTACGCTAAGTTTTCAAAGTGTGCATTTTGGTTGGAAGAAGTTCAATTCCTCGGTCACATAGTGAACAAAGAAGGTATCCAGGTGGACCCGGAAAAGATCGAAACCGTTGAAAAGTGGAAACCCCAAAAACTCCAAAGCTTATACGTCAATTTTTAGGATTGGATGGTTACTACAGAAGATTCATCCAAGATTTCTCCAAAATAGCAAAACCCTTTACTGCATTAACGCATAAAGGGAAGAAATTTGAATGGAAGGATGAACAAGAAAAGGCGTTTCAATTATTGAAGAAAAAGCAAACTACGGCACCTATATTATCATTGCCTGAAGGGAATGATGATTTTGTGATTTATTGTGACGCATCAAAGCAAGGTCTCGGTTGTGTATTAATGCAACGGACGAAGGTGATTGCTTATGCGTCTAGACAATTGAAGATTCACGAGCAAAATTATACGACGCATGATTTGGAATTAGGCGCGGTTGTTTTTGAATTAAAGACTTGGAGGCACTACTTATATGGGGTCAAAAGTATTATATATACCGACCACAAAAGTCTTCAACACATATTTAATCAGAAACAACTGAATATGAGGCAACGTAGGTGGATTGAATTGTTGAATGATTATGACTTTGAGATTCGTTACCACCCGGGGAAGGCAAATGTGGTAGCCGATGCCTTGAGCAGGAAGGACAGAGAACCCATTCGATTAAAATCTATGAATATAATGATTCACAATAACCTTACTACTCAAATAAAGGAGGCGCAACAAGGAGTTTTAAAAGAGGGAAATTTAGAGGATGAAATACCCAAAGGATCGGAGGAGCATCTTAATATTCGGGAAGACGGAACCTGGTATAGGGCTGAAAGGATTTGGGTACCAAAATTTGGAGATATGAGAGAAATGGTACTTAGAGAAGCTCATAAAACCAGATACTCAATACATCCTGGAACGGGAAAGATGTACAAGGATCTCAAGAAACATTTTTGTTATCCGGGTATGAAAGCCGATGTTGCTAAATACGTAGTAGAATGTTTGACGTGTTCTAAGGTCAAAGCTGAGCATCAAAAACCATCAGGTCTACTTCAACAACCCGAAATCCCGGAATGGAAATGGGAAAATATTACCATGGATTTCCTCACTAAATTGCCAAGGACTGCAAGTGGTTTTAATACCATTTGGGTAATAGTTGATCGTCTCACCAAATAAGCACACTTCCTGCCAATAAGAGAAGATGACAAGATGGAGAAGTTAGCACGACTGTATTTGAAGGAAGTCGTCTCCAGACATGGAATACCAATCTCTATTATCTCTGATAGGGATGGCAGATTTATTTCAAGATTCTGGCAGACATTACAGCAAGCATTAGGAACTCGTCTAGACATGAGTACTGCCTATCATCCACAAACTGATGGACAGAGCGAAAGGACGATACAAACTCTTGAAGACATGCTACGAGCATGTGTTATTGATTTCGGAAACAGTTGGGATCGACATCTACCGTTAGCAGAATTTTCCTACAACAACAGCTACAATTCAAGCATTGAGATGGCGCTGTTTGAAGCACTTTATGGTAGAAAGTGCATGTCTCCAATTTGTTGGAGTGAAGTGGGGGATAGACAGATTACGGGTTCGGAGATAATACAAGAAACTACCGAGAAAATCATCCAAATTCAACAAAGAATGAAAACCGCCCAGAGTCGACAAAAGAGCTACGCGGACAGTAAAAGAAAAGATATAGAGTTTGAAATTGGAGAAATGGTCATGCTTAAGGTTTCACCTTGGAAAGGCGTTGTTCGATTTGGTAAACGGGGGAAACTAAATCCAAGGTACATTGGACCATTCAAGATTATAGATCGTGTCGGACCAGTAGCTTACCAACTAGAGCTACCTCAACAACTCGCGACTGTACATAACACTTTCCACGTCTCAAATTTGAAGAAATGTTTTGCTAAAGAAGATCTCACTATTCCTTTGGACGAAATCCAAATCAATGAAAAACTTCAATTCATTGAAGAACCCGTCGAAATAATGGATCGTGAGGTTAAGAGACTTAAACAAAACAAGATACCGATTATTAAGGTTCGATGGAATGCTCGTAGAGGACCCGAGTTCATCTGGGAGTGTGAAGATCAGATGAAGAAGAAATACCCGCATTTATTTCCAGAAGATACGTCAACACCTCCAACTGCTTAAAATTTCGGGACGAAATTTATTTAACGGGTAGGTACTGTAGTGACCCGAACTTTTCTATGCTTATATATATATTAAATGAAATTGTTATTTACATGATTAAGTGTTTCCAACATGTTAAGCAATCAAACTTGTTAAGACTTGATTAATTGAAATAGGTTTCATATAGACAATTGACCACCCAAGTTGACCGGTGATTCACGAACGTTAAAACTTGTAAAAACTATACGATGACATATATATGGTGATATATATAGTTAACATGATTTTATTATAAGTATGTATCTCATTAGGTATTTTAACAATGAGTTATATACATAAAAATGAGACTATTAATTTAAGAAACTCGAAAACGATATATATAACGATTATCGTTATAACAACGTCTTACTAGGTACATATGAATCATATTAAGATATTGATACACTTGGTTAATTATGTTAAATGATAAGTAAATATATTATTAAGTGTATTAACAATGAAATACATATGTAAAAATAAGACTACTAACTTAATGATTTCGAAACGAGACATATATGTAACGATTATCGTTGTAACGACATTTAACTGTATATATATCATACTAAGATATATTATATATCATAATATCATGATAATTTAACAATTTAACATCTCATTTGTTATAATAAACAATGGGTTAACAACATTCAACAAGATCGTTAACCTAAAGGTTTCAAAACAACATTTACATGTAACGACTAACGATGACTTAACGACTCAGTTAAAATGTATATACATGTAGTGTTTTAATATGTATTCATACACTTTTGAAAGACTTCAAGACACTTATCAAAATACTTCTACTTAACAAAAATTCTTACAATTACATCCTCGTTCAGTTTCATCAACAATTCTACTCGTATGCACCCGTATTCGTACTCGTACAATACACAGCTTTTAGATGTATGTACTATTGGTATATACACTCCAATGATCAGCTCTTAGCAGCCCATGTGAGTCACCTAACACATGTGGGAACCATCATTTGGCAACTAGCATGAAATATCTCATAAAATTACAAAAATATGAGTAATCATTCATGACTTATTTACATGAAAACAAAATTACATATCCTTTATATCTAATCCATACACCAACGACCAAAAACACCTACAAACACTTTCATTCTTAAATTTTCTTCATCTAATTGATCTCTCTCAAGTTCTATCTTCAAGTTCTAAGTGTTCTTCATAAATTCCAAAAGTTCTAGTTTCATAAAATCAAGAATACTTCCAAGATTGCAAGTTTACTTCCAAGTTTTCTAAATCCATTCCAAGTAATCATCCAAGATCAAGAAACCTTTGTTACTTACAGTAGGTTATCTTTCTAATACAAGGTAATAATCATACTCAAACTTTAATTCAATTTCTATAACTATAACAATCTTATTTCGAGTGGAAATCTTACTTGAAATTGTTTTCGTGTCATGATTCTGCTTCAAGAACTTTCAAGCCATCCAAGGATCCTTTGAAGTTAGATCTATTTTTCTCATTTCTAGTAGGTTTATCCAAGGAACTTGAGGTATTAATGATGTTCATAACATCATTCGATTCATACATATAAAGCTATCTTATTCGAAGGTTTAAACTTGTAATCACTAGAACATAGTTTAGTTAATTCTAAATTTGTTCGCAAATAAAAGTTAATCCTTCTAACTTGACTTTTAAAATAAACTAAACACATGTTATATATCTATATGATATGCTAACTTAATGATTTAAAACCTGGAAACACGAAAAACACCGTAAAACCGGATTTACGCCGTCGTAGTAACACCGCGGGCTGTTTTGGGTTAGTTAATTAAAAACTATGATAAACTTTGATTTAAAATTTTTTATTCTGGGAAAATGATTTTTATTATGAACATGAAACTATATCAAAAAATTATGGTTAAACTCAAAGTGGAAGTATGTTTTCTAAAATGGTCATCTAGACGTCGTTCTTTCGACTGAAATGACTACCTTTACAAAAATGACTTGTAACTTATTTTTCCGACTACTAACCTATACTTTTTCTATTTAGATTCATAAAATAGAGTTCAATATGAAACCATAGCAATTTGATTCACTCAAAACGGATTTAAAATGAAGAAGTTATGGGCAAAACAAGATTGGATAATTTTTCTCATTTTAGCTACCTGAAAATTGGTAACAAATCTATTCCAACCATAACTTAATCAACTTGTATTGTATATTATGTAATCTTGAGATACCATAGACACGTATACAATGTTTCGACCTATCATGTCGACACATCTATATATATTTCGGAACAACCATAGACACTCTATATGTGAATGTTGGAGTTAGCTATACAGGGTTGAGGTTGATTCCAAAATATATATAGTTAGAGTTGTGATCAATACTGAGATACGTATAAACTGGGTCGTGGATTGATTCAAGATAATATTTATCGATTTATTTCTGTACATCTAACTGTGGACAACTAGTTGTAGGTTACTAACGAGGACAGCTGACTTAATAAACTTAAAACATCAAAATATATTAAAAATGTTGTAAATATATTTTGAACATACTTTGATATATATGTATATATTGTTATAGGTTCGTGAATCAACCAGTGGCCAAGCCTTACTTCCCGACGAAGTAAAAATCTGTGAAAGTGAGTTATAGTCCCATTTTTAAAATCTAATATTTTTTGGGATGAGAATACATGCAGGTTTTATAAATGATTTACAAAATAGACACAAGTACGTGAAACTACATTCTATGGTTGAATTACCGAAATCGAATATGCTCCTTTTTATTAAGTCTGGTAATCTAAGAATTAAGGAACAGACACCCTAATTGACACGAATCCTAAAGATAGATCTATTGGGCCTAAAGAACCCCATCCAAAGTACCGGATGCTTTAGTACTTCGAAATTTATATCATATCCGAAGGGTGTCCCGGAATGATGGGGATATTCTTATATATGCATCTTGTTAATGTCGGTTACCAGGTGTTCACCATATGAATGATTTTTATCTCTATGTATGGGATATGTATTGAAATATGAAATCTTGTGGTCTATTGTTATGATTTGATATATATAGGTTAAACCTATAACTCACCAACATTTTTGTTGACATTTAAAGCATGTTTATTCTCAGGTGAATACTAAGAGCTTCCGCTGTTGCATACTAAAATAAGGACAAGATTTGGAGTCCATGTTTGTATGATATTGTGTAAAAACTGCATTCAAGAAACTGATTTCGATGTAACATATTTGTATTGTAAACCATTATGTAATGGTCGTGTGTAAACTGGATATTTTAGATTATCATTATTTGATAATCTACGTAAAGCTTTTTAAACCTTTATTTATGAAATAAAGGTTATGGTTTGTTTTAAAAATGAATGCAGTCTTTGAAAAACGTCTCATATAGAGGTCAAAACCTCGCAACGAAATCAATTAATATGAAACGTTTTTAATCAATAAGAACGGGACATTTCAGAAAGAGGATGCATTCGAGCATCTTCGGAATTTTAAGAGTATTTGTAATTTGTTCAAGATTGCGAATGTCGAAGATACAGTTATCTATTTGAGGGTTTTTCCTTGGTCTTTGAAAGATGATGCCAAGGACTGGTTAGAATCATTGCCCGAAGGTGATATTAATAGTTGGACTACGATGGAAAATAAATTTCTGCTACGTTTCTTTCCAGCTGAGACGACCCGACCCAATCCATAGGGACGAATACAATAACATATGATAACATTGCGAGGTACTTGACCTCTATATGATACATTTTACAAACGTTGCATTTATTCTTAAAAGGCAAACTATCATTACATCAATATTTGACATTTTCGTCTAACATTTCATAGTATCCAAATGACCTAATCTGTCATTTACTTATTTATATTCTCTATTGAACTCCAATGAATCGAATGCAACGTCTTTGTATCATGGCTTAAAAGGTCCCAAGTAGTATCCTTAACATGAGCTAATGCACAGCGGAAGACTTAATTCATACCTGATAATAACATGCTTTAAAACGTCAACATAAAGTTGGTGAGATATATAGGTTTGATGCTAGCAGCGTTATAACAATGGAACACAAGATTTCATATATAAACATTTTAATAAAAATATTCTAAGTGGTTGAGCACTTGGTAACCATACTTAACATTTAATCACGTCGCATATTCCCTTTATTATGAAATCTTACTACACCGTACCAAGGTGTAGTCACGAAACGAAGTACTGTGCAACCGTTGAATACTGGTCGTCCAGTCCGGTTGGGGTTGTCAGGCCCGATAGATCTATCAACAGGATTCGCGTTTACAATACCGCTGTAAATATTAGTTACCAAGCTACAGGGAAGTATGCCAGTGGTACAACTCAACGTAGAATATATTTTTCAGTTACTTGTGTCCATAGCGTAAAACATAAAATACATGTATTCTCATCCCGAAATATTTAGAGTTTAAAAGTGGGACTATATACTCACTTTTGTCTTGAAGATATGTAATTTCGACTTGGTCTCCGATTGATATCACGAACCTATCCATATATAATATATCAATACCTTTTCTTTTTAAACAATCATCACATATATATACTTATAATACTTTTAATACTTTTAATAATTCCTTAGTCCGTAGTTAGCAGTCCGATGTTAGTAATTCAATTTTAATGGTTCATATTTAGTTGTTTAATAAACCCCCAATGAAATAAATAAAACCCCCATCGTATATGTATTGGTCGAGATTAATCTTGACCCATGGTACCGGTGTTGTCAAATGACGTGTTGCGTACATAAAGTACCGGTGTTGTCAAATGACGTGTTGCGTACAATCATGGGATCTTATGATTAATCTTCTCGTATTGTTTACGGGTGATCCTGAACCATATAAAATTAAATTATGAGTACATATGTATAAAATATCATGTTACTTTAGGAAGATGTGATTTATTTAATTTTCTCCAATTATTTTCGTGGCTAAACTAGTCTTGGATATCCGATTTTGTTTTGGTCATAATTTCTTCGTTACAACTCCGTTTTCGTTGATTCAACTTTCCACTTCCTTGGATCGAGTCCCTCTTTAAGAATATGAACTGTAAATACCTTAATTTGTATTCGAAATCATAGGTCATAGGTCAAATTTTGGTGAAACTTATGAAGTTAATCATTTTTGTTACAAAAACATCATTTAATGACCATTTTTCTAAAAATACTTATACTATGAATTAAATCATGAAATTTTTATGTGTTAACATATTCATAAGAAATATCATTTTTCCAGAATATAAACCTCCAATTCAAAGTTCAAGATGGTTTTTAATTATCCAACCCAAAACAGCCCCCGGTTGCACTCCGACGTCATAAAAACAGTTTTTTAAGGTATTCTTTGAAAAACCAAGTTATACCTTGTTAAATTAGCATATATTTAAGTTATATTACAGGTCTTGAAGTATTTTAAAAGTTAAGTTAGAAGGATCTATTTAGTTTGCAAACAAGTTTGAAATCATTCAAACTATGTTTTTGTTGTTAAAATTGTATACCATACAATAAGATAGCTATATATATGAATCGAATAAGGTTATGAACAAAGTTACTACCTCAAGTTACTTGGACAAGATTGCTGTAAAAGAGGAGTAAAAACCTAGAACCAAAAGAGTGATGAAATTGGATGAAAGATTGGAAGCAACTTAAGACATAAACTTGAATTGAAAGTTGTATTTTTGTAGTGTTTTTGTTGATCTTTTTATGGTGGTGTTTAAGGTGATTCTTGAGAGGATTTTTGCTGGAGTTCTTAGAGAGACATGAGGCTAGTAAGTGTGTGTGTTTAGCTAGAGAAATGATGTTCCAAAAATTGAAAATGGATGCATGTATTTATGGTGGTGTAAAAGGTGTATAAATTTGTAATTTTGTGAAAAGATCTTTTAATCATGTGAAATTGTCATACTAAATAACAAAAGTAGTTACCTTATACATAAGGCATGAACAAGGGCTGGTTGGTGGTGATTTGATGTGTATATACCAATAGTAAATACGTATAGAAGCTAGGTATGATACGAGTACATATACTCTAGATATACGTATAGAAATCTTGTGAAAAATGGAATGAGGATTCAAATATAGCTATCTTTTGTGAATATACTTATATTGTTTTATGTATTTAAGTCTTTAAAAGTGATTAAATACATTATATATACGATATATGTATAAACATTATAGGTCGTAAGTATTTATGTCAAATAACGTTACGTATAGTTATCGTTTTGAAAGCTTAAGTTAGTAGTTTCAAAATATACTTATAACTTATTGTTATTAATACAAAATGAGATATTTAAACATCCTTAAATCATGTTAAATATGTATATATACATATATATACACAAACGTATAATTAACATATATTGTATAGTTCGTGATATCATCGGTCAAACTAGATGGTTAAACGTTATGTAAAACTCTTTTCAAAATCATAAATCTCAACAATTTAGATTGCTTATCATGTTGGTAAGTTTTAATTTATGTAAATATTAATCTTATAAGTGTAAAACGATCGGAAAAATCCGGGTCGTTACAGTACCCACCCGTTAAAGAAATTTCGTCCCGAAATTTGGTAGAGGTTGTCATAAATAACAATAGGAATGTTTTCATGACGAATATGAGGTATTAATAGAGTTTTATCATTATTGGAAGATATGGATAAAACGATTCGGTCATGTGAAGCGCACGAGTAAAGCTATCACAAAAGAATGAAATGAGTGAATATAGAATTGTTTTAACCGATGTCGAGATTAGGATTGATTTCCAGAATTTAAGGGATTTAAAGAAAATCTTATGTAATAAGATTTGGTTCTTCGATGATTTAGAAAACAGGATCTCCTTTGATTTAATGCGATAATCTGTTTCGATTTCTTTGTCGGATATTTCACTATAAATCCACCTCCTTCCCTTTCTTACTTCCATACCTCACATCTCTTACTCTTCCTCCTCTAATTCATACCTTAAGGTATCCTTTAAAATGCTTCATCCCGTTCTGATTTTTGTTATACTTCTAACTTTCATATCTTTCATTCTTCTCTTTCATCTACCGCTAGAAGAATCTATTCACTTTTATGATTTTCTTGGAATTATAATGTTTCTAATTCTCCCGTGTCTTTACGTCGCCATACGTATTGATACACACGGTTTGTAGTTTCTGGGTGGTTATTGGGTTTGATATCTTTCCTTATATTTCGATGCTCCTGCTTCTGTTTTCCATAATCATTGTCATCCATAGTTAATACTCTCTCCTATTTGCTGTAATCTATACCCCAATTTCTATTTTGGGACTTTGTCCCTTCGTTTCTTCTTCCCGTCCTTGAGTCAAGCGATCAATAGTTCGAAATTCGTAGGTATAAAATTCGGAATGAACATAGCTAATGCTCTAAGAAAGGAATGGTAATGGCACGATTTTGATTTGTCAAATTACCAGAATATCCAGGAAAATAGAACTATCAAGATGATTTGTTCTTAATATGTTTCGGAATTGGATAGAATGTAAAAGTCGTGTAACATGGCACATGATGACGGTACTGTGAATCATCATATTCCATTAGAAACTTAACATGACTTACTGTAATATAATGAAGTTGATCAAGTTTCATTATATTATACTAGTTCATGCATCAGTTCCCAACACTGCTTCAGAACATTCCTATTTTAAACTTGAAGGATTTAGAAACTAACACAGTTTCCTTTATATTGTAACGCAGATATTACAGAGAGATAAATGATTTCAGATAAGGATAGTGGTGAAAATATCT
This sequence comes from Rutidosis leptorrhynchoides, assembly GCF_046630445.1. NCBI lineage: Eukaryota > Viridiplantae > Streptophyta > Magnoliopsida > Asterales > Asteraceae > Rutidosis > Rutidosis leptorrhynchoides. Next base: position 289,761,639 of record NC_092337.1, on the reverse strand, counting down.
TCAGAAATATTAAGGATATTTATAATGAAAGATATGATAATATCTTGGAATTTCTAATGTCGAAGGATGATGATGAAGATTGACCCGTAAGGGTTTAGATTCAGAAGCAAGGTGTTTGCTACAGAATCGTCATAATTCTTTATGTACAAGTTTAGTCCTTGTAACTTGTTCAGAGTCTCCTTCATGGTTTGTTCAATCCGGTTTTCAGTACCAATTTTCTATCGAGCGTTCCTAACACTTCCTTCTTTTATCATCAACATTTGGTCATTAAGACCTTCTACAACATGCTGCTTCGTCAGTATTTTCAAAGTTATCGGATCTGGGTCATTGGTTATCAAACCAAGATGGTTTAAGGAGAATTGTATTTTTAGATGATTAAACGCTGATGGTAATATGATGGAATATAAAAGGTTCTCCGGTAACGATGGCGAAAGAACAACGTATATATATATATCGAGATTGTAATAAGAGTAGTCTTACTGAGATATCGAAGTGGAGCTGTGACAAAATTAGTTAATTGAAAAGGAATCGCGTGATTGTTTTTGCTAATGGATGATAAGGAATTCGATGCGGATACGTTTTAACTATAACTTCGAGTTCAAAAATTTTTAGGTGCATAACTGTATGCATAAATCTTTATTCCGTAGACGAGGTGCGGCTGGTTGAACTTCTCGATCGAGATGTTTTCAAGAATCATGAAAAGTTGTGAATGCGAATTGTAATCGTCAAGATACAAATGAGGTTTAAAATAGAATCAAGTGGCAAACTTGAAGGATTGTTTAGTTTCATATGTAATAATCATCATTTTAACTCATTTTTAATTGTCCAAAGTTAGCAGTCCAATAGTCCGATTGTCCAATGGTTCAATAAATTCATATATGAACTAAATATATAATATTCGAATTACTTAATACGTATCGTGACCCGTGTACTGGTCTCGGTGTCGATCACAACTCAAAGTATATATATATATTTTGGAATCAACTCCGACCCTGTATAGCCAACTCCCACCTTCACATATAGAGTGTCTATGGTTGTTCCGAAATATATATATAGATGGATCAATATGATAAGTCGAAACCTTGTATACGTGTCCCGTTATTTAAAATGCGTAAAATAAATAAATATATATCATGACCCATTATACAACGTGTTGTCTCAGAATTAATCCGACGTGTTGTTGTACATGTGTCCCGACGGTATGTAAAGTACAGAAATTAAAATTGCAAGAATGTAAATTGCGATAAATTAAATATTAATCAGTTAGCTGGGAACAGTTAGCCGGAACAGTTAGCGTGTAATCCTATCACAATTTCAATTAATTAATTCATCTGTTTCTAACAATTTTTATTTTGCCAATGTTTCTTCATTATGCCACTTGTTGGATTCGGATAGGTAAAAATCCAAATATGAAATTTAAATGGAAATGGTTAATCTGGGGTGAACGGATACGTATATCGGTAATTGTAAGTAGGATAATAAATGATCGTTGAATCAGATTCGAAGAATGTACAGTGTAACTTGTTAATGTAAATTCTAAATATTCCTTGGGTACTACCCACCCGTTAAAATATTTTCATCATTAACAGTTTGTACGAATGAAATTTTTAATTACAATCTTTATGAAAATATATTTGCATATATATTTTCTTCGGAGGTAACTATGAATTTAATGAGTCAATAAAATATTCAACTCATTTGATTTATCGTTATTACTAGATTACATAATCTCCAAAACATTAGAGATTACATAATCGTCATGTCGAACGAAGAACGATACGTAAAGAAGAGGTAATCGGTGTAGAATGATATGTAGAACAAAGATCATATTCGAAGTTCAGATGATGATGTTGAGGTACGTGGTGCGGATGTGATTGTTGGTGGTGGTAATGATACGGTTGGTGTTGATGCTGATGATGTCGTTGACGTCGATGATGCTACTGGTACTGAAGATTGCGAGGTTGATGTTGTTAACGGTACTGGTTATGCTGCTGGTGCTGCTGCTGGTGTTTGTAACCTTCGCACCGTGTTCTCCAAAGCCGTCACACGAGCGCGAAGTTCGTTAATTTCTGCTAGTACACCAGGATGATTGGCGGTTGGAGTGAGCGAATGAACAAGATCCGAAATATGGGATAGGATATAATCGTGACGAGATACTCGAGAAATGAGAGAGAAAATGGTTTCTCGAACAGGTTCGCCGGTAAGTGCTTCAGGTTCGTCGCCAATGGGGCAATTCGGTGGGTGAAAGGGATCACCTTCTTCTTGTCTCCAATAATTTAGTATACTACGAACCCATCCCCAATTCATCCAGAATAGATGATGAGAAATTGGTTGATCCATTCCAGTGACGCTGCCTTCGGAGCCCGAATGGAAATCCATATCAGCGTAGCTGTCGGAGTCAGAGGAATTCGAACTGGACGCGGAGTTCATCTTGTACAGTCGGGGAAATGAATTTTTGGTTTGGAATAGATTATAGGAGTTGGGTTTGGTATTCTTCAATACATAATTTACATATGTATTTATAATACTCAAAATCCCGTGAATTACGGAGAATCTTTGAAATTCGTCAAGCAATGTCTATAGCAACAGATACGCTAGGATACGAATTTTGTCTATACACTATCGATGCACCAAATGCAGTAAGACGTGTCTAGACTTAAGAATACTAAGCAGGCAATTCTTAAGGATGATAAGCAGATGATTTTCGACTAGATATGATAAGCAAAACTTTTGACATGTAGACACGGTCAAAGTCCAGACTCACTAATGCATCCTAACAACTACCAGTTAGACACACTAATGCAAGGCCTGGTTCGCTAAGACCAACGCTCTGATACCACATGAGACGACCCGACCCAATCCATAGGGACGAATACAATAACATATGATAACATTGCGAGGTACTTGACCTCTATATGATACATTTTACAAACGTTGCATTTATTCTTAAAAGGCAAACTATCATTACATCAATATTTGACATTTTCGTCTACCATTTCATAGTATCCAAATGACCTAATCTGTCATTTACTTATTTATATTCTCTATTGAACTCCAATGAATCGAATGCAACGTCTTTGTATCATGGCTTAAAAGGTCCCAAGTAGTATCCTTAACATGAGCTAATGCACAGCGGAAGACTTAATTCATACCTGAGAATAACATGCTTTAAAACGTCAACATAAAGTTGGTGAGATATATAGGTTTGATGCTAGCAGCGTTATAACAATGGAACACAAGATTTCATATATAAACATTTTAATAAAAATATTCTAAGTGGTTGAGCACTTGGTAACCATACTTAACATTTAATCACGTCGCATATTCCCTTTATTATGAAATCTTACTACACCGTACCAAGGTGTAGTCACGAAACGAAGTACTGTGCAACCGTTGAATACTGGTCGTCCAGTCCGGTTGGGGTTGTCAGGCCCGATAGATCTATCAACAGGATTCGCGTTTACAATACCGCTGTAAATATTAGTTACCAAGCTACAGGGAAGTATGCCAGTGGTACAACTCAACGTAGAATATATTTTTCAGTTACTTGTGTCCATAGCGTAAAACATAAAATACATGTATTCTCATCCCGAAATATTTAGAGTTTAAAAGTGGGACTATATACTCACTTTTGTCTTGAAGATATGTAATTTCGACTTGGTCTCCGATTGATATCACGAACCTATCCATATATAATATATCAATACCTTTTCTTTTTAAACAATCATCACATATATATACTTATAATACTTTTAATACTTTTAATAATTCCTTAGTTCGTAGTTAGCAGTCCGATGTTAGTAATTCAATTTTAATGGTTCATATTTAGTTGTTTAATAAACCCCCAATGAAATAAATAAAACCCCCATCGTATATGTATTGGTCGAGATTAATCTTGACCCATGGTACCGGTGTTGTCAAATGACGTGTTGCGTACATAAAGTACCGGTGTTGTCAAATGACGTGTTGCGTACAATCATGGGATCTTATGATTAATCTTCTCGTATTGTTTACGGGTGATCCTGAACCATATAAAATTAAATTATGAGTACATATGTATAAAATATCATGTTACTTTAGGAAGATGTGATTTATTTAATTTTCTCCAATTATTTTCGTGGCTAAACTAGTCTTGGATATCCGATTTTGTTTTGGTCATAATTTCTTCGTTACAACTCCGTTTTCGTTGATTCAACTTTCCACTTCCTTGGATCGAGTCCCTCTTTAAGAATATGAACTGTAAATACCTTAGTTTGTATTCGAAATCATAGGTCATAGGTCAAATTTTGGTGAAACTTATGAAGTTAATCATTTTTGTTACAAAAACATCATTTAATGACCATTTTTCTAAAAATACTTATACTATGAATTAAATCATGAAATTTTTATGTGTTAACATATTCATAAGAAATATCATTTTTCCAGAATATAAACCTCCAATTCAAAGTTCAAGATGGTTTTTAATTATCCAACCCAAAACAGCCCCCGGTTGCACTCCGACGTCATAAAAACAGTTTTTTAAGGTATTCTTTGAAAAACCAAGTTATACCTTGTTAAATTAGCATATATTTAAGTTATATTACAGGTCTTGAAGTATTTTAAAAGTTAAGTTAGAAGGATCTATTTAGTTTGCAAACAAGTTTGAAATCATTCAAACTATGTTTTTGTTGTTAAAATTGTATACCATACAATAAGATAGCTATATATATGAATCGAATAAGGTTATGAACAAAGTTACTACCTCAAGTTACTTGGACAAGATTGCTGTAAAAGAGGAGTAAAAACCTAGAACCAAAAGAGTGATGAAATTGGATGAAAGATTGGAAGCAACTTAAGACATAAACTTGAATTGAAAGTTGTATTTTTGTAGTGTTTTTGTTGATCTTTTTATGGTGGTGTTTAAGGTGATTCTTGAGAGGATTTTTGCTGGAGTTCTTAGAGAGACATGAGGCTAGTAAGTGTGTGTGTTTAGCTAGAGAAATGATGTTCCAAAAATTGAAAATGGATGCATGTATTTATGGTGGTGTAAAAGGTGTATAAATTTGTAATTTTGTGAAAAGATCTTTTAATCATGTGAAATTGTCATACTAAATAACAAAAGTAGTTACCTTATACATAAGGCATGAACAAGGGCTGGTTGGTGGTGATTTGATGTGTATATACCAATAGTAAATACGTATAGAAGCTAGGTATGATACGAGTACATATACTCTAGATATACGTATAGAAATCTTGTGAAAAATGGAATGAGGATTCAAATATAGCTATCTTTTGTGAATATACTTATATTGTTTTATGTATTTAAGTCTTTAAAAGTGATTAAATACATTATATATACGATATATGTATAAACATTATAGGTCGTAAGTATTTATGTCAAATAACGTTACGTATAGTTATCGTTTTGAAAGCTTAAGTTAGTAGTTTCAAAATATACTTATAACTTATTGTTATTAATACAAAATGAGATATTTAAACATCCTTAAATCATGTTAAATATGTATATATACATATATATACACAAACGTATAATTAACATATATTGTATAGTTCGTGATATCATCGGTCAAACTAGATGGTTAAACGTTATGTAAAACTCTTTTCAAAATCATAAATCTCAACAATTTAGATTGCTTATCATGTTGGTAAGTTTTAATTTATGTAAATATTAATCTTATAAGTGTAAACGATCGGAAAAATCCGGGTCGTTACACCAGCTTCTAAGGCTGCTCAATTGCAAAGTGACATTAATCACTTCACTCAGAAGCCACATGAGACACTTTATGATGCATGGACACGGTTTGGTAAGATGTTACGTAATTGTCCTCAACACGGGTTGAACAACTTCAATAAGGTCCAGATCTTCTATAAAGGTGTTAATGTACCGACGAGGAAAGAAATAGATATTGCTGCAGGTGGTTCTTTGATGAAAAAGACTCCGGTTGAATCTTACAACATCATCTCCGAAACAGCTACACATTCATACGATTGGCATCAAGAGATGGATATTTCTCGCTCTTCTCATGTCGCTAGTACCAAAACTAGTGATGAGCTCGCATCGGTTAGAGCATAACTAGCAACTGTTAAAAGACAAATGGAATCGATGACTAAAGAGATGCATGCTATGAAAGTTGGTTGTGAGTTATGTCAAGGGCCACATCTCACAAAGGATTGTAATCAGGCATCTATGGAAGTGCAGGTGAACTAATTGGGTAATCAATACAATAATCAGTACCAAGGAGGTAGTTCGGGTTATCAAAGGAACGGACCACCGGGGTTCATTAATCGAAATCAAAATCAGTCATATGTGGATAAGGGTCCTTCATTAGAGGAGTTGTTGCGGGGTTTTATAATAAAGACGGATGAAAGCATCATGGCGTTGAGGCAAGATAGTGAATCAACAAAACAGCAAGTGAGAAGTCAACAGGCCTCGATTCAGAATTTGGAACGGGATGTGGGGCGTATAGCTCAATCGCTAACGAAGAGAGCACCCGGTGCTCTCCCTTCGAATACGCAAACTAATCCGAACAACAATGGGCCGCCTCGAACAATCTTGACTAATAACCACCGAAATGATGTGAAGAATAAAGAGCCTCAAGTTTCTAATTATTCGCAAGTTAATGTTATTTCTGGTGTTGAGGGCTATGGTTCCGATGAGGTTATACCGACTTATACATTTCATGGTGAAGATGGTTGGATTCGAATTAGTGATATAACTCCAGCGTATGGTAATTACTTAATGAGTTTGATGACGGGGAGTTCTTCTAGTTTAGTTAATCAATAGTTGGAAGTGAAGAGTGTTGAGACTACCGAGTCTCCTGAGTTTAGTGTTGATGAGATTAAAGTGGAAAAAGAGGTGAAACCGTCACCTAAATTGAAAGTTTACAAGCCTCCTATTTTATATCCGAGAGCTATTTCACCCGAGCAACCAAAGAACACTATTTGTAAGTCTATTAATTTTAATGAAAATATTTGTGTGCATGTACCTTTGGTTGATGTTCTTGCAGGTATGCCCAATTATGGGAAATTTTTTAAAGATTTAATGGCAAAGAAGGGTGAGCATGAGCAGGCATCCTCCGCGTTTCTTGAAGTGGAATGTGCTGCTATTTTAGAAAAGAGTGATATGCCACCAAAGTTAGGTGATCCCGGGCCATTCATAGTGCCCTGTAGGATTGATGACTCTGAAATTTTTAGGAGTTTAACTGATTCAGGTGCGAGTACCAATCTTATGACATTTTCTGTTTATTTACGTTTGGGTTTAGATGAACTTAAGTCGACTAATACTGGAGTTAGCTTGATTAACCAGTTAATTAGTAAACCCATAGGGATTGCTGAAAATTTGGTGATTAAAATAGGTGAATTAGAGTTCCCAGCAGACTTTGTGATTGTTGATATGCCGGAGGATAAGGTTGTACCCATTGTTTTAGGTAGACCATTTTTAGCAACTGCAGGTGCATTAACTGACTCTAGGACTTGTAAGTTGATTTTGAGGGATAGAGGTAAGACTTTGAGTTTTCAAACAAAGTTTAGTGTTAAACCACCACCCACACCCATTGATTCTGTGAATGTGTTGACTAGTGAAACTAATAATGTTAAAACGGAGACTAGTAAAAAGCCTAAGCGTGGGGGTGGAGTTGTTAAAGAAAAACCCGAGGTTAAACCGCCCGATGATAGTGTTGTTGATAGGTCTATGAGAAGGTTATTCGGGTGGGTTAAAAAAGCAATGAATGAGAAAGATGAGCAGTTAAGACTCCGGTTAGTTTCTAATTTATCTGAAAAAGAGAAAGAAAAGTTAAGGGAACTGACTAGGGAGTCAAGGGCCGCGGATGATTGGTTGATAAGTGTGATCGGTAATGGTATTAAAAGTGGTGGTTCCCAAGGTTTGAAGAAGGAGGGAACCCACCATCCGGGCATCAGTTGAGAGGAATGAGGAGTCTAGTGCAAGACTCGTTAATAAACTTGCACAATGTAAAATTTGTATCATGCGTGTGTTTTTAAAACTACAAATCCTAAAAAATTGAAAAAACCAAAAAAAATAAAAAAATAAAAAAAAATCAAATCAAAAAAATATATATATTTTTTTTTGTGTTTTGTTCTTGTGTGATATGTGATGACAATCGAGGAATGGCCATCAGTGCAGAGCCGTATGTCACTCCGTTTCTCGATTATATTTCTCTACATCCGGTTATGTTTTTCTCATTCACTCTATTGTCCTCTCGAATTTATATTTGATTTATCTGATTTCATGTAAATGAGGGCATTACATGATCTTAAGTATGGGGGGAGATATAAATTCTCGCGGATATAATACACTTGGCTTGAGTCTTATTTTTGATTAAATTGTTGAAAAATTTAGGAAACCTTAAAAAAAATTGACTCGTTAAAAAGTCAAGTGTAGTTTTTTTATTTTTTTTGATTAAGCAAATGTTATCACTTTTGTAAGTCAAATTATGCAGGTACCTCATTGATTCTGGTGTTTTATATTTTATTTTGAGTGAGTATGTGTAATAAGGAAGCAAAGTCTTCCAGGATTTTCAAAAATCTAAATTGTAGGATGATTCAAGTGTATCCATAAAGGAAGTTAAGTCTTTCGAATGCCCGTCTTACTTGGTGTAGGAGACTTCCTAATCTACATCATTTCATACTGACATTGGTTAATACTTCATTTCACGATGTATTACGCTGATGTATCGTACTGTGGGAAGAGGAGCCTTGAGCTTCAACATGTGCTGTCTTCTTGATGAAGAGCAATGGTTTCGTGCTAGTGTTGCTTAGACAACACACGCCATGGCCAAAAGTCATGGTACCCTTAAAATAAGAGAATGTAGTATCAGCTTCCTACGTTTTCTTAAAATTAGCATAAAAGCTAAGATGCGTGGGAAGTGGGGTCCAAAGACCTTAAAAAAACTTTAAACAAGTGTTTAAACACTTCCGGGAGAATCGAGTCCTCCCATGTTGTTCTTAGGAAGTAAAGTCTTCCGAACTTGTAAGTAACGTCTTACAAGTAAAGTTTGTTTCAAAAGACCATTGCTTAAAAGTAAAGTCTTTCAGGTTTCGTGCAATAGACCCTCCGAAACATTTACACCCAAGTTAGGTCACTTAAGTGTAACTACCCGTGCGGCTGTCCCATAATAGGAAAGGCTTATATGCACACTGGCTTTTGAGCCAAATCATGGAATTGATGGACCTCTTAATTAGCCACGTGAGGCACAAATTCCATGAACCTCCGTCAATGCTTTCTCCCTACTATGAGAGTAACCATAGAGTTGTGATAGAAAGCTTGATGAGTGCTGGTCATCCTATGCCCGGATTGACCATAAAGATAGGGGTAACCAGTCTCCTATGCTTTGGCGCACCCACCTTAACCCAATTTTGAAATTGACGATTGTATTTGGAATTGACGAATCATTGGAGTTTTGGGGGCATGGAGGTGAGGGTGATAGCCATCACGGGTTGATTAGAGGAGCATACTTTTTGGAGGCGTACACTTTATACACGATGGACTCCATGGTGAATGACCTAGGTTTGAATTGTGGTTGATTTTGATGATTTTGATTGAAGGCTTGAACCTTGCGTTTGTTTTGTTGAAGATTACACGATATGGATTTATTGCTTTTGAAGATGATATCGGTATGTCTTGATTCTATAATTTTTGAAGACTTGTTCTGTATGTTTATCTTTGCACTAGTTGATATTATTTGAAGATAGATTTGCTTGAGGACAAGCAAGGTTCAAGTGTGGGGGAATTTGATATCGCTTGTAATATATATATTTTATATACATTTTAATAGCGATATCTTTCTCGTTTTATCTAATATTCGAATGGAATTAGTGAACTTTTGGTACTTAATTGAGTGGAGTTGATTTTAGTTGTTAAGTGAAAATTTGGTGGTTTTGAGCTCAATTTGGTGATTTATACATCAAGTATAAAAGGATAACGATCAGTGCGATGATGAGACAATATTTAAAATAGAGACATTGTTGCAGCCTATGACTTCACGAAACACGAGAATTAAATGTTGGAAGCTCGACACCTAATTTTGTGTATGGATCATTTGGTTTGTGAATGCAAAGTTGAAAATATGGGCCGTTACACATGAGTTGGGCCATATTTGTTTTGGGTCTGTTAAAACTCATTTATGTTTTCACCATTGAGTCGACAACAAGGAAAAAGAAAGGCACATACTAGAGTTTATTATATATCATATTTATATTCTTATTTTGTAGGAGCCCAATTTTAACGACATCTGGACCAAAAGAAAGAAAAAAGGCGATGTGTGTATGTATGGGCTAAAGGAGAGTAATGCAAAAGAGGCGGTGGTGATGTTGTGCCAAAGTTCACGAATATATATATTTATACATGCAATACTTTTGAAGGGGATTAGGCTTTATTTATTTTTTTATGCTCCTAGAGGCGACGAACGAAAAAGGGAGGGCAAAGGCTTTTGTTTTGGTTTCTTGTTAAACTAATTGTGACTTTCAGCTACTTTTATTATCAATTATCTATCAACATCATCAATCGGTACTTTTATTTTTAATTGTTTTATTACGATGAATAATAATTTGTTCCTGATTGTTTTTGTTGTTTCTTCAATTATGAGTAGCTAATTTTATATATATTCACTTAGATGATTAAACTTAGGTGATGGATTGCTTATCTTTTCTGACTATAAAATTAATTGCTCTTGATCCATGATTTTTAATTACTCCCATTAATTGATCCCATTGATTGCTAGTTTGTTGGTTGATGTAACGAGAGTTAGTAGGTCAATTAATTTATCAAGGTTATTGAGAGATAAATAGATAAGTTGAATTATATACGGGAGACCGGTGTAATTAGATTAGTAATTAATCCCATCAATTGAGTAGGTAATTGTGAAACCTAAAGAGGGACACCGATTTACCCTTCAACTGAATCATAATCGCGAGTAATTACAAATGATTGATTGTGTTCTTCAGAAGTGTATGGGAGACCAACGAGGAAAACTGAACCTTTCATGATATAATTAGTATCTAAGTGAGGGACATCAGCTTATCTTACTAATAGATTAATGAACTAGGGTAACGAGAGTTATACTTAGGGATTTAATTACATTGTTCTTAATAAAAGCAATCCAGATCCTAGGGAATTGAATCTAAGTGAATACCCCTTTATCTATTGAATTCGTATTTTCTTTCTTTGTTTTAATTAGCTTTAAATCAAAACCCCATTTTACAACTAAAATCTTCAGAATAATCAATAGTTTTCAAATCCTAAACTTTGCTCCCTGTGGACGAATTTGTAAGTATACTACAATAAGATTAGGTGTGTTTTAAACATATCAATCTTCATAAAACTTGAAGATCTAGCTTCTTGCTTTAAAGATCTTCAAGAACATAAAAGATTCAAGCTTTCTAGCTTTGAAATCTCATAATTTTTTTGTTAAGGGATCCAAGCTTTCTAGCTTAGAGTTCCATTACTTTGATTGATCAAATTTATGTAACTTAAGATCTTGCTTGTTTTATTGAATCAAAGTTTGTAGCTTTAATCTTGAATAGAACTTGTATTTGTATTAAGACTAAGAACATGATTTAACCTTGGTTCATCATCCTTCTAAAACTCTTAAGTGAGTTGTATTACTCCTTAGTCTTGACATGGTGTATTGATAGTTGAAACTTGGTCAAAGTGATGCTAAAACATCAAAGAGTTGTACACTTGAAGCTTACACGCATCAAGGATGAGAACCGTGATGAGCATCAGGCACCAAGAAACTCACCGGAGCACTTGTTTACTATTTTTCAGGGTCTGATCAGACACCTAGGACTTCTGGAAAGTTGATTTTTAGATAGTTCAGTTTGAGTAGATGACTTTTCATCTTCGCCTAAATCTGATATACGGTTTTGGATTTATAGCCTTCAGAAAATCACTACGTCTTTGTAACGACGTGCTGAAAATTCTGACCTACTCGCGCTTGAACCGTCGCCACGGTAAAATGACATCGAGTTAGGATCTGAAAATTGGACAGCAGTACGAGGGCTTACATTCAGAGCCTTGGCCACTAACCACACGTCTTTTTAGTTTGTATAGAGGTCGTAGCAGCTGTCCGAAGTCAGACTTTTGTTTTGATCTCTATTCTTGTTGAAAACTTACTTTATCTTTTACGAATGATGATGATGATGATACTTAAGACTTAACTTATTTACTTTTAAACTTTTGGGGACAATTTACTGAGTTAGTAACCATTGACTTAGGTTGCGGACCTTTTAGATCGACCAACTTACTTGTTTGGACCGACTTACTACTTGCTTACATTTTCGTATCGATTTTACCGCATATTCACTGTGAGTTATAGCTTCCCTTTTTACTTAACTATTTTTGGGAATGAGAATACATGCGCTTTTTATGTTTTACACACTAGACACGAGTACTTAAACTTTATATATGTGTGGATGACATAATGGCACAAAGATTCCCCTTAGCACGGTAACGTTTAATCATTGGTTTATGAACCGGTGAACGCGAATCTTAGATATGGATCCATAGGGTTTGACATTCCCACTCGAGCTAGTCATTATAGCATTCAATGGGTGTTTAATACTTCATAAACAGACGCACTCACCAAGTGTACTTTTAGGGTGTAATATTACGTTAAGTTAGTTACCGGGTGCCCACGGATAAGCTTATACTTTATCATACTGATTTGAAACACTGGTTGAAGCACTAAAATCTCGTGGTCTACATTGCATTACTGATTATAAACAAACTATAGCTCACCAATATTCGTGTTGACTTTTTAAGCATGTATTTCTCAGGTGCTTAGACGTTGTTTCTTCCGCTGTTAGACTTGCTGTTATAGTCTTGGTGTTATAGACTTGTTGTTACAGACTCGCTGTCTTAGACTTCCGCTGCATTGTTTAGAGATGTCTCAATCATGGAACTTTTATTTTGCATTCGTAACTTATGTTATTTTTGAACAATGGCTTTGTAATGACCTTAGTACCATGTATTTATGTTAATGCTCTCTTTTCATAGAAGCACATTATCTTTTGTAAAACACTTGACATTATCTTTTCATGAATGCAAAACTTGTTTTTAAACAGCATATAGTGTTATAACCGTGTAATGATCCTGTTGTTGATGATCCATACATGTTGATTTTGTACGGGGCGTCACAGTTGGTATCACAACATCGGTTGTAGGGAATTAGGTTGCATTAGTGTGTCTGGACCGAGTCGAGTAGGATTCACTAATAGAACTAATCTACAACTTGCTCGTTTACTTGTTTCTGTGGAACTGTTCCATGCTACTGCTTACTTTTACTGCTATATGATCTTGCTGTATGCTACTGCTTATTCTCGCTACTGCATGCTACTATCTGCTTTTTGCATGATACTTCTATTTGATACTATTATTATTGTCATGCTATGTACTGCTGTAGACGATCTAGGCTGCTGTAGTTATTATGCCTGATTATGTTCTTGCTACATGTCTGCTATTCGCTGTACCGACTTGGAAAATTTATCTTTCCTAGTTCAGATGTTTTTCTGAACCCTTTTCCCACTCGTCTAATCCTAAGGACTAGTATTGTAATCCACCTTTTACTACTGTCCCAGAGATCGAAACATTGCTTCACGCAATCTAGGAAGAGTACCCCTCGGATTGCACACCCACAAAAGTTGATTCTCGAAGGAGGAGATATGTGAGGACTTGTCGGAGTAACCGCACCTCGCCCCACCCGCCCGAGCTCACCCTAATTAGCCACGTACAACGTATGAGCATTAGAAGATTGTTCAGTTTCCGTAAGTTGACCCGTATCCCGTACGCTTTCATGACCGTCACTTATCTCTTTCATCCTTCACCACTGCTCGACGATCTAACGACACTTCTGGACTTAGGTCCCTAACACTCTTAGGCAATGGAGAAGTCGGGAGGACATCTCCTTCTACAAGGTCAGAGTGTCTTCTACTGATGCTCAACCATACCCAAAGACTTAGGATTCGCCTCAATACATATCGTATTACTACTTGCTACACGTATAACTCGACACGAGACCCTGATTGAATTTCTAGAAAGGAACCTAACGACATTACCTGAACCCAAACATTTGAAGAAATTTCGGAACATTTAGGCATTGATGCATGACCTACGGAACCTACGCACCCACACCGAGAAACCGTGATATTAATTATATAGATTTTGTTTTGAGATAGCATAGATAAAGCACCGTTAGATGAAATTGAGTAGAACTTGAAGTGATCACGTTACATTGACCATATGGAGTGATATTGGAATGAACGTATGATTTAGTGCAATATAATGATGCCAGGCCAGCGTGATTATATTGAAGTAAATCATGCAGAAGTTCCAATGTTACTACTTAAGGAATATGAAGTGATTCAAAGAAAATTATGGGTAGGAACCACTTGAGTATATGCATTATGGTCTGTTAGAGGTAGGGAAAGAATAACCACGTAGCCCATATACTGTACAAGGAGGGCCTTGATTGCAGAATTGATAACCCGAAAATTTGTTATAGATAGAGACACCCTGGACACTTAAGGAAAAAGTTCTCAAATAGAAAAAACTTTGGACTTACTTGCGGTAGAGCAATCGTTATCTCAGCTATGGAGACTCGCATGGATCCTGATTTTAGTTAGGGTACGTTTCGTCACAACATTTTATTATCTCGAAGTTGTTTAATACTAGAGCGATAGAAACCTTATATCTAAGAACCTTAGTGTTATGACTAATAAGCCACTAACAACCATGAGAGTTAAGTATTCTATAGGACAAGCTAATGGTAAGCTGGCAGAGATATAGGAATAATTTAAGATAGTACCTTAAAATTTACAGGATGGTCATTCGGAGATGACCTCATGTCAACAAAACTTGGAAGTTTTGAAGTACTAGTTAGAAAGGATTAGTTACCTACGCACAAGCAGATATTACTTGAGAAGATTGATAGAATTTTTTCACGGTAGTATAATAAGATTTGGTTGGAATGAACCTTAAGGTTAACCTAACACCTATCAATTTGGGAATCTTGATGTAATAGTTGGAATGGACTTTAAGATTAACCTAATACTCATCAAGTTAGGAAGCTTTGATGTAATAGTTGGAATGGACTGGCTTTCAAGGATGAAAGCGAAAGTTATTTATAGTGAGAAGATTATTCGTATACCTCGCGAGAATGGTGAGCCACTAATAGTTTACGGGGAGAGAAGTAGCCCGAAGCTGAGCCTTATTAGTTGTATGAAGGCACAAAAGGTCATGAGAAAAGGACATTGCTACTTATGTTGGGAAGTGTCTGACTTGTTCCAAGGTCAAAGCCGAACACCAAAAGCCATCTAGGTTACTTCAACAACCCTAAATCCCATAATGGAAATGGGAAGGAATAACAATGGATTTCATCATGAAGCTACCGAAAATGGTAGGCAGTTATGACACTATCTGGGTTATTGTTGACCGTCTCACCAAAACTGTTCACTTTCTAACCATGAAAGAAACCGATACAATGGTCAAACTTGCACAATGATACATAAAGGAAATTGTATCCCGTCACCCCGGAAATTCAAATTCTATATTAAAGACTACCCAAGAATCTTATTTGATACTCATTCTTACGCGACTCTAAATCCTAACTTATTCCGAGAGATTTCTTATTTGATGATAATCACACCATCATCCTTGTTACTTCGATATTAAACATACTAGTTCAAAATTTTCCAAAATCAATGGGTGGTTAATTCTCATCCTCATACTCTCTCGTTCGTATCTCACTTATAAGTAACAGCTTCACACTTAAGCATTTTTAGTCGAAGGACTTATGCCCTACTAATAGTCATCAACCACATTTAAATTCAATAGTTTTCATTACCTCATGACATTTTTGCTCAAATATCACCCGAAATTTTCAAAAATCTTTTACTCGATCCTCATCAATCTTTTTCCCAACTTGTAACCTCCGAAATATGAAAATTTTGTTTGCCAAAATTTTTACACACACTATTTTACTGTGCGATGCTCTCAAAGTTTTATAAAAATAAATTTATTTTATTGCCATTCGTACAAATTTTAGAAATCGTATATGTTATATATAATAAAGTAAATAATTACTTATTTTTGACTAGTACATATGAAATTTTACTTTCACTTTTACAAATCAATTCTTTTATTCAAAAGATATTTTATTTAGAATAGTACATGTTGTACATAACTCTAGTTTACTAAGAACTTCGTTTCTTTTCTTACATTGTCACCTTAAACGTTTTCTACAAATTTGCGTTGCTTGTTATATAAAATTTTTCGTGTTATTCGTATCCAAGTCATCATGAAGACTTTACAACCATCGAAATCGAGAGATTCATGTGTGTGTGTGTGTGTGTGTGTGTGTGTGTGATAAAGGCACTTACTACCACGTCATGCAGAGACTTTGGACATCCACTAACACTTAAACCATTCAAAAATATTGCGTTACCCCAGGGATCTTAATTACCAAACTTGTTGGAACGATGCTCTTTCTTACATAACTCTAAGTCCTGACTTATTCCAGAGGATTCTCATTTAGTGATATTAACACCATCAGTATTCTTACATTAATATTAGTCATAACCTGTTTGGCATTTTGCAAAGTCAAGAAGCGATTAACTTCTCGTCCTCATGCTCTATCCTTCATACCTCACTTTTTTTAGCAACGGCTTCGCACGTGAACATTTTTGGCCCAAAGACTTATGTCTTGATAATTATCATAACTACATTTAATTCATTAGTTTTCATTACCTCGTAACATGTCACCCGAAGATTCAAGGATTTTTTACTCGATCTTTTTTCAACTCGTAACCTATGAATTACGAAAAACTATGTTTATCAAAATTTTTACACTTTTATTGTGCGGTCCTCACGAGATTTATGGACAAATGAAAGTAATAAAATTTTTCTGTCACTTATGCGATTTATAAAATCATATATGTATGTATATAATTAAGTTCCCCCTTACTTATTTTGGGTTAGTACATACTAAGTTATACCTTCGAATTATTTAAAAACCGCTCCTTTATTGAGTTGTTTAACTTAAGTCAAATAGTTTTGTGTAAAATGGTACACGTTGTACATATTTCCAAATTTACTAAGAACTTCGGTCCTTTTATGTTGTTACATCAAATGTTTAAAGGTTTTTCAAAACTTTCTTGGTTGATTTTATTAAAGGTTTTCGTATTAATCACATTTCCTTTCGTCCTCCGTTAGGGATGAAGCTTACGATTAAAATCTTTGTTAAAAACTCTTGAGCCACTTTGGATGGCAGTTTTATAAAACTTATTAGGAAGTCTTTACGCTCATAAAATGTTCCTCTTAAGGTTAGACATGGTAAAAACGCGGGCTGATAAATCAGTTTTCTGAGGTCCACTCAGTGGTCACCCCATTGTAGGAAAGACACTAGATGGGTTTCTACTCTCAATATTTCACGACTAATCGCAACACCCTCGTAAACATCATTTCTATGATCCAGTACGTTGAGGTACAAGAAATCATTTTTGAGATTCTTTTCACTTGGAGTAAACCATTCTTTATGACCAAGGGTTCACGTATCTTCTCATCCGCGCATCCCCTTAAGTATAAGGATAAATTCAGAATCAACTCACTCGTTGTACAAAGAGTTCACTCTCGTTCAAAGATCACATCTTCCGTGCGATTCTCTTTCGAAAATGTAATGTAAATTACGTTAAAAATCTATGAATCTTGTTATCCTCTTGGAAGGGACTGCTCTCTTCCTCCGTTAGTTGCAACTATGGTCTCCTTCCAAAATTAAGGGATTAGTAAAATCCGTGGCTAACACTATCCAGACATCAAATCGCATGGTTGTGATCAACATGTTTTCCATTCTACCTGTCAAGTTTTGTACTGCGACATAAGCACTCAATGTTTTAGATGAGTTTGGTAACATTCACGATGCATTTCATGCATCCAGCTTACTGGAGACGCCTGTAAGGCTAAAAACATCATCTTTCCTTTTGTGTGTATATATTCAGATGACATATTCATGTTAACAAGAAGCAAAATCATTTTATTGATCTTAAGGTCAAGAGACTTAATTAATGGCATATACATATTCTTACTTTTATACGCCCAAGTATCTTTCAAGGTAAATCGCTCACTTATGAGCCCACGAGCCTCTCGGAACTTTGATACGCTTCTTCTTCTTCAAATTCGGTACCGTTGTTGGGCCCTCCTCAAAATTTCGGGACGAAATTTTCTTTAACAGGTGGGTAATGTAACGACCGGACTTTTTCGACTTATATTTTTGTGCTCTATACTTTCACAAATCTGCGTATATGTGCGTACTGAGCTAGTTTATGCTCTGGGAACTTATTTCATGTTAATTACTTTTGTTAATACTTTACAACGTGCTATTAAGTGTTTAATCACTTAACTTGATCCTCGAATGCTTTTACGACCGTTAGTGTCACTTGTCGTTTAAAATGAGCTATGTACTTTGTACACGTTAAACTTTGGTCATAATTGGAATATTATGACTACATGAAACTAATTGTTATTTTCTAATGACAATTACTTGGCTTATTGGTTTCTTAATTACGCTTAGTAATTTACTAATGCACACTAGTTAGTCTTGTTGGACTTTTTGACTTATTGGACTTAAGCCTGATGGAATTCAAGATGTATAAACAAGTTCTTAGTGTTAATATACTAAACCAATTTTGTTAGTACATGGCAAGCGGAAGCTAAATGGTTAAGAAAACAAGTTTACAACATGCAACCAATTATATTTGAATTCCATATAGTGATCAAGTCTTAAATGTATATGCTTTCATTCTAACAAGAAAGGATTAGAATTTATACCTCCTCAAATTAGGTTTGAGGGCTGTTTTGAAGCAAGTAAGATGATGAATATGATGAAGAACCAATGCACCAACACACCCTTGAGTTGGTTAAACTTTCACACCTTAACACCCTTGTAAATTCAGCTTCAAACCCCTTGATATAAGCTGAATATTACGACCAGGACAGTAGTGTTTTGAGCAGAAAGTTTGATGAAGATTGAATGAATATAAGCCTTTAACCTAAGGCCTCAAGCTAGTGATACCCCAAGCTTTTAATTACCAACACCCTTGTTATATTGGTTAGGATTTTAGACACTTGATTTGATCTTGCAAATTAAAGAAAAGAACCCTTTCTTCCCTTTGAAACTCACGTGAACTAAGCTGTTTTGGACAGCAGAATGTAGCTAGAAAAATCAGAGGTTTTCAAGTCAATTTGATATGTTTGAATACATGTATTGGTATTCCAAAGCATTGGTACTAATGCACCTTGAATATGGAAGTCTCAAAAACATAAACCCTCACTTCTTTTGTGTTTTAAAACTGACCAAAAGCTGTCCTAAAATCAGGATAGAAATCGGCCAGAACAGCCCACAAGTGAACTAGGTGTGTTTTATAGTTCAAAGTATATTTCTTGGGTCTAATGTTCTTGGTTCAAGTATCCAACATGCATCTTATGAAGTGTGTTGTGTTAAAAGTAACAAAAGGCTCATGGTTGGTCTTCCTTGGGCTACTAAAACCGTCACCCAATGAAGGGTTTATAAAAGATTTCAATCTTTTATAAAACTTGTTAAAAAAAAACATGTAATTAGTTTTGTCACTTACATTTTATAAAACCTTTTACAAAATATAACACAACATAATTATTTAAACCTATAAATAATTAATCCTTATCATATATATAAATTATCCAAATAATTTATATGTACATATCAAGTAAAATCATTTTAGAAACCATTTTCTAAAAGTCCAAGTGTCGCGTATTTATTTAACGAACCAATCGTTAAGATTAAATACTTATAAGGTGTCGGTAAGCTTGTTATTGGGTATGACCCGACTTGGATCATGACATATTAGCCACATTAATTTAATATGTCTCTCGGTCATATGAAATACCTTCAATCTCCCACTTGCACGAGAAACATAAGAAATTAATGCAAGTGATGGATACAGCCTAACACACCGTCCATCACCCCTAATATGTTATGACTTTGTGCCATTCAATAACATCATCCCTTTCGAGTACCCAACTCGAATTGATATATATATATATAGGTGAATCTTTCATTATATCCTTTCATCCTAGATGTTATGTCAAATCCAAGAGATACAGAGTGACCACTCTCTTATAGA
The DNA here is from genome assembly GCF_046630445.1 of Rutidosis leptorrhynchoides. NCBI lineage: Eukaryota > Viridiplantae > Streptophyta > Magnoliopsida > Asterales > Asteraceae > Rutidosis > Rutidosis leptorrhynchoides. The sequence continues at coordinate 289,741,473 of NC_092337.1, read as the reverse complement.
TTCAACTTTATCAGGCCTTAGACATCTGACTCTCAACGAATAAGAGGGACAAATTCCATCTTGACTACATACGTCCTAGATATACACTTTTGTATTATACCTGAGCTCTTCCTAGGGAACTACCATATTTCAGAATAGCGAAGGAAAGAATCAAGGCATAATACTCGGTGAATATTAGAACCCAATATGTATCTTAGGTCAGAGGATACAATGATATTCGCCTTTACTCAAGATTACTTGTGATCAACCACAAAGGCTCTATACAGTAAGTCTTGAGAGCGGGTCTTCCAATATTTGTATCCCACAAATATCTATGAACGTTGGTAGCAACCCTGCCCCACATTCATTACGTGAATGTAAACCAATCCAAGTTCATAATAGTCTAAACCTCACACTTGCTCCCACAAATGTGATCGACTACGGAATTTAGAATAATGTCTTATTCATGGATAAAATATGCAAAATAGGAACTTAACTCAAAATAAATTAACCAATAATTATATTAATAAGTTTGAACCAATTCGTTCCGTTACAATACTTAAAACAGATCATAACCAATCACTAGAATATCGAAGCCCTAACGCACAAACATGTCCATGATGTTTTGGGCCATGTAAGAGCTTCGTGAGTGGATCCGCTATATTTAGATCTGTGTGAACTTTGCGAATACATATCATTCCGTTTTCAACTTCATCCCTTATGTAGTTGAATTTCCGTTTAATGTGACGGGTCTTTTGGTGATCACGAGGTTCTTTAATTTGAGCTATTGCTCCCTCGTTGTCACAAAAGATCTCAAGAGGGTCTTGAATGGTAGGGACCACTCCTAAGTCGTCGATGAATTTCTTCATCCATGCTGCTTCCTGAGCTGCCAATGAGGCGGCAATGTATTCTGACTCTGTAGTGGATAACGCAACAACTTCCTGTTTTGAACTCTTCCAAGAGACCGCACCTCCATTTAACATGAAGACATAACCGGATTGTGATCGACAGTCATCTCGATCAGTTTGGAAACTTGCATCCACGTAACCTTTTACAGCAAGTTCCTCCTCACCAGACCCGTATATAAGAAACATATCCTTAGTCCTCCTAAGGTATTTCAATATACTTTTAACCGCAATCCAATGACTGTTCCCTGGGTTATTCTGGTATCAACTTGTCAAGCTTAGAGCGCATGACACATCCGGTATAGTACATATCATTGCATACATGATTGACCCAATAGCAGACGCGTATGGGACTTTCTTCATTCTCTCTTGTTCATCTTTCGTGGTAGGACACTGAGATGTACTGAGAATGGTTCCTCTTTGAATAGGTACCAAACCTCTCTTAGAGTCCTCCATCTTGAACCTTTTCAAGACTTTGTCAATGTATGTACTTTGACTTAAACCTATCAATTTCTTGGATCTATCCCTATAGATCCCAATCCCCAATATGTGTTGTGCTTCTCCAAGGTCCTTAATGGAGAAGCAGCTTCTTAGCCATGTTTTGACTCCTTCCATTGTGGGAATATCATTTCCAAATAATAATATATCATCCACATATAGTACAAGGAACATGACAATGCTCCCACTAGCCTTTTTGTATACACAAGCTTCATCACCATTTTTAATGAAACCAAATTTCTTGGCCTCCTCATTAAAACGATGATTCCACATTCTAGATGCTTGTTTTAGTCCGTAGATTGACCTTTTTAATTTACATACTTTGTCAGGATGTTTTGGATCGACAAAACCTTCAGGCTGAACCATATAGATATCTTCCTCAAGATATCCATTTAGGAAAGCGGTTTTGACATCCATTTGCCATATTTCATAATCATAATGAGCAGCAATGGCAAATAATATCCTGATAGACTTCAGCATTGCTACAGGTGAAAAAGTTTCATCATAATCAACCCCTTGAGTTTGAGTGAAACCTCTTGCTACAAGTCTAGCTTTGTATGTATCCAAGTTTCCATGTCTGTCGGTTTTCTTCTTGAAAAGCCATTTACAATCAACTAACTTGGAGTTAGCAGGTTGTTCAACCAATTCCCAAACTTGGTTGTCATACATGGATTGCATCTCTGCGTTCATGGCTTCCTGCCATTTATCTTTATCAGTCCGTGATAAAGCATCTCGGTAGTTGATTGGTTCATCCAAATCAATCGTATAGCAACCATCTATGAGATACCCATATCTCTCAGGAGGGTTACTAATCCTACCAGATCTACGAACGTTTTGTATACTTTGATCATCCCTTTGATCATCCTCAACATTTTCATGCTGATTGCTAGTGTCAACCAATTGTGTATCATCTATCTGATCTTGAACCTCTTCAAGATCTACCTTCCTTTCACTATTTCCTTCCAGAAGGAACTTAGTTTCGAGGAATTCAGCCTTCTGAGCGACAAATACATTCTGATCGGATGGATCATAGAAGTAATATCCCATATCATCCTTGGGATATCCTATGAAGATACACTTAGTGGATCGAGCATTCAACTTATTAGGGACGTAACGCTTAGGGTAAGCTTCACATCCCCATACCTTTAAGTATGAAAAAGATGGAGGTTTTCCAAACCACATCTCATGAGGTGTTCGTTCCACTTTCTTGGTTGGGGCCATATTTAGAATACGAGCCGCGGAGCTTAGACAATAACCCCAAAATGATAGAGGTAACGAGCTTCTTGCCATCATAGATCGAACCATATCCATTAGGGTTCGGTTTCTCCTTTCGGACACTCCATTAAGTTGGGGTGTTCCTGGTGGAGTAAGTTGTGAGATAATCCCACAACTCCTAAGATGATCTTGGAAGGCATCGCTTAGGTATTCACCTCCTCTATCGGTACGAAGTACCTTAATTGTCTTGTTGAGTTGATTTTGTACTTCGTTTTGATATTCTCTGAATGCTTCAAAAGTTTCATCCTTGTGTCTTAATAAGTAGACATATCCGAAACGACTGAAGTCATCAATGAAAGTAACGAAGTATCTTTCACCATTCCTAGTCATGGGCTTAAAAGGTCCACATACATCCGAATGTATTAATCCCAATAAGTCTTTGGCCCTTTCAAAGGTTCCTTTGAAAGGTGCTTTAGTCATTTTGCCTTGTAAACAAGATTCACATACATCAAACGAATCCAGCTCACTTGATTTCAAAAGTCCATTCTTTTGAAGTGTATGCATTCGATTCTTGTTTATGTGACCAAGGCGACAATGCCATAAGTAGGAATCACTCAAATCCCTTTTGAGTTTCTTGGTGCTTGCTTGGTATATTGAGCTATCGAATGATGTGATATCATGAACCAATTCATAAATACCATTCAAAGGCGAAGCCTTAAAATAGAACATATCATTTAAAGAAACATGGATATCATCATTAATGAAATTAAGATTAAATCCATATTGTCTTAAACGGGAAACAGAAATAATGTTTCGTGTCAACTGAGGTGCATACAAAACATTTTTCAAAATCAGCTTCAATCCAGTTTGAAGCTTCAAAACAAAATCTCCTTGGGCTTCGACGTGCACCTTTGCACCATTTCCCATGTAGAGACTTGTTGTTCCCGTACTTTGATTACTTCTTTTGAACCCTTGCAATGAATTGCAAATATGAGTTCCACATCCTGTGTCTAATACCCATGTATTAGAAGAAGTAATACTAAGCTCAACGTATATCATGTATACATTACCTAAGGTTTGCCCTGCATCCCTCTTTGCATTCAACTCCTTTAGGTAGACCGGGCAGTTGCGTTTCCAGTGACCTATCACACCGCAACCATAGCACGGATCTTCCTTGGGGTTTGCTTGCCTGACAACCTTTTGCCATTTAGTGTTGTTGGTTGGGAACTTCCCTTTTCCTTTGCCTTTGTAGGTGGGTCCTTTCTTCTTAGCCACCTTTGGCTTAGAAGAGGATTCATCCTTGGATCCACCTTGATTGATCATGAGCATGGGTGAAGCCTTTTTACCCATGTTTGATTCATCCGTCCTTAGCATGGCATGTAATTCACCAATGCTCTTATCCCAATCATTCATGCTGTAATTCAACTTGCATGTGTCAAACCTTTTTGACAAAGAGTTGTGGATAAGGTCCGTGGTTAATTCATTAGACACGGGACTGTTAGGATGGTGCAATCGATCAATGAGGCTTTTCATCTTTTGTTCATTAGATGAAATGGATTGGGAGTTATTTTCCTTTTTGAGGATGGACCTCAATGATAGGTTATTAAAGTCGATTGGTGCGTTTGGAATGTTGTTGTGGTTATTGGCGGCCATCTACAAAATTTAACAAAGTTCTTTTAAGTATCGATTTTAAGTTTAATTAAGCAATACCCTTTTATATCCAATTGTTTAATTAAATCTTAGAATCCAACGGTAAATCAAATTTCGGTTAGGTGACCTTTATCCCGTCATTTGATTTAGCTAGGTAGTCATTTACATGACAATTGCAATCCTTTTGCAACTTCTAAGTTATGGGATCATGCAATCCTTTTGCATGGCATATTAATCCCATCAACGCCTATTTGTTCCTCATGCTTCGGTGACCCTAAGTTCATGATTCCCAAATCAAGTCGTCCTACTTGTGTAAACATGTAGACTTAACATACAAGTGGTTAGGTGACCTTTATCCCACATGTATGCGAAGTGTACCTTATTCATGTTAGTTCGCTCATGACGGTTAGGTGACCTTTATCCCATCAAGAGTTTCCTAATATGTCTAAGTGTTCATACAAAAGGATGGCGTTTAACTTGTTTGCCTTGTTTTAGTTAAAGGGATTTTAAGTTTTCTACATTCTAGTTTTAGAAAACAAATAGCTATACACCAACATGCATTTGGTGTGTAGCACTTTATGAAAAACCTATTTTCATGTTCTTTTAGTAAACCAATTACTAGATATAAACCAATTTATTATCATTTTAAAATAAACCATTTTATTTAGTCCTAATAACCAATTATTAGTGTCATTTTGTTATGTTTCATTATAACCATTTATAATTGTATTATGCAAGTTGTTAACATGTGATAATCTTGTAGCAACCAATCATACAAACACACACAAACATGCATAACAAAATATGTTCACAATCGGGAGCCATTTTGGTGGACATTTGTTTAGCCAAAAAACAAATGTCACCGGTAAGGGTTAACAAAGTAAGAGATTTTAAACAAAATCTCCCACTTAATCTTGTAATCTTCAAAAGCTCCATCTTGTAATCTTCATCTTGAATCTTCATTTTCTCATTACAAAATTATATCCTAATACAATCTTTCTAGAAAATGAAATAAAACCTATTCTATTTTTACAAACCAAATAGAATAAATTACATCAAAAATTACAAGAATAATTACAACTTATTACAAACCAAAATGAATAGATTACAACATGAAAGATAACCAAATCAATCAACCAAACAAACACACGGTCTAGGCTCGATTGTGAACAATAACATAACAAAAAATCTTGACCAAACTTGAAGTCCCAAACCCACTTTTGGGACCCAAATAATTCGGCCAAGAACCCACACCCACCAAAACTCATGATTTTTACATTCTACGTTCATGCATGTTAGTAGATTGTAAAATAAATGAGTTTACTAGCCAAAACAAGAAGCATATGAACAAGACTTTGGCTCTAGATACCATTGATGGAATTCAAGATGTATAAACAAGTTCTTAGTGTTAATATACTAAACCAATTTTGTTAGTACATGGCAAGCGGAAGCTAAATGGTTAAGAAAACAAGTTTACAACATGCAACCAATTATATTTGAATTCCATATAGTGATCAAGTCTTAAATGTATATGCTTTCATTCTAACAAGAAAGGATTAGAATTTATACCTCCTCAAATTAGGTTTGAGGGCTGTTTTGAAGCAAGTAAGATGATGAATATGATGAAGAACCAATGCACCAACAACCCTTGATGTAGTGACCCGAACTTTTCAATGTTTATATATATTAATTGAGATTGATATTTACATGATTAAATGTTTCCAACATGTTAAGCAATCAAACTTGTTAAGACTTGATTAATTGAAATATGTTTCATATAGACAATTGACCACCCAAGTTGACCGGTGATTCACGAACGTTAAAACTTGTAAAAACTATATGATGACATATATATGGATATATATATAGTTAACATGATACTATGATAAGTAAACATATCATTAAGTATATTAACAATGAACTACATATGTAAAAACAAGACTACTAACTTAATGATTTTTAAACGAGACATATATGTAACGATTATCGTTGTAAAGACATTTAATGTATATATATCATATTAAGATATATTCATACATGATAATATCATGATAATATAATAATTTAAAATCTCATTTGATATTATAAACATTGGGTTAACAACATTTAACAAGATCGTTAACCTAAAGGTTTCAAAACAACACTTACATGTAACGACTAACGATGACTTAACGACTCAGTTAAAATGTATATACATGTAGTGTTTTAATATGTATTTATACACTTTTGAAAGACTTCAATACACTTATCAAAATACTTCTACTTAACAAAAATGCTTACAATTACATCCTCGTTCAGTTTCATCAACAATTCTACTCGTATGCACCCGTATTCGTACTCGTACAATACACAGCTTTTAGATGTATGTACTATTGGTATATACACTCCAATGATCAGCTCTTAGCAGCCCATGTGAGTCACCTAACACATGTGGGAACCATCATTTGGCAACTAGCATGAAATATCTCATAAAATTACAAAAATATGAGTAATCATTCATGACTTATTTACATGAAAACAAAATTACATATCCTTTATATCTAATCCATACACCAACGACCAAAAACACCTACAAACACTTTCATTCTTCAATTTTCTTCATCTAATTAATCTCTCTCAAGTTCTATCTTCAAGTTCTAAGTGTTCTTCATAAATTCCAAAAGTTCTAGTTTCATAAAATCAAGAATACTTTCAAGTTTGCTAGCTCACTTCCAATCTTGTAAGGTGATCATCCAACCTCAAGAAATCTTTGTTTCTTACAGTAGGTTATCATTCTAATACAAGGTAATAATCATATTCAAACTTTGGTTCAATTTCTATAACTATAACAATCTTATTTCAAGTGATGATCTTACTTGAACTTGTTTTCGTGTCATGATTCTGCTTCAAGAACTTCGAGCCATCCAAGGATCCATTGAAGCTAGATCCATTTTTCTTTTTTCCAGTAGGTTTATCCAAGGAACTTAAGGTAGTAATGATGTTCATAACATCATTCGATTCATACATATAAAGCTATCTTATTCGAAGGTTTAAACTTGTAATCACTAGAACATAGTTTAGTTAATTCTAAACTTGTTCGCAAACAAAAGTTAATCCTTCTAACTTGACTTTTAAAATCAACTAAACACATGTTCTATATCTATATGATATGCTAACTTAATGATTTAAAACCTGGAAACACGAAAAACACCGTAAAACCGGATTTACGCCGTCGTAGTAACACCGCGGGCTGTTTTGGGTTAGTTAATTAAAAACTATGATAAACTTTGATTTAAAAGTTGTTATTCTGAGAAAATGATTTTTATTATGAACATGAAACTATATCCAAAAATTATGGTTAAACTCAAAGTGGAAGTATGTTTTCTAAAATGGTCATCTAGACGTCGTTCTTTCGACTGAAATGACTACCTTTACAAAAACGACTTGTAACTTATTTTTCCGACTATAAACCTATACTTTTTTGTTTAGATTCATAAAATAGAGTTCAATATGAAACCATAGCAATTTGATTCACTCAAAACGGATTTAAAATGAAGAAGTTATGGGTAAAACAAGATTGGATAATTTTTCTCATTTTAGCTACGTGAAAATTGGTAACAAATCTATTCCAACCATAACTTAATCAACTTGTATTGTATATTATGTAATCTTGAGATACCATAGACACGTATACAATGTTTCGACCTATCATGTCGACACATCTATATATATTTCGGAACAACCATAGACACTCTATATGTGAATGTTGGAGTTAGCTATACAGGGTTGAGGTTGATTCCAAAATATATATAGTTTGAGTTGTGATCAATACTGAGATACGTATACACTGGGTCGTGGATTGATTCAAGATAATATTTATCGATTTATTTCTGTACATCTAACTGTGGACAACTAGTTGTAGGTTACTAACGAGGACAGCTGACTTAATAAACTTAAAACATCAAAATATATTAAAAGTGTTGTAAATATGTTTTTGAACATACTTTGATATATATGTATATATTGTTATAGGTTCGTGAATCAACCAGTGGCCAAGTCTTACTTCCCGACGAAGTAAAAATCTGTGAAAGTGAGTTATAGTCCCACTTTTAAAATCTAATATTTTTGGGATGAGAATACATGCAGGTTTTATAAATAATTTACAAAATAGACACAAGTACGTGAAACTACATTCTATGGTTGAATTATCGAAATCGAATATGCCCCTTTTTATTAAGTCTGGTAATCTAAGAATTAGGGAACAGACACCCTAATTGACGCGAATCCTAAAGATAGATCTATTGGGCCTAACAAACCCCATCCAAAGTACCGGATGCTTTAGTACTTCGAAATTTATATCATATCCGAAGGGTGTCCCGGAATGATGGGGATATTCTTATATATGCATCTTGTTATTGTCGGTTACCAGGTGTTCACCATATGAATGATTTTTATCTCTATGTATGGGATGTGTATTGAAATATGAAATCTTGTGGTCTATTGATACGATTTGATATATATAGGTTAAACCTATAACTCACCAACATTTTTGTTGACGTTTAAAGCATGTTTATTCTCAGGTGAATATTAAGAGCTTCCGCTGTTGCATACTAAAATAAGGACAAGATTTGGAGTCCATGTTTGTATGATATTGTGTAAAAACTGCATTCAAGAAACTGATTTCGATGTAACATATTTGTATTGTAAACCATTATGTAATGGTCGTGTGTAAACAGGATATTTTAGATTATCATTATTTGATAATCTACGTAAAGCTTTTTAAACCTTTATTTATGAAATAAAGGTTATGGTTTGTTTTAAAAATGAATGCAGTCTTTGAAAAACGTCTCATATAGAGGTCAAAACCTCGCAACGAAATCAATTAATATGGAACGTTTTTAATCAATAAGAACGGGACATTTCAGTTGGTATCCGAGCGTTGGTCTTAGAGAACCAGAAAATTTGCATTAGTGTGTCTTATCGAGTTTGTTAGGATGCATTAGTGAGTCTGGACTTCGACCGTGTTTTCTTTAAAAATGATTGCTTAACATTTTTGTTGGAAACTATATATTTTTAACATATGAATATTATGTGATATATTAATCTCTTAACGTGTTTGATATTATGTGATAGATGTCTACCTCTAGAACAAGTCCCATTGACTCACCTAATAATAATGAAGAGTCAAATGTAAATTGGAATGATTTGTGGACTGATTCACAAGTTCCCGAAGAGGAACCGGAAGAAGAGTCGGAACCGGAAGAAGAATCGGAACCGGAATAAGAATCGGAACCGGATGAAGAAATAGAACCGGTGGGGGAAATAATAAAACGGTTAAGTAAAAGAAAATCCTCAACCAACCGACCAAAGTTAATTATGGTCAATGGTGTTTCCGCCAAGGAAGCAAAATATTGGGAGGATTACCAATTCTCCGATGAATCGGATTCCGACGAGAATTCCGATGATCTTATAGAAATTACCCCAACTGAATTTAAAAAGTCAAAAGAAAATAATAAGGGAAAGGGCATAAAAATAGAGAAATCTAATTCCAACCCCGATGAACTTTATATGTATCGTCAACCCCCGAAGTCCTTAAGTTGTAACAATGACCCGGGAACCTCTAAACCACCAGGTTTTTCTAAACCAATGTGGACAACGACGGCTCGTATTAGGGGAACATCATATATCCCTAGAAACTTGGCAAAACGAACCAAAACCGAAGAAGAAGAAACGAGCGAGTCGGAATAAGATAGTTGTATTCGTGTGGTGTAATATATGTAATATAGTGTTCTTATGCTTTATGATATATGTAAAAATTGCTTGTATTAATAAGTATTTTTTTATGAAACTAACTCTTGTCTATTTTACAGTTTAAAAACACAAAATGGATAGACAACCCAATATTTTAAGAGACCTACCCGGAGACATGATTGATGAAATCTTGTCTAGAGTCGGCCAGAATTCTTCGGCACAACTATTTAAGGCGAGATCAGTTTGTAAGACATTCGAAGAACGTTCCAAGAATGTCTTGGTTTATAAGAGACTTTCGTTTGAAAGATGGGGGATATCACATTGGGAAACCCATAAGTTACGATGTGTTTACTTTGACGCATATATTGCGGGGAACCCAAATGCTATTTTACGCAACGGGTTAAGAAATTATTTTGACTCAATATATCCGAATATTGGACTTCGTGATTTAGAAAAAGCGGCTAACATGCAACATAAAGAAGCATGTTATGCTTACGGATTAGTAATGTTCGCTTCTCACCAAAGTGAGAACAAGAACATCGGGCTACAACTATTAAACAAAACGTTTCCACAAGTGACGGAGTCGGTAATTGGGGTAAGAAATGAGGTTTTTAGATTATTACGGGACTGTTGGACATTACGTAACCCTCGTCCCTTTGATGACGTTACAACACGCTGTCTTATCAACGGCCATAACGGTTATGTTGCACAAGACCAAGGATGGGAAGTAGTCCTAGTAAAACCAGAATGCATGACTTGTTTCTGGACGTATGAATTACGTGTCTTTATTGCCTTTGCCGAACGACTTGTGTACTAGCTAGAATTGTCTTCACAACTATCTTGTATCATAGTTATTGTGTGCTATATTTCATGCTTTATGTAAAATAAGCGGTATTGTAAGTTTGTAAAATATTGTATAAAAGTTTGAACGCGAAATATTATTACAATCAGTTTTTCATATAGAATTGTAGTAGTTGAATTGTATATTAGCTACTAAGTATGAACTTAACGGGTAGGTACTACCCGAATTTAAACTTATAAAACGCTAATATGAAGAAAAAGCTTTTATAAATGAGTTCATATTATGCTACGAAATACTATTAACTACTCTTAATATTCTGTATGATTAACTTGTTCCATTTAACTATTTTGAAGGAAATGGCACCGACTACTCGACACACCGTGAATATGAATGAAGAGGAATTCCGTACTTTTCTAGCTTCAAACATAGCCGCAGTACAGGCTGTGCTACATACCAACAATAACCTTGGATCTAGCAGTACAGGAAATCGTGTAGGATGCACCTACAAAGAATTCACTGCCTGCAAACCTTTGGAATTTGATGGAACCGAAGGACCGATCGGATTGAAACGGTGGACCGAGAAGGTTGAATCGGTGTTTGCCATAAGTAAGTGTACTGAAGAGGACAAAGTGAAGTACGCTACGCATACCTTCACAGGTTCTGCGTTAACATGGTGGAATACCTATCTAGAGCAAGTGGGACAAGATGATGCGTACGCACTACCGTGGTCAGCATTCAAGCACTTGATGAACGAGAAGTACCGTCCCAGAACCGAGGTCAATAAGCTCAAGACAGAACTTAGAGGGTTACGAACCCAAGGATTTGATATTACCACGTACGAAAGACGATTCACAGAATTGTGCCTATTATGTCCGGGAGCATTCGAAGATGAGGAAGAGAAGATCGACGCGTTTGTGAAAGGATTACCGGAAAGAATCCAAGAAGATATAAGTTCACACGAGCCCGCCTCCATACAACAGGCATGTAGAATGGCTCACAAACTAGTGAACCAGATTGAAGAAAGAATTAAAGAACAGACTGCTGAAGAGGCCAATGTGAAGCAAGTCAAAAGAAAGTGGGAGGAAAACGGTGATAAGAATCACCAATACAACAACAACAGCAATTACAACAATAATCGCAACAATTATCCCAACCATCGCAACATCAATCGCAACTACAACAAACGGCCCAACAACAACAACAACAACAACAACAACAGCAACTACAACAATCATCCCAACAACAATAATAACCGTAACAACAACAACAATCAGAAGCAGCTATGCCAAAGGTGTGAAAAGAATCACTCGGGGTTCTGCACCAAATTTTGCAACAAGTGTAAAAGAAATGGTCATAGCGCGGCGAAGTGTGAGGTCTACGGACCAGGGGTTAATAGAACGAAAGGAACAAATGGTGTCGGAACGAGTAATGGCGGAGCAAGTAGTGTCGGAGAAAGTTATGCCAATGTAGTTTGTTATAAATGTGGAAAACCAGGCCACATTATTAGAAATTGCCCGAACCAGGAGAACACGAATGGACAAGGCCGTGGAAGAGTTTTCAATATTAATGCGGTAGAGGCACAGGAAGACCCGGAGCTTGTTACGGGTACGTTTCTTATTGACAATAAATCTGCTTACGTTTTATTTGATTCGGGTGCGGATAGAAGCTATATGAGTAGAGATTTTTGTGCTAAATTAAGTTGTCCATTGACGCCTTTGGATAGTAAATTTTTACTCGAATTAGCAAATGGTAAATTAATTTCAGCAGATAATATATGTCGGAATCGAGAAATTAAACTGGTTAGCGAAACATTTAAGATTGATTTGATACCAGTAGAGTTAGGGAGTTTTGATGTGATAATCGGTATGGACTGGTTGAAAGAAGTGAAAGCGGAGATCGTTTGTTACAAAAATGCAATTCGCATTATACGAGAAAAAGGAAAACCCTTAATGGTGTACGGAGAAAAGGGCAACACGAAGCTACATCTTATTAGTAATTTGAAGGCACAAAAACTAATAAGAAAAGGTTGCTATGCTGTTCTAGCACACGTCGAGAAAGTACAAACTGAAGAAAAGAGCATCAATGATGTTCCCATTGCAAAAGAATTTCCCGATGTATTTCCGAAAGAATTACCGGGATTACCCCCACATCGATCCGTTGAATTTCAAATAGATCTTGTACCAGAAGCTGCACCAATAGCTCGTGCTCCTTACAGACTCGCACCCAGCGAGATGAAAGAACTGCAAAGCCAATTACAAGAACTTTTAGAGCGTGGTTTCATTCGACCAAGCACATCACCGTGGGGAGCTCCTGTTTTGTTTGTCAAGAAGAAAGATGGTACATTCAGGTTGTGTATCGACTACCGAGAGTTGAACAAACTTACCATCAAGAACCGCTACCCACTACCGAGAATCGACGACTTATTTGATCAACTACAAGGCTCGTCTGTTTATTCAAAGATTGACTTACGTTCCGGGTATCATCAAATGCGGGTGAAAGAAGATGATATTCCAAAGACTGCTTTCAGAACACGTTACGGTCATTACGAGTTTATGGTCATGCCGTTTGGTTTAACTAATGCACCAGCTGTGTTCATGGACCTTATGAACCGAGTGTGTGGACCATACCTTGACAAGTTTGTCATTGTTTTCATTGATGACATACTTATTTACTCAAAGAATGACCAAGAACACGGTGAACATTTGAGAAAGGTGTTAGAAGTATTGAGGAAGGAAGAATTGTACGCTAAGTTTTCAAAGTGTGCATTTTGGTTGGAAGAAGTTCAATTCCTCGGTCACATAGTGAACAAAGAAGGTATTAAGGTGGATCCGGCAAAGATAGAAACTGTTGAAAAGTGGGAAACCCCAAAAACTCCGAAACACATACGCCAGTTTTTAGGACTAGCTGGTTACTACAGAAGGTTCATCCAAGACTTTTCCAGAATAGCAAAACCCTTGACTGCATTAACGCATAAAGGGAAGAAATTTGAATGGAATGATGAACAAGAGAAAGCGTTTCAGTTATTGAAGAAAAAGCTAACTACGGCACCTATATTGTCATTGCCTGAAGGGAATGATGATTTTGTGATTTATTGTGATGCATCAAAGCAAGGTCTCGGTTGTGTATTAATGCAACGAACGAAGGTGATTGCTTATGCGTCTAGACAATTGAAGATTCACGAACAAAATTATACGACGCATGATTTGGAATTAGGCGCGGTTGTTTTTGCATTAAAGACTTGGAGGCACTACTTATATGGGGTCAAAAGTATTATATATACCGACCACAAAAGTCTTCAACACATATTTAATCAGAAACAACTGAATATGAGGCAGCGTAGGTGGATTGAATTATTGAATGATTACGACTTTGAGATTCGTTACCACCCGGGGAAGGCAAATGTGGTAGCCGATGCCTTGAGCAGGAAGGACAGAGAACCCATTCGAGTAAAATCTATGAATATAATGATTCATAATAACATTACTACTCAAATAAAGGAGGCGCAACAAGGAGTTTTAAAAGAGGGAAATTTAAAGGATGAAATACCCAAAGGATCGGAGAAGCATCTTAATATTCGGGAAGACGGAACCCGGTATAGGGCTGAAAGGATTTGGGTACCAAAATTTGGAGATATGAGAGAAATGGTACTTAGAGAAGCTCATAAAACCAGATACTCAATACATCCTGGAACGGGGAAGATGTACAAGGATCTCAAGAAACATTTTTGGTGGCCGGGTATGAAAGCCGATGTTGCTAAATACGTAGGAGAATGTTTGACGTGTTCTAAGGTCAAAGCTGAGCATCAGAAACCATCAGGTCTACTTCAACAACCCGAAATCCCGGAATGGAAATGGGAAAACATTACCATGGATTTCATCACTAAATTGCCAAGGACTGCAAGTGGTTTTGATACTATTTGGGTAATAGTTGATCGTCTCACCAAATCAGCACACTTCCTACCAATAAGAGAAGATGACAAGATGGAGAAGTTAGAACGACTGTATTTGAAGGAAGTCGTCTCCAGACATGGAATACCAATCTCTATTATCTCTGATAGGGATGGCAGATTTATTTCAAGATTCTGGCAGACATTACAGCAAGCATTAGGAACTCGTCTAGACATGAGTACTGCCTATCATCCACAAACTGATGGGCAGAGCGAAATGACGATACAAACGCTTGAAGACATGCTACGAGCATGTGTTATTGATTTCGGAAACAGTTGGGATCGACATCTACCGTTAGCAGAATTTTCCTACAACAACAGCTACCATTCAAGCATTGAGATGGCGCCGTTTGAAGCACTTTATGGTAGAAAGTGCAGGTCTCCGATTTGTTGGAGTGAAGTGGGGGATAGACAGATTACGGGTCCGGAGATTATACAAGAAACTACCGAGAAGATCATCCAAATTCAACAACGGTTGAAAACCGCCCAAAGTCGACAAAAGAGCTACGCTGACATTAAAAGAAAAGATATAGAATTTGAAATTGGAGAGATGGTCATGCTTAAAGTTGCACCTTGGAAAGGCGTTGTTCGATTTGGTAAACGAGGGAAATTAAATCCAAGGTATATTGGACCATTCAAGATTATTGATCGTGTCGGACCAGTAGCTTACCGACTAGAGTTACCTCAACAACTCGCGGCTGTACATAACACTTTCCACGTCTCGAATTTAAAGAAATGTTTTGCTAAAGAAGATCTCACTATTCCGTTAGATGAAATCCAAATCAACGAAAAACTTCAATTCATCGAAGAACCCGTCGAAATAATGGATCGTGAGGTTAAAAGACTTAAGCAAAACAAGATACCAATTGTTAAGGTTCGATGGAATGCTCGTAGAGGACCCGAGTTCACCTGGGAGCGTGAAGATCAGATGAAGAAGAAATACCCGCAACTATTTCCAGAAGATTCGTCAACACCTTCAACAGCTTAAAATTTCGGGACGAAATTTATTTAACGGGTAGGTACTGTAGTGACCCGAACTTTTCAATGTTTATATATATTAATTGAGATTGATATTTACATGATTAAATGTTTCCAACATGTTAAGCAATCAAACTTGTTAAGACTTGATTAATTGAAATATGTTTCATATAGACAATTGACCACCCAAGTTGACCGGTGATTCACGAACGTTAAAACTTGTAAAAACTATATGATGACATATATATGGATATATATATAGTTAACATGATACTATGATAAGTAAACATATCATTAAGTATATTAACAATGAACTACATATGTAAAAACAAGACTACTAACTTAATGATTTTTAAACGAGACATATATGTAACGATTATCGTTGTAAAGACATTTAATGTATATATATCATATTAAGATATATTCATACATGATAATATCATGATAATATAATAATTTAAAATCTCATTTGATATTATAAACATTGGGTTAACAACATTTAACAAGATCGTTAACCTAAAGGTTTCAAAACAACACTTACATGTAACGACTAACGATGACTTAACGACTCAGTTAAAATGTATATACATGTAGTGTTTTAATATGTATTTATACACTTTTGAAAGACTTCAATACACTTATCAAAATACTTCTACTTAACAAAAATGCTTACAATTACATCCTCGTTCAGTTTCATCAACAATTCTACTCGTATGCACCCGTATTCGTACTCGTACAATACACAGCTTTTAGATGTATGTACTATTGGTATATACACTCCAATGATCAGCTCTTAGCAGCCCATGTGAGTCACCTAACACATGTGGGAACCATCATTTGGCAACTAGCATGAAATATCTCATAAAATTACAAAAATATGAGTAATCATTCATGACTTATTTACATGAAAACAAAATTACATATCCTTTATATCTAATCCATACACCAACGACCAAAAACACCTACAAACACTTTCATTCTTCAATTTTCTTCATCTAATTAATCTCTCTCAAGTTCTATCTTCAAGTTCTAAGTGTTCTTCATAAATTCCAAAAGTTCTAGTTTCATAAAATCAAGAATACTTTCAAGTTTGCTAGCTCACTTCCAATCTTGTAAGGTGATCATCCAACCTCAAGAAATCTTTGTTTCTTACAGTAGGTTATCATTCTAATACAAGGTAATAATCATATTCAAACTTTGGTTCAATTTCTATAACTATAACAATCTTATTTCAAGTGATGATCTTACTTGAACTTGTTTTCGTGTCATGATTCTGCTTCAAGAACTTCGAGCCATCCAAGGATCCATTGAAGCTAGATCCATTTTTCTTTTTTCCAGTAGGTTTATCCAAGGAACTTAAGGTAGTAATGATGTTCATAACATCATTCGATTCATACATATAAAGCTATCTTATTCGAAGGTTTAAACTTGTAATCACTAGAACATAGTTTAGTTAATTCTAAACTTGTTCGCAAACAAAAGTTAATCCTTCTAACTTGACTTTTAAAATCAACTAAACACATGTTCTATATCTATATGATATGCTAACTTAATGATTTAAAACCTGGAAACACGAAAAACACCGTAAAACCGGATTTACGCCGTCGTAGTAACACCGCGGGCTGTTTTGGGTTAGTTAATTAAAAACTATGATAAACTTTGATTTAAAAGTTGTTATTTTGAGAAAATGATTTTTATTATGAACATGAAACTATATCCAAAAATTATGGTTAAACTCAAAGTGGAAGTATGTTTTCTAAAATGGTCATCTAGACGTCGTTCTTTCGACTGAAATGACTACCTTTACAAAAACGACTTGTAACTTATTTTTCCGACTATAAACCTATACTTTTTTGTTTAGATTCATAAAATAGAGTTCAATATGAAACCATAGCAATTTGATTCACTCAAAACGGATTTAAAATGAAGAAGTTATGGGTAAAACAAGATTGGATAATTTTTCTCATTTTAGCTACGTGAAAATTGGTAACAAATCTATTCCAACCATAACTTAATCAACTTGTATTGTATATTATGTAATCTTGAGATACCATAGACACGTATACAATGTTTCGACCTATCATGTCGACACATCTATATATATTTCGGAACAACCATAGACACTCTATATGTGAATGTTGGAGTTAGCTATACAGGGTTGAGGTTGATTCCAAAATATATATAGTTTGAGTTGTGATCAATACTGAGATACGTATACACTGGGTCGTGGATTGATTCAAGATAATATTTATCGATTTATTTCTGTACATCTAACTGTGGACAACTAGTTGTAGGTTACTAACGAGGACAGCTGACTTAATAAACTTAAAACATCAAAATATATTAAAAGTGTTGTAAATATGTTTTTGAACATACTTTGATATATATGTATATATTGTTATAGGTTCGTGAATCAACCAGTGGCCAAGTCTTACTTCCCGACGAAGTAAAAATCTGTGAAAGTGAGTTATAGTCCCACTTTTAAAATCTAATATTTTTGGGATGAGAATACATGCAGGTTTTATAAATAATTTACAAAATAGACACAAGTACGTGAAACTACATTCTATGGTTGAATTATCGAAATCGAATATGCCCCTTTTTATTAAGTCTGGTAATCTAAGAATTAGGGAACAGACACCCTAATTGACGCGAATCCTAAAGATAGATCTATTGGGCCTAACAAACCCCATCCAAAGTACCGGATGCTTTAGTACTTCGAAATTTATATCATATCCGAAGGGTGTCCCGGAATGATGGGGATATTCTTATATATGCATCTTGTTATTGTCGGTTACCAGGTGTTCACCATATGAATGATTTTTATCTCTATGTATGGGATGTGTATTGAAATATGAAATCTTGTGGTCTATTGATACGATTTGATATATATAGGTTAAACCTATAACTCACCAACATTTTTGTTGACGTTTAAAGCATGTTTATTCTCAGGTGAATATTAAGAGCTTCCGCTGTTGCATACTAAAATAAGGACAAGATTTGGAGTCCATGTTTGTATGATATTGTGTAAAAACTGCATTCAAGAAACTGATTTCGATGTAACATATTTGTATTGTAAACCATTATGTAATGGTCGTGTGTAAACAGGATATTTTAGATTATCATTATTTGATAATCTACGTAAAGCTTTTTAAACCTTTATTTATGAAATAAAGGTTATGGTTTGTTTTAAAAATGAATGCAGTCTTTGAAAAACGTCTCATATAGAGGTCAAAACCTCGCAACGAAATCAATTAATATGGAACGTTTTTAATCAATAAGAACGGGACATTTCACTTGAGTTGGTTAAACTTTCACACCTTAACACCCTTGTAAATTCAGCTTCAAACCCCTTGATATAAGCTGAATATTACGACCAGGACAGTAGTGTTTTGAGCAGAAAGTTTGATGAAGATTGAATGAATATAAGCCTTTAACCTAAGGCCTCAAGCTAGTGATACCCCAAGCTTTTAATTACCAACACCCTTGTTATATTGGTTAGGATTTTAGACACTTGATTTGATCTTGCAAATTAAAGAAAAGAACCCTTTCTTCCCTTTGAAACTCACGTGAACTAAGCTGTTTTGGACAGCAGAATGTAGCTAGAAAAATCAGAGGTTTTCAAGTCAATTTGATATGTTTGAATACATGTATTGGTATTCCAAACCCTTGGTACTAATGCACCTTGAATATGGAAGTCTCAAAAACATAAACCCTCACTTCTTTTGTGTTTTAAAACTGACCAAAAGCTGTCCTAAAATCAGGATAGAAATCGGCCAGACCAGCCCACAAGTGAACTAGGTGTGTTTTATAGTTCAAAGTATATTTCTTGGGTCTAATGTTCTTGGTTCAAGTATCCAACATGCATCTTATGAAGTGTGTTGTGTTAAAAGTAACAAAAGGCTCATGGTTGGTCTTCCTTGGGCTACTAAAACCGTCACCCAATGAAGGGTTTATAAAAGATTTCAATCTTTTATAAAACTTGTTAAAAAAAAACATGTAATTAGTTTTGTCACTTACATTTTATAAAACCTTTTACAAAATATAACACAACATAATTATTTAAACCTATAAATAATTAATCCTTTTCATATATATAAATTATCCAAATAATTTATATGTACATATCAAGTAAAATCATTTTAGAAACCATTTTCTAAAAGTCCAAGTGTCGCGTATTTATTTAACGAACCAATCGTTAAGATTAAATACTTATAAGGTGTCGGTAAGCTTGTTATTGGGTATGACCCGACTTGGATCATGACATATTAGCCACATTAATTTAATATGTCTCTCGGGCATATGAAATACCTTCAAAGCCCACCCTACTCTAGCTAATAGATTTAAAGTTAGCCCAATTTTAAAGGAATTATGACCAATTAAATGTAAGAAAAAACCCATTAAGATAAGCCAACATACTAGCATTTTTGTTAACCATTACTACATATGTTGCATGGGATCCCAACAATAAGCACCACCTTTAGACCACCACTAAGCAAAAAGCAAAAAGTTATCCTCTTGTCCCCCCCCCCCCCCCCCCAAACCCCATGGCCTAAACCACCCATCACCACTATAAATACCAAGCTCATTTCATCCATTTTACACTTGATCTCATTCTCATTTTACACACACTTGCTCTCTAATTCTCTCTCTAGTCTTTCTCCACTAAAAATTGTAAGTTTTAAATTTTCTTCTTCTTCTCCTCTTCTTCTTGTACACGACATCATCATCATCATCATCATCATCATCATCATCATCATCATAAGATCAAGCTTTTTAGCTTTTTGATCTTGTTATATGTTGTAGATTCAAACTTTGATTTGAATCCTTCAAGAACATGAAAGATTCAAGCTTTCTAGCTTTGAATCTTCATTTACTTTATTGGATCTAGGTTTTCTAGCTTATGATCTCTTTATTTTTTTAAAAAGATCAAAACTTGTGTTTATGATCTTCATGCAACTCGAAGATCAAGTTTCTTGCTTTAAAGATCTTCAAGAACAAAAAAGATTCAAGCTTTCTAGCTTTGAAATCTCATAATTTTTTTTGTTAAGGGATCCAAGCTTTCTAGCTTAGGGTTCCATTACTTTGATTGATCAAATTTATGTAACTTAAGATCTTGCTTGTTTGATTGAATCAAAGTTTGTAGCTTTAATCTTGAATAGAACTTGTATTTGTGTTAAGACTAAGAACATTATGTAACCTTGGTTCATCATCCTTCTAAAACTCTTAAGTGAGTTGTGAAAGGACCCGTTCATATACATTATAAACGATTCACAATAGTTGATTACATCGCGAGGTATTTGACCTCTATATGATACATTTTACAAACATTGCATTCGTTTCTAAAAGACAAACTTTCTTTACAATGAAAGTTGACGGCATTCATACCATTTCATAATACATCCAACTATAATTGACTTAATAATAATCTTGATAAATTTCAACGACTCGAATGCAATGTCTTTCAAAATATGCCATGAATGACTCCAAGTAATATCTCTAAAATGAGCAAATGCACAGCGGAAGATTTCTTTAATACCTGAGAATAAACATGCTTTAAATTGTCAACCAAAAGGTTGGTGAGTTCATTAGTTTATCATAATCATTCATTTCCATTATTTTAATAGACCACAAGAATTTCATTTCCAGTTCTCATAAATATACGTCCCATGCATAGAGACAAAAATTATTCATATGGTGAACACCTTGTAACCGACATTAACATGATGCATATAAGAATATCCCCTATCATTTCAGGAAATCCTTCAGACATGATAAAAACGAATTCGAAGTACTAAAGCATCCGGTACTTTGGATGAGGTTCGTTAGGCCCAATAGATCTATCTTTAGGATTCACGTCAATTAGTAGATCGGTTTACTAATTCTTAGGCTACCAAGCAAACGGGGCATATTCGGCTTCGATCATTAACCCATATAATGTAGTTTCAATTACTTGTGTCTATTTCGTAAAACATTTATAAAAATTTCGAATGTATTCTCAGCCCAAAAATATAAAGGGTAAAAAGGCAAATGAAACTCACCATACTGTAGTTCGTAGTAAAAATACATATAACGTCATTGAACAAGTGCAAGATTGGCCTCGGATTCACGAACCTAAATTAATTAATTATATATATATATATATATATATATATATATATATATATATATATATATATATATATATATATATATATATATATATATATATATATATATATATATATATATATATATATATATATATGTTGGTCAATATTTGCCTATCAATTTAGGTCAAGTCATAGTGTACCACAATCCTAGTCCTCGAGACTAATATGCAAAAGTCAACAAAAGTCAATTTGACTCAAAATGATTCCCAAAATTTATACATGATTATTATATAGTTTAAATATCGTCGTTTTATATTTTTAAATATTTTTAAAAGATTTATTAGAGTAAATAATATTATTCATTTATTAATAAATAAAACTTTATATAAAAATATACTTTTATATATTTTAAGTAATAAAGTTCATTAATATCATAAAAAATATTATGATAGGTTTTATTAAGGTAAATATATTATTTGTATTACATATTTATTTGATAAAATAACATTAATAATAATAATAAGTAAAAGTGGTATATTTTGTAATAATAATTATTATTATTCTATTAATAAAAATATCAATATTTATATTCACTAAAAAAAGATGATATTATGATAAAATGATAATTCTAATTATAATAACTTTAATATTTACTATACTTTTTAATATTAACTTTAAAATAATAATTTTATTTAAAATGATAATAATAATGATATTTTATAATAACAATGACATTTCATTTAAAATGATAATTTTTGTTAAAATGATAGTTTTAATACTAACGATACTTTTAATAATAATATTATTAATAAAAATAATAAGAACGATAATTTTATCTAAATCAATATCTTACAATATTTTAATTTTCATCAGGATACCCATAATCATTATTCCCTAATCGATTCATTTAATAGCTTTTAATCGTTTTTTATATCGTGTTCATGTTAATGATAATAATAGTAATCATATTAATTAGGTGTTACTAATATTATTTTTTAATTATAAAAATACTAATGATAATAAATATTATAATAATATTAACGATAATTTTAATTATAAATTTAACGATAATATTGATAATAATAAAAATAACAATTTTTAATGATAATACTACTTATTGATAATAATAATAATAATAATAATAATAATAATAATAATAATAATAATAATAATAATAATAATAATAATAATAATAATAATAATAATAATAATAATTATTAGATAAAACTATAACAACGATAATAACGACGATAATAATAATCATTTTTATTAATAATACAAAAATTTAATTGATTATAACTTCTAATCCGTTCATCGAAACCATTCGATATCTAAATGAAAAGTTCTTAATTTTTTGCTAGCTTTTCAACGACATGCATATCTTATATCTTATCTCAACTGCATATGTAACTAATTCAGGATTCAACATAACCTAACTAAAGGCAATATCAAAAGTACAAGCATGCATAATCCTATATTCTCGAGCACTAGTCAGGGATATACTATTAGTATGTAAAAATTAAATTATGAGTACTCACGTATCAATATTGAGATTCAATATTGCAGGAAAGGTACGTAGACGCAACGGAGATGATAAACACTAGATTGACCTCACGAGCATACCCATGAACCATACCCATCACCTCCATCGCTATAACCCATAATTCCCTTAGCCCTATCCTACTCGAAAACCAGTTTTGAAAATATCCCACTCATGACCTCGTCGTAGTATTTTATGTATAAATATTACTAATCTTAATACTCCTATTCATAATAATAATAATAATAATAATAATAATAATAATAATAATAATAATAATAATAATAATAATAATAATTAAAATATTTATAATATGTATATAAAGAGAGATTGAGGGACAGAAGCAATTATGTGTGTGTATAACCGAACTAATTCATTTGATTTATATAAGTGTCCTGAGATTCCAATCCATGCGATTGCATGGATGTTGTGTGTGGTCTTCATGTAATCGCATGACCATAGTTTAGAGCTCCTAATCCTTTAACCTCTTATGTCGACACTCCATTTCTCATTTATGTAATATAATTAATATTATTTAATATATAATATATTTAATCTTTAGAATTAATTAAATATTATATTATATTCTCGTGCATAGTTAAAATGTAATTTTTGTTCAAATGACTCGTACGTTGTCATTCGACTCATGTACCACTTTCAGTTTTTTGAACGCACTTTCGTACCTTTAGAAAACTAGCCTTTTACGTTACGCGACGTGTATCCTTATTAATAATTTGACTTACTCATCAATAAATTATTTTGTGATAAATGTAACTTGTAAAATTGAGTGTTGTGGTCATTTGCTTCTATAAATTAGTGACTCTTTTTTTGTCAAAATGTATTATTTTAAATCATGACGTTTTATGACTAAGTTAAAATATATATTTTCATTTCAAAATATAAGTTTGAACTCCTTACTTAATATATAGTTTTTTTTTTCAAACTAAAGATATTCAGAATTTATGTATTTAGGAATTGTTTAAATATCAAGAATTACTGTTTCGTAACATTTGTATTTTTAAAGTTTAAAATTGATATACTTTATTTATATAAAACGTTTACAAAGACATTTTAATATTCCAATTACTTTATATTCCAAATCATTTTATCACAAAGGTTATAATAGTAGAAATTGTTATGTCATAAGACGTTCTTAAAAAGTCTATTATATCGAAATGACGTTTTCGTTTATGAAAGTAAAAATCATATATAAGCCATATCAGGTTTCAAGGTTTTAACTTCCAGTTTAATCATGACTCGTAGGATTAAGTCTAAAATAAAATCAAACGTAAGGAATCATCTTAATGTAAAATGTCGATCTATTTATCTTGTCAATATCTATTCTCTAATTTACCTATAATCCCTAATTTCACTTTCACAATACCTGATATGAAGGTTAATTAATTTATCTTATCAAAAGTCACGAGACTATTTTTGTAAGACATAAATTGAAAAATCAAACGGGAATCTCCACTAACCCTTGTCTAGTTCCCGTTAATTGACACTTTTGTTCCTTCTAATAAATCACTTTACCAATTATTCTGAATACCGTTAAAAAGAATAGATTTCTCAAATCATAGTGGACCTCTTAACAGAGACTCGTAATTATAATTCAATGTATCTAATAATTCAATCATTTGATATCATCTTTTAATTCCATTGATAACTATTAGAATATATTTTGAAACAAATATGTTTATATAAAGCATTATACATCTAATACTTTGTTAATGTTTTCAAGTTATAATATATACACATATACATATATAATCATGTTCGTTCATATAATGGTTCGTGAATCATTGGAATTTGGTCGAGGTTAAATGAGTGTATGAACACAGTTTAAAATTCTTGAGATTCAACTTACAAACTTTGCTTATCGTGTCGGGAATATATAAAGATTAAAGTTTAAATTTGGTCAGAAATTTCCGGGTTGTCACAGTACCTACCCGTTAAAGAAATTTCGTCCCAAAATTTGATTGGGATGGTCATGGCTGACAATAAGTATGTTTTCATGACGCATATAAGCTGAAGATTAGGGTTTTATCATCATTGAGTAATATGGATAAACCCATTTAATTTTTGTGAAGAGTACGAGTGAAGTTATCACCAAAAGAGTGAAATGAGTAGGTATAGATTCGTCATATCTTTTGACGTAGATAGGATTGATTTCCAAGTTCAAGAGATTTGGAGAAAATCTTCGTAATAGGATTTGATTCTTCGATAATCAAGGGAATTAGGATCTGCTTTAAATGCGATCATCTGTTTTGATTTCTCTGTCGGATATTTTACTATAAATCTACCTCCTTCATTTCCTTTTAACTCACACCTTCCATTATTTCTAACTCATACTTTAAAGCATTCATCAATATGCTCCATCTAGTTCTGCTTCTTGATATATTCCTAAACTTCATATCGGTCATTCTTCTTTTTCATCTACCGCCGGAAGAATCTATTTACTTCTACTATACACTTGGTTTTATAGTGTTTTTAGTTCTCCCGTGTCTTTATATTGCTATATGTATTAATATATACGGTTTATAATTTCTAGGTGGTTGTTGGGTTTTATATCTTCTCTTATATTTCGATGTCCCTGCTTCTGTCTCCCATAATCATTGTCATCTCCAGTTAATGCTTTCTTTTATTTACTGCGATTTATACCCCAATTTCTGTTTTGGAGCTTTGTCCTTTCGTTTCTTCTTCTTCTGAGTAAGTACTACTTATAATGATCCATAATTCGCAGATATGAATTTCAGAATGAACATTGTTAATGTTCTAAGATGGGAATTGTAATGGCACGATCTTGACTTGTCAAATTACTAGAATACCTCGGAAAAGACCGAATCATTAAGAAATATTTTCTTGATATTTTAGAGGTTAAAGAGAATATAAAAGTCGTGTAACATGACATATGATGACGTTATGATCTATGAATCATCACGTTCCATTTAGAAACTCAGCATGAATTACTGTAATAC
The DNA here is from genome assembly GCF_046630445.1 of Rutidosis leptorrhynchoides. Lineage (NCBI taxonomy): Eukaryota > Viridiplantae > Streptophyta > Magnoliopsida > Asterales > Asteraceae > Rutidosis > Rutidosis leptorrhynchoides. The sequence goes on along the minus strand of NC_092337.1, from coordinate 289,715,160 downwards.
AATCACGTTGATCAAGTGACATTATATTATACTAATTCATGCTTCAGCTCCTAACACTACTTCAAAAGTATTCCTATTTTAAACTCGAATGTTTCAAAATTTAGAAACAAAAATAGTTTCTTTTATGATGTAATACAGATAATACGAAGAGGTAAATAATTTCAGATAAGAATAATTATGGAAATATCTTCAGAAATATGGAAGATATTTATAATGAAAGATACGATGATATCTTAGAATTTCTGATATCAGAGGATGATGAAGAATATTGTCTGTAGGGGTTTAGTGTCAGGAGCAAGGTATTTGTTAATGACTTTAGTAGACACTGAATCATTTGGATTCTTTGAAGGCAGGTTCAGTCTTTGTGATTTGTCCACAGTCTCCTTCATACTTTGCTCAATCCATTTTTCAGTTCTAAAACTTCTCTTTTTTCTGAGCTTTGCCAATACACGAATCTTTATCATCAAACTTTTTACTACTAAGGTCGTTTACAGTTTTTGTTGCTTCATCAGCATTTCGAGAACTAGTTCGAAGTTCAGAGTGTTTTTCAGAAACTTCACATTCGAAGTATGCAAGCCTTGGAGATAGACGTTATATGTATAACTGTTGGCATCAACATGCTGCGAGATTTCAAAATATTGATTGCTAATTCCCAATGATTCGTAAGGCAATTCTCGTTACAAGAGGCAGATGAGTAAATGATGGAGTTTTGATAAATATAATGACTTTTCGGAAAATCTCAGATCATTATGGTTGCTGATAAGTTTAATGCTAATGTGGCGAGATATGAAAGGTTCTCCGGTAACAATGGCGAAAGGACAAAATATATATCAAGATTATGATAAGGCTACTCCGAATGAAAAATCGAAGTTGTCTTGCTCGAGTTGTGATAGAATTTGCTACTTTGAAAAGGAATTGCAAAGTTATTTTTGCTAATAAATGCCAAAGAATCAGACACAGATATGTGTGGAATTATGACTTTGGTTTCGAGTGCTTTTTAAGTACATAAATGTGGGTAATATGTGGTTGAATCATCATCTCGATTGCTCATTATTTGAAGTGTCTTAAGAAATTTTCGAAGGGTTTGAACACAGATTGTAATCGTTAATATACCTTTGATGTTCTAACACAGTTTTTGAAGTCAAAGTATATCTTTGAAAGATGTAGGAATCTAAGAGTGATGGTACTGGTTATATCTCGAATTGAATTCTGAGGATTCAAAATCAGAATATGTAATTGGGTTTGAATGAGTATTGTTTGTTTTGATTGCTATTAAAGAATGTATATTATTGTGAAAGTAGGAAGTATAGTTGATAATTTTCTTAATCAGATTTGAAGAATGTAACATATTAATTGTGAATATATATATATATATATATATATATATATATATATATATATATATATATATATATATATATATATATATATATATATATATATATATATATATATATATATATATATATATATATCTCGGGTATTACCTACCCGTTAAAAATATTTTCACAATTAATATTTTGTACAAAAGAATTTTATTACAGACTTTATGAAAATATATATGTATATATTCTCTTCAGATGTAACATAGATTTTAATGAGTTAATACTAAATTAAACTCATTCAATTTACGGTTGGAACCAGAATTGAATAATCCCTTGAAGGCTTTAGAGATTACATAAGTATTTCTTCAATAATATTGAAATTATGAATCAATACTTCGTTATTTATTGAGGCGTGATGTTGGTTTTCGTTAAATTCTTGTGAACCTCACAAAGTACGAATGAAGTTATCTGAAAAGTTTTGGGTACATCGATGATGAAAGTGTAAAATCAAATATATACTTGATTTATTATGAATTGGAATTTGTTGAATTGAGACAGAGATTGTACTTAACGATGGTTAAGTTGCGGGCGAAGGACGTACATTATTGCATATTTGTAATATAAATTAACCGCGTAGTTAAGATTCACACATAATAGCTTAGTACGAAAAGATTTATTATTTATATATATATATATATATATATATATATATATATATATATATATATATATATATATATATATATATATATATATATATATAAGATATACATATAAATCCTTCAGTGGAAATGAGTTAATACTTCATATCTTGTTGATATGACATACTTGTTGTTGATTTGTAATAATGTCCATGGTGATTCTTGAACTGTCGGAGCTTGTGATATTATAGGTACTGCTAGGGCTGATGAAGCTGATGATACTGATGGTGCTGGTGATGCTATGGTACTGTTGATGATGTTGGTAAAACAAGTCTAGCTTGTGAATCACGCATCATTCTTGTCAGGGTTTCTGCTCTTCCTTCTATCATTTTGGTTCACTCATCTAATTTCTGGTTAGGGTTAGAATAGATAATCTCTAAGACTTTAGAGATTATATAATCATTGCAAAATGTTTCTCCAATGAAGTTATGAATCAACACTTCATCGTTTGTTGTTGGTGGTATCTCTTGATATCTACAGAGCGTATGACATTGGTGCTTGTGGAACAGTTTGTAATGTTAAGGTTTATGATGCGGTTTTGGTTGGGGATAGTAATGGTACTGTTGGCTTTGATGATAGTGATACTGGTTATGCTGCTGTTGGTGTTTGTAATCTTTGCACCATATTCTCCAAAGACACTACCCGAGCGCGAAGCTCGTTGACTTCTTCTATTACACCGGGGTGATTGTCGGTTCGGACGAGCGGATAAATAAAATCTAAAATTTGATGTAGTATGTAATCGTGACGAGATACTCTGAAAATGAGAGAGAAAATGGGGTCTCGAACAGGTTCGCCGGTAAGTGCTTCAGGTTCTTCGCCAAGAGGGCAATGTGGTGGATGGAAGGGATCACCTTCTTCTTGTCTCCAATGATTAAGGAGACTACGAACCCATCCCTAATTCATCCAGAATAGATAATGGCTAATCGGTTGATCCATTCCGGTCACACTGCTTTCGGAGCTGGAGTGAGATTTCATTTTGGAATTCGAGGAACTTGAATTAATGATGAATTCCATTTCGTACGATTGAATAAGGATTTTTCGATATGAAATGATTTTCGGTTATCGGATGGTATTCTAATTACATAGAATATCCATAGATATAGAACAAAAGATTTCGTAGATTACGGAGGAATTTGCGGGATATGTCAGGCAAAGTTTAAAGTAACAAATATGATAAGATATGATTTAGCATATACGCTAAGATATGAATTTTGTCTATACACTACTCATGCAATTAATGTAGCAAGACGTGTCTAAACTAATAATGATAAGCAGGTAATTTCCTAAGGATGATAAGCAGATGATTTCTGACTAAAAATGATAAGCAAAACATTTGACATGTAGACACGGTCGAAGTCCAGACTCACTAATGCATCCTAACGATTTATCAGTTAGACACACGAATGCAGACCTGGTTCGCTAAGACCACCGCTCTGATACCAACTGAAAGGACCCGTTCATATACATTATAAACGATTCACAATAGTTGATTACATCGCGAGGTATTTGACCTCTATATGATACATTTTACAAACATTGCATTCGTTTCTAAAAGACAAACTTTCTTTACAACGAAAGTTGACGGCATTCATACCATTTTATAATACATCCAACTATAATTGACTTAATAATAATCTTGATGAATTTCAATGACTCGAATGCAACGTCTTTCAAAATATGCCATGAATGACTCCAAGTAATATCTCTAAAATGAGCAAATGCACAGCGGAAGATTTCTTTAACACCTGAGAATAAACATGCTTTAAAGTGTCAACCAAAAGGTTGGTGAGTTCATTAGTTTATCATAATCATTCATTTCCATTATTTTAATAGACCACAAGAATTTCATTTCCAGTTCTCATAAATATACGTCCCATGCATAGAGACAAAAATAATTCATATGGTGAACACCTGGTAACCGACATTAACAAGATGCATATAAGAATATCCGCTATCATTACGGGAAATCCTTCGGACATGATAAAAACGAATTCGAAGTACTAAAGCATCCGGTACTTTGGATGGGGTTCGTTAGGCCCAATAGATCTATCTTTAGGATTCGCGACAATTAGTAGATCGGTTTACTAATTCTTAGGCTACCAAGCAAAAGGGGCATATTGGGCTTCGATCATTCACCCATATAATGTAGTTTCAATTACTTGTGTCTATTTCGTAAAACATTTATAATAAGTTTGCATGTATTCTCAGCCCAAAAATATAAAGGGTAAAAAGGCAAATGAAACTCACCATACTGTATTTCGTAGTAAAAATACATATAACGTCATTGAACAAATGCAAGATTGGCCTCGGATTCACGAACCTAAATTAATTATATATATATATGTATATATATATATATATATATATATATATATATATATATATATATATATATATATATATATATATATATATATATATATATATATGTTGGTCAATATTTGACTATCAATTTAAGTCAAGTCATATGGTACTACAATCCTAATGCTCGAGACTAATATGCAAAAGTCAACAAAAGTCAATTTGACTCAAAATGATTCCCAAAATTTATACATGATTATTATATAGTTTAAATATCGTCATTTTATATTTTTAAATATTTTTAAAGGATTTATTAGAGTAAATAATATTATTCATTTATTAATAAATAAAACTTTATATAAAAATATACTTTTATATATTTTAAGTAATAAAGTTCATTAATATCATAAAAAATATTATGATAGGTTTTATTAAGTTAAATATATTATTTGTATTAAATATTTATTTGATAAAATAACATTGATAATAATAATAAGTAAAAGTTTTATTATTTTGTAATAATAATAATTATTATTCTATTAATAAAAATATCAATATTTATATTCACTAAAAAAGATGATATTATGATAAAATGATAATTCTAATTATAATAACTTTAATATTTATGATACTTTTTAATATTAAATTTAAAATAATAATTTTATTTAAAATGATAATAATAATGATATTTTATAATAACAATGACATTTCATTTAAAATGATAATTTTTGTTAAAATGATAGTTTTAATACTAACGATACATTTAATAATAATATTATTAATAAAAATAAAAAGAACAATAATTTTATCTAAATCAATATCTTACAATATTTTAATTTTCATCAGGATACCCATACTCATTATTCCCTAATCGATTCATTTAATAGCTTTTAATCGTCTTTTATATCGTGTTCATGTTAATGATAATAATAGTAATCATATTAATTAGGTGTTACTAATATTAGTTTTTAATTATAATAATACTAATGATAATAAATATGATAATAATATTAATGATAATATGAATAATAACTTTAACGATAATAACGATAATAATAAAAATAACAATTTTTAATGATAATACTACTTATTGAAAATAATAATAATAATAATAATAATAATAATAATAATAATAATAATAATAATAATAATAATAATAATAATAATAATAATAATAATAATTAGATAAAAACTATAAAAACGATAATAACGACGATAATAATAATCATTTTTATTAATAATACAAAAATTTAATTGATTATAACTTCTAATCCGTTCATCGAAACCATTCGATATCTAAATGAAAAGTTCTTAATTTTTCGCTAGCTTTCCAACGACATGCATATCTTATATCTTATCTCAACCGCATATGTAACTAATTCAGGATTCAACATAACCTAACTAAAGACAATATCAAAAGTAAAAGCATGCATAATCCTATATTCTCGAGCACTAGTCAGGGATACACTATTAGTATGTAAAAATTAAATTATGAGTACTCACGTATCAATATTGAGATTCAATATTGCAGGAAAGGTACGTAGACGCAACAGAGATGATAAACACTAGATTGACCTCACGAGCATACCCATGAACCATACCCATCACCTCCATAGCTATAACCCATAATTCCCTTAGCCATATCCTACTCGAAAACCAGTTTTGAAAATAACCCACTCATGACCTCGTCATAGTATTTTATGTATAAATATTACTAATCTTAATACTCCTAATAATAATAATAATAATAATAATAATAATAATAATAATAATAATAATAATAATAATAATAATAATAATAATAATAATAATAATAATAATTATTATTATTATTATTATTATTATTATTATTATTATTATTATTATTATTATTATTATTATTATTATTATTATTATTATTATTATTATTATTATTATTATATTTATAATATGTATATAAAGAAAGATTGAGGAACAGAAGCAATTATGTGTGTGTATAACCGAACTAATTCGTTTGATTTATATAAGTCTCCTGAGATTCCAATCCATGCGATTGCATGGATGTGTGTGGTCTTCATGCAATCGCATGACCATAGTTTACAGCTCCTAATCCTTTCACCTCTTATGCCGACACTCCATTTCTCGTTTATGTAATATAATTAATATTATTTAATATATAATATATTTAATCTTTAGAATTAATTAAATATTATATTATATTCTCGTGCATAGTTAAAATGTAATTTTTGTTCAAATGACTCGTACGTTGTCATTCAACTCATGTACCACTTTCGATTTTTTGAACGCACTTTCGTACGTTTAGAAAACTAGCCTTTTACGTTACGCGACGTGTACCCTTATTAATAATTTGACTTACTCATCAATAAATTATTTTGTGATAAATGTAACTTGCAAAATTAAGTGTTGTGGTCATTTGCTTCTATAAATCAGTGACTCTTTGTTTGTCAACATATATTATTTTAAATCAGGATGTTTTATGACTAAGTTAAAATATATATTTTCATTTCAAAATATAAGTTTGAATTCTTTACTTAATATATAGTTTTTTTTTTCAAACTAAAGATATTCAAAATTTATGTATTTAGGAATTGTATAAATATCAAGAATTAGTGTTTCGTAACATTTGTATTTTTAAAGTTTAAAATTGATATACTTTATTTATATAAAATGTTTACAAAGACATTTTAATATTCCAATTACTTTATATTCCAAATCATTTTATCACAAAGGTTATAATAGTAGAAGTTGTTATGTCATAAGACGTTCTTAAAAAGTCTATTATATCGAAATGATGTTTTCGTTTATGAAAGTAAAAATCATATATAAACCATATCATGTTTCAAGGTTTTAACTTCCAGTTTAATCATGACTCGTAGGATTAAGTCTAAAGGAAAATCAAACGTATGGAATCATCTTAATGTAAAATGTCGATCTATTTAACTTGTCAATATCTATTCTCTAATTTACCTATAATCCCTAATTTCACTTTCACAATACCTAATATGAAGGTTAATTAATTTATCTTATCAAAAGTCACGAGATAATTTTTGTAAGACATAAATTGAAAAATCAAACGGGAATCTCCACTAACCCTTGTCTAGTTTCCGTTAATGGACACTTTTGTTCCTTCTAATAAATCACTTTACCAATTATTCCGAATACCGTTAAAAAGAATAGATTTCTCAAATCATAGTGGACCTCTTAACAGAGACTCGTAATGATAAGGCTAAAAAGGAACATATATTTCATAGCATTATCCCTTAAGAAAGACAAGATTTTAGTTGCAATTGTTCCATTTTCAAGTCATATTCGTTTATATTAAATAAGTGCGAAGACAAAAGGCAGATTCGACAAATTGAAGACAAAAAGGTCCAAAAAGCTCAAAAGTACAAGATGCAATTAAAAAGGTTCAAATTATTGATGAAGAACGTCTAAAAATGACAAGAGTACAAGTTACAAAACGCAAAGTACACGATATAAAATTGTACGAAAGGACGTTCGAAAATCCGGAACCGGGACATGAACCAACTTTCAACGCTCGACGCAACGGTGTAAAAATTACAAGTCAACTATGCACAAGAATAAAATATAATATTTAAATAATTCATAATAAGAATAATATTAAATAATAAAAAGTTGTTAATTGAGCATAGTTCAGGGGTCATAAGTGAAATTTCATTTTAATCATTTGCCTATAAAATGTAACGTATTTGGCTCAGTTTAGGTACCCCTTTTTCAATTCCATTTCAATCTCTCTCTTTAATATGTAAACGTATCATATATATTTATAATATAATTTTAATTTTAATTTTAATAATAATAATAATTTAGTTATGTAACAAATAAATTTCGGGTTTTAAGTCGAAATTCTGTCCGTGCAACGCTACGCGATTAATCATCACTGTAAGCTATGTTCTTCCTTTTTAATTTAATGTCTCGTAACTAAGTTATTATTATGCTTATTTGAGCCGAAGTAATCGTGATGTTGGGCTAAAATATTAAGACGGGGTTATTGAATTTTGTACCATAATTAAGGTTTGGGCAAAAGACCGACACTTGTGGAAATTGGACTATTGACTATTAATAGATAGGGGGTATTGTCTAATTGAGTGACAACTCATTGGAGTCTGTCGAACCTATCTTCAAATTAATTAACCTAATAATTAATAATGATTATGGTTCTCCTATTTAGTGACGTTGTCCTATTATAATCATTTAATTAATTATTCGGGTTGGGTAATTGATTATTCAAACTGATCAAGTGGGTAAATTAATATTCATATCTAATCAAAACAGGGGTGGATTACATACAGTGATAACTGGTGTAATTGTTGACAGAAGTGATAACTGCGTCACAGTTTAAATCCTTAATTAGTTGGAATATTTGACTTCGGGTATAAGGGTAATTTGACGAGGACACTCGCACTTTATATTTATAACCGATGGACTATTATGGACAAAAACCAGATAGGTATCAAATAAACCAGGACAAAGGACAATTAACCCGAGTAACAATTAATTAAAATCAAAACGTCAAACATCATGATTACGAAAGTTTAAATAAGCATAATCCTTTTATTTCATATTCTATCGCAATTTTATTTATTGTTATTTTATTTATCGTCATTTATTTATTTTACGCACTTTAATTATTGTCATTTATCTTTACGCTTAAAAATATAAAATCGACAAACCGGTCATTAAACGGTAAAAACCCCCCTTTTATAATAATATTACTACTTATATATATATATTTATATAAATATAGTTTTATAAAAATATAGTACGTAATCACTAGCTCCCTGTGGAACGAACCGGACTTACAAAAAACTACACTACTCTACGATTAGGTACACTGCCTATAAGTGTTGTAGCAAGGTTTAAGTATGTCCCATCCGTAAATTAATAAAACTTGTGTCATATTTTGTAGTATTTCCTAGTAAAAATATAATACTATTTCATATATATGTGAAGGTGGGACAACCTCAAGCATTATAGCCAACATAATGAACCACTTGAAATGATGATGGTTGTTGTAACAATGAAAGGAATATAATTCCAAATTGGGGTTACGTAATTTTTTTTCATTTATTATATGGTGGCCGACAGATGCATATCAAAAGTGGTTGTAATTTGTGTTTATGCCTTCCTTTTACGACATCAAGTAATAAGTGTTTAAAAGTAGGTTACTTTTAATTATTGTATTAAATAAATAGATTCTATATTATAGAGTAATAAAAAAAAAATATCGTATCAGTCTCACCTTTACCCATTAACTTCGTGACTGGTACTCACCTTTACCACTATCATATCAAATTTTAAAATAAATATAGGATCCCTCTTATCAATATCCTATCTTATAATAAAACCCATTAACTATTATGCACTAATACGAGCCATCACCTAATTTAAAATCCTACGGCCCACCAATCAACAAAAAGATTTCTTTCATTAGTCAACTTGGAACCCAATTAACCTACGAAAGTTTTAGTTTCTATGTAGTTGTTAGTGGCCAGCTGTGATATGTTTTTTTTTTTTTTTTTTTAAAAAAAAAACATAGTGCTAGACAACTTTCTTTACAGCTCACCCACGGACCAGGTCTTACATAAGATTTAGTTTAATCTAGCATAAGATAAGATATAATATGTTAATGTAGAAGACTTGTGTTGGAACAAACATACTAAAACTAGAAGAAAAAAAAAATTAAAAAATTATATATTTTTAAGATTTTGTCTATAAAAAAAAAATTATTTTAAGTTTTATTACCTTTAGTTTTTTTTTAGACTATAGTCGCAACTTTTAGTATTAAGTTTAGTTTTGTCATAGTTATTTTTATACTTTTAGATTTTTAGGCTTTGCCGTAAAATCCCTTAAGTGCTTATTCCTTAGACTAAGATTTAGGTGCTTTAGAATTTTGCGACGCCGTTTTTCCCGCTACTTTCTTATTTTTATTTTTCGACGCCTATTTTTCGACCTTTTTATTTTTCAACATTTTTCGACGCGCAATCTATTTCTTCCTTATTTCTCGATACTCTAGTTTTTAGGACTTAGAATTTTCTATACTTCTTATCTAAATCTTAAAACGGAAAGAAAAATTATTTAAGCGGTTAAATTAATAGACGTTGACATTTTTCTGGTTCGTAGTAATAGTTGGATTTGTTAGTGGCTAGTTGTGGGCTTCCGATTTAAAGGGTCCTGGCTACCTGCTGCATCTTTTGGCTATTAGAAACGTGGGCAAAATCAGAAAAGTCTATTAATTGGACAACTTATATAAGTTTTTCTTATTTTTATAACTAATAGGATATTCCTGAACCACTAATCATTCCTCCTGAACCCCAAACCATTATTTCAGAATCCTCTAGTGATTCGGATACAACAAATCCAATCATGGAATATCTAGAACCTCTAAGTATGGAAGATCGAATGAGGGCTAAACGCACGGGCCAAGGTCACGCCATTATTAAGCCAGAAGTTAATGCGCCAGATTATGAAATCAAAGGACAAATTCTACACATGGTAACTAACCAATGCCAATTCAGTGGTGCACCGAATGAAGATCCTAACGAACACCTTCGTACGTTTAAAAGAATTTGTACACTATTCAAAATCCGAGAAGTGAAAGATGAGCAGATCTATCTCATGTTGTTTCCCTGGACTTTAAAGGGAGAAGCCAAAGATTGGTTAGAATCGTTACCTGAAGGGGCGATTGACACATGGGATGTTTTAGTTGAAAATTTTCTTAAACAATTCTTTCCGGCATCTAAAGCCGTGAGACTTCAAGGAGAAATTGTTACGTTCGCGCAAAAGCCAAATGAAACTCTATATGAGGCGTGGACAAGATTCGGAAGGATGTTGAGAGGATGTCCTCAACATGGTTTAGATACTTATCAAATAGTACAAATATTCTACCAAGGTGTCAACGTTGCTACACGAAAAGACATCGACATTGAAATGTCCCGTTCTTATTGATTAAAAACGTTCCATATTAATTGATTTCGTTGCGAGGTTTTGACCTCTATATGAGACGTTTTTCAAAGACTGCATTCATTTTTAAAACAAACCATAACCTTTATTTCATCAATAAAGGTTTAAAAAGCTTTACGTAGATTATCAAATAATGATAATCTAAAATATCCTGTTTACACACGACCATTACATAATGGTTTACAATACAAATATGTTACAATAAAATAAGTTTCTTGAATGCAGTTTTTACACAATATCATACAAGCATGGACTCCAAATCTTGTCCTTATTTAAGTATGCGACAGCGGAAGCTCTTAATAATCACCTGAGAATAAACATGCTTAAAACGTCAACAAAAATGTTGGTGAGTTATAGGTTTAACCTATATATATCAAATCGTAACAATAGACCACAAGATTTCATATTTCAATACACATCCCATACATAGAGATAAAAATCATTCATATGGTGAACACCTGGTAACCGACATTAACAAGATGCATATATAAGAATATCCCCATCATTCCGGGACACCCTTCGGATATGATATAAATTTCGAAGTACTAAAGCATCCGGTACTTTGGATGGGGTTTGTTAGGCCCAATAGATCTATCTTTAGGATTCGCGTCAATTAGGGTGTCTGTTCCCTAATTCTTAGATTACCAGACTTAATAAAAAGGGGCATATTCAATTTCGATAATTCAACCATAGAATGTAGTTTCACGTACTTGTGTCTATTTTGTAAATCATTTATAAAACCTGCATGTATTCTCATCCCAAAAATATTAGATTTTAAAAGTGGGACTATAACTCACTTTCACAGATTTTTTACTTCGTCGGGAAGTAAGACTTGGCCACTGGTTGATTCACGAACCTATAACAATATATACATATATATCAAAGTATGTTCAAAATATATTTACAACACTTTTAATATATTTTGATGTTTTAAGTTTATTAAGTCAGCTGTCCTCGTTAGTAACCTACAACTAGTTGTCCACAGTTAGATGTACAGAAATAAATCGATAAATATTATCTTGAATCAATCCACGACCCAGTGTATACGTATCTCAGTATTGATCACAACTCAAACTATATATATTTTGGAATCAACCTCAACCCTGTATAGCTAACTCCAACATTCACATATAGAGTGTCTATGGTTGTTCCGAAATATATATAGATGTGTCGACATGATAGGTCGAAACATTGTATACGTGTCTATGGTATCTCAAGATTACATAATATACAATACAAGTTGATTAAGTTATGGTTGGAATAGATTTGTTACCAATTTTCACGTAGCTAAAATGAGAAAAATTATCCAATCTTGTTTTACCCATAACTTCTTCATTTTAAATCCGTTTTGAGTGAATCAAATTGCTATGGTTTCATATTGAACTCTATTTTATGAATCTAAACAGAAAAAGTATAGGTTTATAGTCGGAAAAATAAGTTACAAGTCGTTTTTGTAAAGGTAGTCATTTCAGTCGAAAGAACGACGTCTAGATGACCATTTTAGAAAACATACTTCCACTTTGAGTTTAACCATAATTTTTGGATATAGTTTCATGTTCATAATAAAAATCATTTTCTCAGAATAACAACTTTTAAATCAAAGTTTATCATAGTTTTTAATTAACTAACCCAAAACAGCCCGCGGTGTTACTACGACGGCGTAAATCCGGTTTTACGGTGTTTTTCGTGTTTCCAGGTTTTAAATCATTAAGTTAGCATATCATATAGATATAGAACATGTGTTTAGTTGATTTTAAAAGTCAAGTTAGAAGGATTAACTTTTGTTTGCGAACAAGTTTAGAATTAACTAAACTATGTTCTAGTGATTACAAGTTTAAACCTTCGAATAAGATAGCTTTATATGTATGAATCGAATGATGTTATGAACATCATTACTACCTTAATTTCCTTGGATAAACCTACTGGAAAAGAGAAAAATGGATCTAGCTTCAATGGATCCTTGGATGGCTCGAAGTTCTTGAAGCAGAATCATGACACGAAAACAAGTTCAAGTAAGATCATCACTTGAAATAAGATTGTTATAGTTATAGAAATTGAACCAAAGTTTGAATATGATTATTACCTTGTATTAGAATGATAACCTACTGTAAGAAACAAAGATTTCTTGAGGTTGGATGATCACCTTACAAGATTGGAAGTGAGCTAGCAAACTTGAAAGTATTCTTGATTTTATGAAACTAGAACTTTTGGAATTTATGAAGAACACTTAGAACTTGAAGATAGAACTTGAGAGAGATCAATTAGATGAATAAAATTGAAGAATGAAAGTGTTTGTAGGTGTTTTTGGTCGTTGGTGTATGGATTAGATATAAAGGATATGTAATTTTGTTTTCATGTAAATAAGTCATGAATGATTACTCATATTTTTGTAATTTTATGAGATATTTCATGCTAGTTGCCAAATGATGGTTCCCACATGTGTTAGGTGACTCACATGGGCTGCTAAGAGCTGATCATTGGAGTGTATATACCAATAGTACATACATCTAAAAGCTGTGTATTGTACGAGTACGAATACGGGTGCATACGAGTAGAATTGTTGATGAAACTGAACGAGGATGTAATTGTAAGAATTTTTGTTAAGTAGAAGTATTTTGATAAGTGTCTTGAAGTCTTTCAAAAGTGTATAAATACATATTAAAACACTACATGTATATACATTTTAACTGAGTCGTTAAGTCATCGTTAGTCGTTACATGTAAGTGTTGTTTTGAAACCTTTAGGTTAACGATCTTGTTAAATGTTGTTAACCCAATGTTTATAATATCAAATGAGATTTTAAATTATTATATTATCATGATATTATCATGTATGAATATCTCTTAATATGATATATATACATTAAATGTCTTTACAACGATAATCGTTACATATATGTCTCGTTTAAAAATCATTAAGTTAGTAGTCTTGTTTTTACATATGTAGTTCATTGTTAATATACTTTATGATATGTTTTCTTATCATAGTATCATGTTAACTATATATATATATATATCCATATATATGTCATCATATAGTTTTTACAAGTTTTAACGTTCGTGAATCACCGATCAACTTGGGTGGTCAATTGTCTATATGAAACATATTTCAATTAATCAAGTCTTAACAAGTTTGATTGCTTAACATGTTGGAAACATTTAATCATGTAAATATCAATCTCAATTAATATATATAAACATGGAAAAGTTCGGGTCACTACAGTACCTACCCGTTAAATAAATTTCGTCCCGAAATTTTAAGCTGTTGAAGGTGTTGACGAATCTTCTGGAAATAGATGCGGGTATTTCTTCTTCATCTGGTCTTCACGCTCCCAGGTGAACTCGGGTCCTCTACGAGCATTCCATCGAACCTTAACAATTGGTATCTTGTTTTGCTTAAGTCTTTTAACCTCACGATCCATTATTTCGACGGGTTCTTCGATGAATTGGAGTTTTTCGTTGATTTGGATTTCATCTAACGGAATAGTGAGATCTTCTTTAGCAAAACATTTCTTCAAATTCGAGACGTGGAAAGTGTTATGTACAGCCGCGAGTTGTTGAGGTAACTCAAGTCGGTAAGCTACTGGTCCGACACGATCAATAATCTTGAATGGTCCAATATACCTTGGATTTAATTTCCCTCGTTTACCAAATCGAACAACGCCTTTCCAAGGTGCAACTTTAAGCATGACCATCTCTCCAATTTCAAATTCTATATCTTTTCTTTTAATGTCAGCGTAGCTCTTTTGTCGACTTTGGGCGGTTTTCAACCGTTGTTGAATTTGGATGATCTTCTCGGTAGTTTCTTGTATAATCTCCGGACCCGTAATCTGTCTATCCCCCACTTCACTCCAACAAATCGGAGGCCTGCACTTTCTACCATAAAGTGCTTCAAACGGCGCCATCTCAATGCTTGAATGGTAGCTGTTGTTGTAGGAAAATTCTGCTAACGGTAGATGTCGATCCCAACTGTTTCCGAAATCAATAACACATGCTCGTAGCATGTCTTCCAGCGTTTGTATCGTCCTTTCGCTCTGCCCATCAGTTTGTGGATGATAGGCAGTACTCATGTCTAGACGAGTTCCTAATGCGTGCTGTAATGTCTGCCAGAATCTTGAAATAAATCTGCCATCCCTATCAGAGATAATAGAGATTGGTATTCCATGTCTGGAGACGACTTCCTTCAAATACAGTCGTGCTAACTTCTCCATCTTGTCATCTTCTCTTATTGGTAGGAAGTGTGCTGATTTGGTGAGACGATCAACTATTACCCAAATAGTATCAAAACCACTTGCAGTCCTTGGCAATTTAGTGATGAAATCCATTGTAATGTTTTCCCATTTCCATTCCGGGATTTCGGGTTGTTGAAGTAGACCTGATGGTTTCTGATGCTCAGCTTTGACCTTAGAACACGTCAAACATTCTCCTACGTATTTAGCAACATCGGCTTTCATACCCGGCCACCAAAAATGTTTCTTGAGATCCTTGTACATCTTCCCCGTTCCAGGATGTATTGAGTATCTGGTTTTATGAGCTTCTCTAAGTACCATTTCTCTCATATCTCCAAATTTTGGTACCCAAATCCTTTCAGCCCTATACCGGGTTCCGTCTTCCCGAATATTAAGATGCTTCTCCGATCCTTTGGGTATTTCATCCTTTAAATTTCCCTCTTTTAAAACTCCTTGTTGCGCCTCCTTTATTTGAGTAGTAAGGTTATTATGAATCATTATATTCATAGATTTTACTCGAATGGGTTCTCTGTCCTTCCTGCTCAAGGCATCGGCTACCACATTTGCCTTCCCCGGGTGGTAACGAATCTCAAAGTCGTAATCATTCAATAATTCAATCCACCTACGCTGCCTCATATTCAGTTGTTTCTGATTAAATATGTGTTGAAGACTTTTGTGGTCGGTATATATAATACTTTTGACCCCATATAAGTAGTGCCTCCAAGTCTTTAATGCAAAAATAACCGCGCCTAATTCCAAATCATGCGTCGTATAATTTTGTTCGTGAATCTTCAATTGTCTAGACGCATAAGCAATCACCTTCGTTCGTTGCATTAATACACAACCGAGACCTTGCTTTGATGCATCACAATAAATCACAAAATCATCATTCCCTTCAGGCAATGACAATATAGGTGCCGTAGTTAGCTTTTTCTTCAATAACTGAAACGCTTTCTCTTGTTCATCATTCCATTCAAATTTCTTCCCTTTATGCGTTAATGCAGTCAAGGGTTTTCCTATTCTGGAAAAGTCTTGGATGAACCTTCTGTAGTAACCAGCTAGTCCTAAAAACTGGCGTATGTGTTTCGGAGTTTTCGGGGTTTCCCACTTTTCAACAGTTTCTATCTTTGTCGGATCCACCTTAATACCTTCTTTGTTCACTATGTGACCGAGGAATTGAACTTCTTCCAACCAAAATGCACACTTTGAAAACTTAGCGTACAATTCTTCCTTCCTCAATACTTCTAACACCTTTCTCAAATGTTCACCGTGTTCTTGGTCATTCTTTGAGTAAATAAGTATGTCATCAATGAAAACAATGACAAACTTGTCAAGGTATGGTCTACACACTCGGTTCATAAGGTCCATGAACACAGCTGGTGCATTAGTTAAACCAAACGGCATGACCATAAACTCGTAATGACCGTAACGTGTTCTGAAAGCAGTCTTTGGAATATCATCTTCTTTCACCCGCATTTGATGATACCCGGAACGTAAGTCAATCTTTGAATAAACAGACGAGCCTTGTAGTTGATCAAATAAGTCGTCGATTCTCGGTAGTGGGTAGCGGTTCTTGATGGTAAGTTTGTTCAACTCTCGGTAGTCGATACACAACCTGAATGTACCATCTTTCTTCTTGACAAACAAAACAGGAGCTCCCCACGGTGATGTGCTTGGTCGAATGAAACCACGCTCTAAAAGTTCTTGTAATTGGCTTTGCAGTTCTTTCATCTCGCTGGGTGCGAGTCTGTAAGGAGCACGAGCTATTGGTGCAGCTCCTGGTACAAGATCTATTTGAAATTCAACGGATCGATGTGGGGGTAATCCCGGTAATTCTTTCGGAAATACATCGGGAAATTCTTTTGCAATGGGAACATCATTGATGCTCTTTTCTTCAGTTTGTACTTTCTCGACGTGTGCTAGAACAGCATAGCAACCTTTTCTTATTAGTTTTTGTGCCTTCAAATTACTAATAAGATGTAGCTTCGTGTTGCCCTTTTCTCCGTACACCATTAAGGGTTTTCCTTTTTCTCGTATAATGCGAATTGCATTTTTGTAACAAACGATCTCCGCTTTCACTTCTTTCAACCAGTCCATACCGATTATCACATCAAAACTCCCTAACTCTACTGGTATCAAATCAATCTTAAATGTTTCGCTAACCAGTTTAATTTCTCGATTCCGACATATATTATCTGCTGAAATTAATTTACCATTTGCTAATTCGAGTAAAAATTTACTATCCAAAGGCGTCAATGGACAACTTAATTTAGCACAAAAATCTCTACTCATATAGCTTCTATCCGCACCCAAATCAAATAAAACGTAAGCAGATTTATTGTCAATAAGAAACGTACCCGTAACAAGCTCCGGGTCTTCCTGTGCCTCTACCGCATTAATATTGAAAACTCTTCCACGGCCTTGTCCATTCGTGTTCTCCTGGTTCGGGCAATTTCTAATAATGTGGCCTGGTTTTCCACATTTATAACAAACTACATTGGCATAACTTGCTCCGACACTACTTGCTCCGCCATTACTCGTTTCGACACCATTTGTTCCTTTCGTTCTATTAACCCCTGGTCCGTAGACCTCACACTTCGCCGCGCTATGACCATTTCTTTTACACTTGTTGCAAAATTTGGTGCAGAACCCCGAGTGATTCTTTTCACACCTTTGGCATAGTTGCTTCTGATTGTTGTTGTTGTTGCGGTTATTATTATTGTTGGGATGATTGTTGTAGTTGCTGTTGTTGTTGTTGTTGTTGTTGTTGTTGTTGGGCCATTTGTTGTAGTTGCGATTGATGTTGCGATTGTTGGGATAATTGTTGCGATTATTGTTGTAATTGCTGTTGTTGTTGTATTGGTGATTCTTATCACCGTTTTCCTCCCACTTTCTTTTGACTTGCTTCACATTGGCCTCTTCAGCAGTCTGTTCTTTAATTATTTCTTCAATCTGGTTCACTAGTTTGTGAGCCATTCTACATGCCTGTTGTATGGAGGCGGGCTCGTGTGAACTTATATCTTCTTGGATTCTTTCCGGTAATCCTTTCACAAACGCGTCGATCTTCTCTTCCTCATCTTCGAATGCTCCCGGACACAATAGGCACAATTCTGTGAATCGTCTTTCGTACGTGGTAATATCAAATCCTTGGGTTCGTAACCCTCTAAGTTCTGTCTTGAGCTTATTGACCTCGGTTCTGGGACGGTACTTCTCATTCATCAAGTGCTTGAATGCTGACCACGGTAGTGCGTACGCATCGTCTTGTCCCACTTGCTCTAGATAGGTATTCCACCATGTTAACGCAGAACCTGTGAAGGTATGCGTAGCGTACTTCACTTTGTCCTCTTCAGTACACTTACTTATGGCAAACACCGATTCAACCTTCTCGGTCCACCGTTTCAATCCAATCGGTCCTTCGGTTCCATCAAATTCCAAAGGTTTGCAGGCAGTGAATTCTTTGTAGGTGCATCCTACACGATTTCCTGTACTGCTAGATCCTAGGTTATTGTTGGTATGTAGCGCAGCCTGTACTGCGGCTATGTTTGAAGCTAGAAAAGTACGGAATTCCTCTTCATTCATATTCACGGTGTGTCGAGTAGTCGGTGCCATTTCCTTCAAAATAGTTAAATGGAACATGTTAATCATACAGAATATTAAGAGTAGTTAATAGTATGTCGTAGCATAATATGAACTCATTTATAAAAGCTTTTTCTTCATATTAGCGTTTTATAAGTTTAAATTCGGGTAGTACCTACCCGTTAAGTTCATACTTAGTAGCTAATATACAATTCAACTACTACAATTCTATATGAAAAACTGATTATAATAATATTTCGCGTTCAAACTTTTATACAATATTTTACAACTTACAATACCGCTTATTTTACATAAAGCATGAAATATAGCACACAATAATTTTGATACAAGATAGTTGTGAAGATAATTCTAGCTAGTACACAAGTCGTTCAGCAAAGGCAATAAAGACACGTAATTCATACGTCCAGAAACAAGTCATGCATTCTGGTTTTACTAGGACTACTTCCCATCCTTGGTCTTGTGCAACATAACCGTTATGGCCGTTGATAAGACAGCGTGTTGTAACGTCATCAAAGAGACGAGGGTTACGTAATGTCCAACAGTCCCGTAATAATCTAAAAACCTCATTTCTTACCCCAATTACCGACTCCGTCACTTGTGGAAACGTTTTGTTTAATAGTTGTAGCCCGATGTTCTTGTTCTCACTTTGGTGAGAAGCGAACATTACTAATCCGTAAGCATAACATGCTTCTTTATGTTGCATGTTAGCCGCTTTTTCTAAATCACGAAGTCCAATATTCGGATATATTGAGTCAAAATAATTTCTTAACCCGTTGCGTAAAATAGCATTTGGGTTCCCCGCAATATATGCGTCAAAGTAAACACATCGTAACTTATGGGTTTCCCAATGTGATATCCCCCATCTTTCAAACGAAAGTCTCTTATAAACCAAGACATTCTTGGAACGTTCTTCGAATGTCTTACAAACTGATCTCGCCTTAAATAGTTGTGCCAAAGAATTCTGGCCGACTCTAGACAAGATTTCATCAATCATGTCTCCGGGTAGGTCTCTTAAAATATTGGGTTGTCTATCCATTTTGTGTTTTTAAACTGTAAAATAGACAAGAGTTAGATTCATAAAAAAAATACTTATTAATACAAGCAATTTTTACATATATCATAAAGCATAAGAACACTATATTCCATATATTACACCACACGAATACAACTATCTTATTCCGACTCGCTCGTTTCTTCTTCTTCGGTTTTGGTTTGTTTTGCCAAGTTTCTAGGGATATATGATGTTCCCCTAATACGAGCCGTTGTTGTCCACATTGGTTTAGAAAAACCTGGTGGTTTAGAGGTTCCCGGGTCATTGTTACAACTTAAGGACTTCGGGGGTTGACGATACATATAAAGTTCATCGGGGTTGGAATTAGATTTCTCTATTTTTATGCCCTTTCCCTTATTATTTTCTTTTGCCTTTTTAAATTCAGTTGGGGTAATTTCTATAACATCATCGGAATTCTCGTCGGAATCCGATTCATCGGAGAATTGGTAATCCTCCCAATATTTTGCTTCCTTGGCGGAAACACCATTGACCATAATTAACCTTGGTCGGTTGGTTGAGGATTTTCTTTTACTTAACCGTTTTATTATTTCCCCCACCGGTTCTATTTCTTCATCCGGTTCCGATTCTTCTTCCGGTTCCGATTCTTCTTCCGGTTCCGACTCTTCTTCCGGTTCCTCTTCGGGAACTTGTGAATCAGTCCACGAATTATTCCAATTTACATTTGACTCTTCATTATTATTAGGTGAGTCAATGGGACTTGTTCTAGAGGTAGACATCTATCACATAATATCAAACGCGTTAAGAGATTAATATATCACATAATATTCACATGTTAAAAATATATAGTTTCCAACAAAATTTGTTAAGCAATCATTTTTCAAGTAAACACGGTCGAAGTCCAGACTCACTAATGCATCCTAACAAACTCGATAAGACACACTAATGCAAAATTCTGGTTCTCTAAGACCAACGCTCTGATACCAACTGAAATGTCCCGTTCTTATTGATTAAAAACGTTCCATATTAATTGATTTCGTTGCGAGGTTTTGACCTCTATATGAGACGTTTTTCAAAGACTGCATTCATTTTTAAAACAAACCATAACCTTTATTTCATCAATAAAGGTTTAAAAAGCTTTACGTAGATTATCAAATAATGATAATCTAAAATATCCTGTTTACACACGACCATTACATAATGGTTTACAATACAAATATGTTACAATAAAATAAGTTTCTTGAATGCAGTTTTTACACAATATCATACAAGCATGGACTCCAAATCTTGTCCTTATTTAAGTATGCGACAGCGGAAGCTCTTAATAATCACCTGAGAATAAACATGCTTAAAACGTCAACAAAAATGTTGGTGAGTTATAGGTTTAACCTATATATATCAAATCGTAACAATAGACCACAAGATTTCATATTTCAATACACATCCCATACATAGAGATAAAAATCATTCATATGGTGAACACCTGGTAACCGACATTAACAAGATGCATATATAAGAATATCCCCATCATTCCGGGACACCCTTCGGATATGATATAAATTTCGAAGTACTAAAGCATCCGGTACTTTGGATGGGGTTTGTTAGGCCCAATAGATCTATCTTTAGGATTCGCGTCAATTAGGGTGTCTGTTCCCTAATTCTTAGATTACCAGACTTAATAAAAAGGGGCATATTCAATTTCGATAATTCAACCATAGAATGTAGTTTCACGTACTTGTGTCTATTTTGTAAATCATTTATAAAACCTGCATGTATTCTCATCCCAAAAATATTAGATTTTAAAAGTGGGACTATAACTCACTTTCACAGATTTTTTACTTCGTCGGGAAGTAAGACTTGGCCACTGGTTGATTCACGAACCTATAACAATATATACATATATATCAAAGTATGTTCAAAATATATTTACAACACTTTTAATATATTTTGATGTTTTAAGTTTATTAAGTCAGCTGTCCTCGTTAGTAACCTACAACTAGTTGTCCACAGTTAGATGTACAGAAATAAATCGATAAATATTATCTTGAATCAATCCACGACCCAGTGTATACGTATCTCAGTATTGATCACAACTCAAACTATATATATTTTGGAATCAACCTCAACCCTGTATAGCTAACTCCAACATTCACATATAGAGTGTCTATGGTTGTTCCGAAATATATATAGATGTGTCGACATGATAGGTCGAAACATTGTATACGTGTCTATGGTATCTCAAGATTACATAATATACAATACAAGTTGATTAAGTTATGGTTGGAATAGATTTGTTACCAATTTTCACGTAGCTAAAATGAGAAAAATTATCCAATCTTGTTTTACCCATAACTTCTTCATTTTAAATCCGTTTTGAGTGAATCAAATTGCTATGGTTTCATATTGAACTCTATTTTATGAATCTAAACAGAAAAAGTATAGGTTTATAGTCGGAAAAATAAGTTACAAGTCGTTTTTGTAAAGGTAGTCATTTCAGTCGAAAGAACGACGTCTAGATGACCATTTTAGAAAACATACTTCCACTTTGAGTTTAACCATAATTTTTGGATATAGTTTCATGTTCATAATAAAAATCATTTTCTCAGAATAACAACTTTTAAATCAAAGTTTATCATAGTTTTTAATTAACTAACCCAAAACAGCCCGCGGTGTTACTACGACGGCGTAAATCCGGTTTTACGGTGTTTTTCGTGTTTCCAGGTTTTAAATCATTAAGTTAGCATATCATATAGATATAGAACATGTGTTTAGTTGATTTTAAAAGTCAAGTTAGAAGGATTAACTTTTGTTTGCGAACAAGTTTAGAATTAACTAAACTATGTTCTAGTGATTACAAGTTTAAACCTTCGAATAAGATAGCTTTATATGTATGAATCGAATGATGTTATGAACATCATTACTACCTTAATTTCCTTGGATAAACCTACTGGAAAAGAGAAAAATGGATCTAGCTTCAATGGATCCTTGGATGGCTCGAAGTTCTTGAAGCAGAATCATGACACGAAAACAAGTTCAAGTAAGATCATCACTTGAAATAAGATTGTTATAGTTATAGAAATTGAACCAAAGTTTGAATATGATTATTACCTTGTATTAGAATGATAACCTACTGTAAGAAACAAAGATTTCTTGAGGTTGGATGATCACCTTACAAGATTGGAAGTGAGCTAGCAAACTTGAAAGTATTCTTGATTTTATGAAACTAGAACTTTTGGAATTTATGAAGAACACTTAGAACTTGAAGATAGAACTTGAGAGAGATCAATTAGATGAAGAAAATTGAAGAATGAAAGTGTTTGTAGGTGTTTTTGGTCGTTGGTGTATGGATTAGATATAAAGGATATGTAATTTTGTTTTCATGTAAATAAGTCATGAATGATTACTCATATTTTTGTAATTTTATGAGATATTTCATGCTAGTTGCCAAATGATGGTTCCCACATGTGTTAGGTGACTCACATGGGCTGCTAAGAGCTGATCATTGGAGTGTATATACCAATAGTACATACATCTAAAAGCTGTGTATTGTACGAGTACGAATACGGGTGCATACGAGTAGAATTGTTGATGAAACTGAACGAGGATGTAATTGTAAGAATTTTTGTTAAGTAGAAGTATTTTGATAAGTGTCTTGAAGTCTTTCAAAAGTGTATAAATACATATTAAAACACTACATGTATATACATTTTAACTGAGTCGTTAAGTCATCGTTAGTCGTTACATGTAAGTGTTGTTTTGAAACCTTTAGGTTAACGATCTTGTTAAATGTTGTTAACCCAATGTTTATAATATCAAATGAGATTTTAAATTATTATATTATCATGATATTATCATGTATGAATATCTCTTAATATGATATATATACATTAAATGTCTTTACAACGATAATCGTTACATATATGTCTCGTTTAAAAATCATTAAGTTAGTAGTCTTGTTTTTACATATGTAGTTCATTGTTAATATACTTTATGATATGTTTTTTTATCATAGTATCATGTTAACTATATATATATATATCCATATATATGTCATCATATAGTTTTTACAAGTTTTAACGTTCGTGAATCACCGATCAACTTGGGTGGTCAATTGTCTATATGAAACATATTTCAATTAATCAAGTCTTAACAAGTTTGATTGCTTAACATGTTGGAAACATTTAATCATGTAAATATCAATCTCAATTAATATATATAAACATGGAAAAGTTCGGGTCACTACAGACATAACAGCCGGTGGTTCCATTATGAAGAAAACCGCAACTGAAGCTTACAAAATTATTGATAACACATCATCCCACTCACATGAGTGGCACCAAGAAAAAGATATCTTTCGATCATCTAAAGAGGCTAGAGCTGATTCTAGCCATGACTTTGATTCCGTTTCCGCAAAAATAGATGCTTTCAAAAGACGAATGGAAAAGATGAATAAAGATATTCACGCAATACGAATCAGTTGTGAGCTATGCGATGGACCACACTTATTGAAAGATTGTCACATTGAACCAACCATGGAACAACGAGAGAATGTTTTCTATATGAACCAAAGGCCGGGAAATAATTATCAACCGCCAAAGCTAAACTTCAATCGAAATCAAAACATTCTTTACAATCCAAAAGGACCCGAAAATAACTGGTATAACCAACAAGGTCCGAATAACCAACCAACTCAAAACAACACTTTCAATCAACAAAGACCTGGCTTATATAAACCACAACAACAAACCGAAGAGAAAAAGTCAAATATGGAAGACGTGGTATTCAAGCTAGTTGAATCTCAAACACAATTTATTGAAACTCAAACCCAAACGAACGAGAGGTTTGATCAGTCATTAAGAACTTAACAAGCTTCCATTTTGAATCTAGAAAAACACGTAGGTACTCTTGCTAGCATGATGAGTTAGAGGGAACAAGGAAAGCTACCGAGTAATACTGAAGTAAATCCTCGGAAAGAGAATGTTAATATGGTTTCAACAAATTCTGAAAAACCAGCTCCGGAAGATGGGAAGGTTTTAGATGAGAGTAAAAATGAAGAAGTTACACCACCACCACCAGAGTATGTAAAGCCAGTGGTGGCACCATATAAACCACCCATCCCGTTTCCAAGAAAAGGAGTTGAGTATGAGCAAGTAATAGGTAATAAAGTTGGTGATACCATTGGAAAGAAGAAGAAGAAGAAGAATAAGAAAGTGCAAGAAACAAAAGCCGTAGAAGTAAACCCGGTGAAGACAGTTCCACCAAAACCTCCACCTAGGGTAGGTGATCCGGGTGAATTTATTGTTCCTTGTCTACTTAGTGATTGTGTCATGTATGATGCACTAGTAGATTTAGGTGCGAGTGTAAGTGTTATGCCTCTTTCCTTATATAAGAGATTAGGTGTAGGTGAGTTAACTCCAACGGATATGAGTGTTCGACTCTTTGATCAAACCATTAAGCACCCAATTGGAATTGCTGACAACCTACCCATTCAAGTAGGTAATTTAACCTTTCTAGTCGAATTCATTGTCATTGACATAGAAGAGGACCCAAACATTCCTCTAATTTTAGGTCGACCATTCTTTGCGTCCACCGGGGCGTTATTTGATGTAGGAAATGGAAGAATGACACTTAAAAGTGGTGACAAATCGATCACCTTTATGATTCGAAAATCTAAACCTCCACCAACCAAAACCGTTGAACCAATAAAAACGATTGGTAATAACCATGTTGTTTTACCAACTCCAACGGCAGTGCTTAGCAATAATGAAACGCCTAAGTGTGGGAAAAATGAAGTAACACCTAATGATAACCCAATAACAAAGGACCCCATTGTTGATACGAAATTAGATGACCCCGTTATTAACAGTTCAATGAAGAAACTTTTTAAACGGGCTATTGATGCTAGAAGTAAGGGGAACTTTAAGTTATGTAACCGGTTAGTATCCAATCTGTCGCCTAAAGAAAAGGCGAAGCTAGTTGAATTATGGGATATTACGGAAGAAGCCGGGCACTGGCTTAAAGAAAAAGTCACAGATAGGCAAGTTGATTATGGACCAAGAGAAATTGATAATGAACTTAATCACAATTTCAACACCACAGCTACCTAAGTGTGGGGAGATTCGAATGTTCTAAAAAGATAATGCTGTCTAAAGTTATTTGTTCTGTTCTCGTGTAGTTCCGAGAATGGAATCCGATTGGTCTTTTCCGCTAGCAGACACTAAAGAACTAGTTTTCTCCCTCCATTCTGAATTTTTTTTTTTTAGGTTTTATATGAAATTAATATGCTTTTTAAATTTAATTTTTGTGTGTATTTAAAAACAAAAATTTACTTTATTTCATTAAGTTTAAAAAAAATGATTTCTAAAATTTGTCGTAAGTTGAACACTAGGTCATTGAACCGAAATTGCTTTACCCGAGGGCGGGGCGACAAATTTTGTTATCATTATTTTTAATTTTATTGATCTAAAGGATGCCAAAAATATTATATATTATAAATTTTTGAACGTGGGGTTATGTACCAAACTTCAAAAATATGTATATATATGTTTGTATTTTATGTTATGTACACAACAGGGTAAAACAGCGCACTTTCAAAGACTGTCATGAAGTTCAGCAAAAGCTACTGATTTTGACAAGACGCAAAAAATCAAATGTGAAATAACAATATGTTTGCAAACTCGGTATTTTTAATCACTTTTCTACGCTAATCACCCTCATGAATTTATAATTATAGTCTGATTTCATGCAAATGAGGGCATTGCATGATCTTAAGTGTGGGGAAGGGTTATAAATTCTCTCGGGTTTACACTTGGTTTATTTGCCAAATTTTGTAAAAATTTGAAAAATTTTCAACTAAACGAATTCAAAATCATGTTTATACATATTTATGAACGATGAAAACTATGTGTTAATATCGAAATTATCGTTACCTCGAAAAGGACATAAATTGAGAAACAACCCAAAATGCTTGAATTCATTTAAAATGGAATAAAGGAGAATAAAAAGGCAAAGAAAGAAACTAAGTGTGGGGAGAATGTACCAAGTTATTCAATTAAAAACTATCTATCACTTGTTTCTGTAAAGTTACTGTAGGTGTTCTTGTTTTGAACTAAATTAACAGTTTTACCCGATGAAAGAAAAGAAGAGATGGATCTACACGATGAATCAATTCCATCATTAAAAGGAAGTAAAGTCTTCCGAAAAAGACACGCGCTTCTTGATTTAGGTCAAGAAGTTGTCGTCCAGACCAGCTGTAGGTTGACGAAAAATCTAGAAAAGTCATCTCTAAAATCAGCAGGAAATCCACGGACCTCAGCATCAAACAGGGTCGCCAAGTGGTCAGATTTATCCTAACCATGAGAAGGATTTATCTCGTACAATGGGGGGCACCGTGACAATTAGCTTGATAAGACTAATGAATCAGATCTCCAGAAAGGATAATCTCCTTAAAGATCAAAAATCAGCTTTTAAGCCTGATATTACTCAATCCTTGAGATTGACCTTAAAGATTGAGAATTCAAACTCATGGAATTCGATGATATCTAAACTCGAGCTTGAACGAGAAAATATTTTGATCAAAAATACAAACTGATTTGTTTTTTGAAAACCCATTTTCAATGCGTTCATTACCATTGAACGTAAAATCCTGAAAATTTATCAAGATTCATTAGGTCACCTGAACCAAATCGAGTGTCAACCGTAAGAACGGTGGTTGCATAGCATGGTCGGAGACAGGACCTTGTGCCAGACCGAAAAAAAATATAGGATGATCTTTACTATTGCTCCAAACAAGGATAGTACTAGCATCCGACACGTTAAAAAGACCATAATCATCTGCATGTCATTAGACATTGCCTTAACAGTTTCTTGTTCATCGCTTTCCTTTACAACCGGACGGTAGTTTACCGAAAGGTAATATACGGAACAAGTAAACTGGATGTGTGCTTTCCGATACCGGGATAGCAGTGGATTACACGAGCCTAAAAGTTTTAGCCAAAATAATGATCCACAAATATATTTTGCAACACCAATGATGGATCAAATCAGAAAACTTGTCTAGGGTAAAATCTAGCTTGAATTTTCAAAAGATTAAATGTTTTCATAAAGATCCAATTTCCTTAAAGGATCTAAATTTTTATAGTCATGTGGGACTGTAAACCGCCTTTCAAATGTGCACTTTGCTTTGGAAACCGAAAGTAAATCGGCTATTTGATTGCAAGTGTCATTGACCTAAACCCAAGGCAACTGTGGATGACACACCCACCTTTAACCATATCGTTACTATCATTGTTTATACCGCCATATCAAAATCACTGATGTATAAAGTGTGAAGAATAAAGAAGTGATTTGTATGTTTTTATTTCAAGACTATATTGCTTGAGGACAAGCAATGCTCAAGTGTGGGGATATTGATAAGGCTAAAAAGGAACATATATTTCATAGCATTATCCCCTAAGAAAGACAAGATTTTAGTTGCAATTGTTCCATTTTCAAGTGATATTCGTTTATATTAAATAAGTGCGAAGACAAAAGGCAGATTCGACAAATTGAAGACAAAAAGGTCCAAAAAGCTCAAAAGTACAAGATACAATTAAAAAGGTTCAAATTATTGATGAAGAACGTCTAAAAATGACAAGAGTACAAGTTACAAAACGCAAAGTACACGATATAAAATTGTACGAAAGGACGTTCGAAAATCCGGAACCGGGACATGAACCAACTTTCAACGCTCGACGCAACGGTGTAAAAATTACAAGTCAACTATGCACACGAATAAAATATAATATTTAAATAATTCATAATAAGAATAATATTAAATAATAAAAAGTTGTTAATTGAGCATAGTTCAGGGGTCATAAGTGAAATTTCATTTTAATCATTTGCCTATAAAATGTAACGTATTTGGCTCAGTTTAGGTACCCCTTTTTCAATTCCATTTCAATCTCTCTCTTTAATATGTAAACGTATCATATATATTTATAATATAATTTTAATTTTAATTTTAATAATAATAATAATTTAGTTATGTAACAAATAAATTTCGGGTTTTAAGTCGAAATTCTGTCCGTGCAACGCTACGCGATTAATCATCACTGTAAGCTATGTTCTTCCTTTTTAATTTAATGTCTCGTAACTAAGTTATTATTATGCTTATTTGAGCCGAAGTAATCGTGATGTTGGGCTAAAATATTAAGACGGGGTTATTGAATTTTGTACCATAATTAAGGTTTGGGCAAAAGACCGACACTTGTGGAAATTGGACTATTGACTATTAATAGATAGGGGGTATTGTCTAATTGAGTGACAACTCATTGGAGTCTGTCGAACCTATCTTCAAATTAATTAACCTAATAATTAATAATGATTATGGTTCTCCTATTTAGTGACGTTGTCCTATTATAATCATTTAATTAATTATTCGGGTTGGGTAATTGATTATTCAAACTGATCAAGTGGGTAAATTAATATTCATATCTAATCAAAACAGGGGTGGATTACATACAGTGATAACTGGTGTAATTGTTGACAGAAGTGATAACTGCGTCACAGTTTAAATCCTTAATTAGTTGGAATATTTGACTTCGGGTATAAGGGTAATTTGACGAGGACACTCGCACTTTATATTTATAACCGATGGACTATTATGGACAAAAACCAGATAGGTATCAAATAAACCAGGACAAAGGACAATTAACCCGAGTAACAATTAATTAAAATCAAAACGTCAAACATCATGATTACGAAAGTTTAAATAAGCATAATTCTTTTATTTCATATTCTATCACAATTTTATTTATTGTTATTTTATTTATCGTCATTTATTTATTTTACGCACTTTAATTATTGTCATTTATCTTTACGCTTAAAAATATAAAATCGACAAACCGGTCATTAAACGGTAAAAACCCCCCTTTTATAATAATATTACTACTTATATATATATATATTTATATAAATATAGTTTTATAAAAATATAGTACGTAATCACTAGCTTCCTGTGGAACGAACCGGACTTACAAAAAACTACACTACTCTACGATTAGGTACACTGCCTATAAGTGTTGTAGCAAGGTTTAAGTATATCCCATCCGTAAATTAATAAAACTTGTGTCATATTTTGTAGTATTTCCTAGTAAAAATATAATACTATTTCATATACCCCTCGCCGCACATCACGTAATTATAATTTAATGTATCTAATAATTCAATCATTTGATATCATCTTTTAATTCCATTGATAACTATTAGAATATATTTTGAAACAAATACGTTTATATAAAGTATTATACGTCTAATACTTTGTTAATGTTTTAAAGTTATAATATATACACATATACATATATAATCATGTTCGTTCATGTAATGGTCACAGCTTAAAATTCTTGAGATTCAACTTACAAACTTTGATTATCGTGTCGGGAATATATAAAGATTAAAGTTTAAATTTGGTAGGAAATGTCCGGGTTGTCACAAGTTGTATTACTCCTTAGTCTTGACATGGTGTGTTGATGGTTGAAACTTGGTCAAAGTGATGCTAAAACATCAAAGAGTTGTACACTTAAAGCTTACACGCATCAAGGATGAGAACCGTGATGAGCATCATGCACCAAGAAACCCACCGGAGCACTTGTTTACTATTTTCGGGGTCTGATCAGACACCTGCTGAAACGACTCGTCCATATTACTATAAACGTGGTACGTTATTCATTGGTCCCATAGCGAGGTATTTGACCTTTATATGATACATTTTAGAAAATATTGCATTCGTTTCATAAAAAGACACACCCTTATTATACATAATGCATGTTTTTAAACAAGTGGGTGATTATTTAAGAAAAATCCCCATAATACATCAGTTTCCAAATACTACACACGTGACATAACAGTCGAATATAATACATGACAAAGGTTTTATTGAATGCAACACTTCATTTAAACAAAAGCATGAGACTCCATGCACAACTTGCTCAGATAATGCAACAGCGGAAGACTTTCTTAAGGACCTGAGAATAAACATGCTTAAACAGTCAACACAAAGGTTGGTGAGATATATAGGTTTAAAGCTAGCATCGATATAAATATAGACCACAAGATTTCATAGTTATAAATATTTCAATAAAGATATTCTATAAGTTGTTGAGCGCTTCGGTAACCATACTTAACCATAAATGTAGCATATTTCCTTTATTATGAGATCTCCCTACACTGTACCAAGGGTAGTAAAAATGAAGTACTATGCAAGCATTTACGATACTAGAGCAACTAGCTCGGTTGGGGTTGTCAAAGCCGATAGATCTATCAATAGGATTCGCGCATACATGTTCTTACAACATGTAAATATTTGTTACCAAGCTATTAGGGAAGATATGCAATGTGGTACAACTCAACGTAGAATATATTTTAAATACTTGCGCATACATTGTAGTAAAAGTATATTAATAATAAGTTTTCAGCTTATTAAAAATATGGCCGTCGTCCTTGGATTCATGAACCTATAACAATAATAATGATTCAGATAATAATATGACATGTGAATAAAATAAAACAATTTCATAGAATACTTATATATTAATTTTTAACATTTTTATGTTAGTAGTCCAAAATAGTCCGAAATGTCCAACAATCCAATAATCGGTATATATATAATCTTAGAATTACCCCACGACGTATTGTGTACGTATTGTCTTTGCATCAACCCAGCGATGTATTGTATACATATTATCTTAGAATTTATCAAAACGTATTGTATACTTATTGTCTTAGGATTTATCAAAACGTATTGTATACTTATTTTCATGGAGTGTACCAAGATTATTATATATATATATATATATATATATATATATATATATATATATATATATATATATATATATATATATATATATATATACAATCTCGGAATTAACTAAGATTATAATATTTTGTTATACTAATGATAACATGTCCAAATATATATAGGAAAAGTTAGCAAGTATATGGTTAATATAGTTTTTACAGTATAAATTTCGTCCATACAACGTTAATTTTTAGCAGATTTTGTTTTGCTCGCCAAATATTCATTACAACTCTGTTTAAAGTGAATCAAATTGCTATAGTTTCATAATGAACTGTAGTATTTAGAACTAAACTGAAAAATTAGTGGTTTATAGTTAGAGTTACAGGTTACAAGTCATATTTGAAAGAGGTAGTCATTTTCGTCGAAAAACGACATTTTGATGACCATTTTGAAAAACATAATTCCACTTTGAGTATAACCATGATTTTTGGATATAGTTTCATGTTCATAAGAAATATCATTTTCTCAGAAGAATAACTTTTAAATCAATTTTATCATAGTTTTTAATTATCCACCCCAAAACAGCCCCCGGTTTTACTACGACGGCGTATGTCCGATTTTACGGTGTTCTTCATGTTTACAGGTTTTAAATAATTAAGTTAGCATATCATATAGATATAGAACATGTGTTTAGTGGATTTTAAAAGTTATATTAGAAGGATTAACTTTGTTTGCGAACAAGTTTAGAATTAACTAAACTATGTTATAGTGATTACAAGTTTAAATCTTCGAATAAGATACTTATATATATGAATCGAATGATGTTATGAACATCATTACTACCTCAAGTATAGTAGGTAAAACTACTGGAAATGATGAGAAAATAACTTGAGCTTCAAAGGATCTTTGATGGCTTGGAAGTTCTTGAAGCAGAATCATGACACGAAAACAAGTTCAAGTAAGATTACTACTTGATTTAAGGTAGTTATGTTTATAGGAATTAAACCAAAGTTTGGATATGATTATTACCTTGATTAAGAATGAAAAGTTACTGAGATTAGATGGAAGTTCTTGATCTTTGAGGAGTTGTTAGATTGGATTAAAAAGATTGGAAGTAATCTTGCAACTTCTTGATTCTAGGTTGTTTTTATGATGATTAAAGCTTGTAATTGAAGCTAAATGATGGGGAAAATACTTGGAAATGATCAAGTATGATGTTAGAAATATTTTGAGAGAGAATTTGGAGTGTAAGTATGATAAAATGGAATGAAGAAATGGCGTGTATGCATAAAAACGTTTTTTAGTTTATAAAGAAAGAAAAGATTCCTAATTTTGTTTTCTTGCTAAATAATTCATGCTACTTGACAAATGGTTAGTTCCACATGTTCCTTAATCATTTAAGGCTTCTAAGGAGCAGATTTTTATTGGTATATGCCAATAGTAAATACATCTAGAAGCTGGGTATAATACGAGTGCAAATACCGAGCGAATACGAGTAGAATTCTTGATGAAAACAAATGGGAATACAATTGTGATTATTTTTGTTAAGTAAGAGTGTTTTGATATATGTATTGAAGTCCTTCAAATGTGTATTAATACATCTTAATACACTATATATATATATATATATATATATATATATATATATATATATATATATATATATATATATATATATATATATATATATATATATATATATATATATATATATATATATTAACTGAGTCGTTAAATCATCGTTAGTCGTTACATGTAAGTGTTGTTTCAAAACCTTTAAGTTAATGACCTTGTTAAATGTAATTAATCCCATTGTTATTATATCTAATGGGATATTAAATTGTTATATTATCATGATAACATAGTGTGTTAATATATCTTAATACGACATATAAATATTAAGACGTTATTACAACAATAATCGTTATGTATATATATCGTTTCGAAATCCTTAAGTTAGTAGTCTCATTTTATGTATATAGTTCATTGTTAATATACTTAATGAGATACTTAATTATCATTTCATCATGTTAAATATATATATATATAAGTGCATATATATATTATCATGTTATTTACAAGTTATAACGTTCGTGAATCATCGGACAAGTTGGGTGGTCACACGTTTACATAAAATTCGTTTCAATTAATCAAGTCTAAAAAGTTTGATTGCTTAATACGTTGGAAACATTTAATCATGTAAATATTAATATTGCTGAATATATAATCATGGAAAAATCCGGGTGATGACAGTACCTACCCGTTAAAGAAATTTCGTCCCGAAATTTGAAGTAATACCTATTCAATGGGCGGTGTTTGTAAACAGCTGTGGATATTTCTGTTTCATCTGGTCCTCTCTTTCCCAAGTGAACTCAGGACCTCTTCGAGCATTCTAACGAACCCTAAATATAGGTATGTTGCTTTGCTTGAGCCGTTTGACTTCACGATCCATGATTTCGACAGGCTCTTCTATAAAATGCAGTTTCTCGTCGATTTGGATTTCTTCAAGAGGAATAGTGAGGTCTTCTTTTGCAAGGCATTTCCTTAGGTTCGAGACATGAAAGGTATTGTGTACTCCAGCAAGTTGTTGTGGTAGCTTAAGTCGATAAGCCACCGGTCCAATACGTTCGATGATCTTGAATGGTCCTACGTATCTTGGGTTCAATTTACCCCTCTTACCAAAGCATATCACACCTTTCCAAGGTGACACCTTTAACATAACCATGTCATCAACCTGAAATTCTAACGGCTTCCTTCAAACATCAGCATAGCTCTTTTGATGACTTTGGGCGGTCTCCAATCTCTCCTTGATTTGCACAATCTTTTCAGTAGTCTCCTGTATGATCTTGGGACCAGTCAGTTGTCTGTCACCTACTTTGTTCCAACAGATAGGGGATCTACACTTTCTTCCATAAAGTGCTTTGAATGGTGCAGCATTAATACTCGTATGATAACTGTTGTTATATGAGAATTCTGCCAATGGTAAATATTTATCCCATCCATTTCCAAAATTGATCACACGTGCTCTAAGCATGCCTTCAAGAGTCTGAATGGTCCTTTAACTTTGCCCATCGGTCTGAGGATGATATGCAGTGCTCATATCCAGACGAGTCCCTAGAGCTTCATGTAGTGATTGCCAAAACCTTGACGTAAACCGACTGTCGCGATCGGATATAATGGAGATAGGTACTCCATGTATTGAAACAACTTCCTTCATGTATAATCGTACCAATTTC